>NC_056736.1:456522332-456829832 GCF_019279795.1 Protopterus annectens
TTCTATGTATAATTTTACATCATACAAAGGGTGGACAGTAAACAGCAGTAATACGGCATAATATATACATTTCCATAGCGCGACAGGCAGCAAGTTTGCACAATGGTTAGCAAAGTGTATGCGCATGCACGATACACATTTGCACACTGCTAAGCATTGTGCAAATGTAAGCCGTATTGCTAAAGTCTGAGAACTAGCACTGAGTCTATGAAATACACCTGCTGCTTAACTGACTGTGTGGCAGCATGTGTTAATGCATTGATACATTAGTTTTTTTGGGACATAAGATACTGGGTTCGAATACAGGAGTATGTCGTACTTTAAAATACTTATCATTACAGACTGATAATGCAATGACATAAATTATTTATATGAGATTTATTGCTGTGTGTTGGCATAGCTCAGCGGTGTTAAGCGTCATTGCGCAGGAGTAACAGCACCTGTTTGCCTTTGCTAACCATTGCTGCTCGATACGCATCTCCGCAGAAACATGGAGCCCAAAAAGTGAAGGGATCCATTGCTTATCCAGCATTGTTAAAGTCTAACAGTTAGTACTGAGTCTCTGGAATACACCTGCTCCTTAACTGCCTCTGTGGCAGCATGTGTTAATGCAGTTAATGCAGACATATGTTCCTTTTTGGGGCCAGATGGTACTGGGTTTGAATACAACTGTATCGAATACTTTCAACCACTTTTGCATTACCATTGCTGCACGTGTATGATACTCACCACCATGCAATAATGCATTAAAGAAAAGAAATGTGGAAGATAGGAAAGTGATGAAATGGGGAAAAAGCAGAGGGATGAACAAATGGAAAGCAATACAGGAATATGCAGGATGGAGGTAGGAAAAGAGTCATAGCTAACCATTTTTTCAACAGTAAAACTGATAATATATGCAGAATATTAGCTCAATTTGGACTGTCACATCCAGAGAGAGGGGTGACCACAACACAGTCATGTTGTGTAACCAATTGGACTGAATTAAGTATGTCAAGAAGATATATGTGCAAAATGGAGAAATATATATATATATATATATATATATATATATATATATATATATATATATATATATATATGTGATATTTTTTTGTTTGTGGGACAGGTGCCCATTTTTCGTTTTTTTTTTTTTGAGAGAGAGGAATGTTGGGGAAGGGATGTAGTTATGTCTGGGTATGGTAAGTTGGGTAGGTGAGGAAGCAGTTGCAGACAGGCAAGACAAACAAGACAAGAGGCAGGGGCGGTAATGGACAAAAGAGGTCTGTGGACACCATGGATGGGGTGAGGGTGGGGACATCCAGGACCCATGGTTGTCAAGCTGGGTGATAGAATTGAGGCCACACCGAGTCTGTCATCACTGTCATCTCACTCCACCACTGGCTGGAGCACTCAACATCTCCTTCTCTTCCATCTGGTCCTATGTAAAATGAGGGAGAGCAGCCTCTCCATCTGGCAGAGGTGTGCACCAATAGCGCAGCACACAACACTATCCACCATTGTTGGCAGTTCAGTACGGGTAATAAACTCACCACCTCTGCCACTGCTCCAGGAGGGAATCACTGGAGTATCCTCCGGGGCAGAACTACCTGAGAGGGCAGGTAGTGCAGGGGCAGCAGAGGTGCTGCTGCCAGGTTGGCTTCCAGACATGCTAGGCAATGGTGCCGGTGGAGTGGGGGCAGGAGGATCCTGTGGTTCAGGCCTACCCCGCTGTGCTGTGGAGCATTTTGTAATGTGATACAGTTGAATGAAATGGACACATTTTGACAACACATAATAATATAAAACAAACTAAAAAAAAAACAAAAAAAAAACAAGAGAGATAAGAGATGGGATGAGAGGAAAAAGATAAGATTAGCGCCTTCATATGTAATATACAATGCATTAATACAGTTATTTGACTCTATCTTAACCTTTACTCTTAAGACTACCACCCTCTAACAGATAACTATTACTTTTAAGAATACCAGTTCCTAACAGATGCACACTATACTACAGATTGCAGCAAGTACTCCTTTACATGTGCATATATTGCACATATTTGTGTTCCAGTTATACAGATGACAGTTTACAACAGGCATGTGTGCCACTGGTATAGAGCTTTTACTTTAAACCTTTAAGTTACACATAATTTAAGAATTAACTGCATTGTATAGTTGAGAAGTGTAGTATTTGAACCCACCACTTCAGACTAAAGTCTAATATTGTACTCTTGGTCTGTGCTACAGACTAATGCATGCATACTTACTTTTACAGTTGAGATATGCATGCTCAATTTGATACAGCTGTATAAAATATCAAATGAACTGTCTTTAACTTTTAATGCTACAATAACACTACTGTTCTGCTGCATACATGTCACATGCCTCCGTCATCCTCGTCAATCTAGAGCAAGGGTCCTAATATTGCACTCCCTTTCCATGGCAGCTGTGGAAACAATAGAACAAAACAGAATACCATTATGAATACCAGTCTCACATATATTTATCTTTTAAGCCTTAAAAGTACTCTCTGCAGTTGATACTTACACATCTGTGGGATGTCCTCTGTTCTAAATTCCTCGATCTAAGCATTGAGGGTACTCCTCTTCCTCCTCCAGAGGTCATTGTAGTAATGCCCACATTGGTCGCTAGTGCGGGGATACTGATGGCACTGGTTATAGCCTAGGCCAAACTATCCCAAGCCTCTGACTTATACTTTGACCCGGAATAATACCCTTGCAGCAACCTGGCACTGTGGTGTTTCACTAGGAATCCAATAAAAATATTGGATTCCTGGATACCCCATCTCTCACACTCTCTGCAAACCCCTGTTATGTCTACCACAGATCAAGAGCAGTGGAGAATGATGGTTTCCCACCAGTTCAAGTTATCGTGTTTACTGGGAGTGTGCATGCTGTTTGAAAATGTTGCACACAGCTCACCATCATACAGACATGGTGTTCGGGGGGGTGCGCACTGCCAAGCAATGTGTTTGTGCAATGGTAAGAGGTGTGCAACATTGACAAGCAATGCAATTTCATGGTTACTTGATGTGCAGGCAGTTGTGTATGTGTGTTTGACAAATGTGAAGGCTATGGCAGTCCAGGGAGCAGAAATATACTTACAGGAATATAGTACACAGTATACCCACAGTCATACATTTGATAATAAATGGATAATACATAGATAAATAAATGACTGACACAATAATAGTATCTCAGCTGTCATACGTATAATTAATATCATCTACACTATGTCAAGTGTTATAAGTGAGGGTGACTATAATGGGGAGTGCAACAACATTACAAAGTGTCTGGAATATGCTATATATGAACCCAGGATCGTGTATGACAGTCCTACACTTACACCTGTTGGTACAAGAAGGCTGAAAAAACATTTGTCTGTGTTGCAGTTCATTGCTATAAACTGCAATGTCACAACAGTATAACAAAGGTTGCACACCTTTTATTAGTAGCCAGGACCATCTCTACTACAGGTCTAAATTTACACCTGCTGCCACAGGATTAGTTACATGACATTCCATTTCTTACTATTCATTCTTAAGGTATTGCTGTTAACTGCAGTGCAACACCACTAATTAGGTTTGTACAATGCCCAGTAGTATTAATTGAATGCATCTAGTTTCTGGCTGTCTGGGTCCTGTCTGCTTCCTGGGTGGGCAAGTTTGTGCAGTGCTGCACTTCGCACATACCAGATAAACACCGCCAAACCTGATATTCATTTTTATTTGTTTCCCCTGTTTGCACTAAGCAGTGCAGCATACAAATGCTGTAAAAGGAGAGAGAGAGAGAGAGAGAGAGAGAGAGAGAGAGAGAGAGAGAGAAATGGATTTGAATCCAGTATCATCTGGCCCCAAAAAAGAAAGTATCAATGCATTAACACCTGTTGCCACAGAGTCAGTTAAGTAGCAGGTGTTTTACATAGACATAATGCAAAGTGTCAGACTTTAGCTCTATCTCACACTGTCTCACATATTTACAATACAGCCATGTGTTTCCCCCACAAACACTGCAATCCTGGTGTCTCAGTACTTTTTCCACACATATATTACCTACACTACAGAAAGTAATATTAAATGTTGTGTCGTATGGAATGCTCATCAATCTGATAGCATGCAGAACTACAGCTATTGACCCATAAGCCTAACAAGCCATATATGCATGGCTAGGGAAGGGACCAGCATGGACCTTATCCACAGGGACATGGGTGATCTTCAACACACTTGAGTCGACCCATGTTGCATATGTCAAGGATAGATCTTGCCTATTGAACCTCATGGACTGCTTTGATATTGACCCCAAATACCTGGATGACAGATAACAGGACATACCACCTATGTTCATTTACCCAAGGCCTTTGACAATATCCCACATTCATGTCTCATAGTAAAAATGCCCCATCTGGGAATTAAGACATACAGTTCTAGCTGGATAGCCAACTGGCACACCAACATAACACATACTGTCAGCTTTGGGGACTGCACCACCCACTAGCCACTTACCAATAGAGTACCCCAAGAATCTGTGATGGGCCCTCAAATGTATGGAAACTATTTCCATGAAGCACAGGTAATGGTAGATGGTCTATGGTTTACCATGTTTTCAGATGACTGTTAATTGGATGCACTCATATAGTTTTCCTAATGATGGTAACATATTACAGAAGGGGCTGACAGAGACAAATGATTGGTGCCAAACTCACAGACTGAAGCTTACAGCAAACAGTGCCTCATTCGCCCCTTTTGGCCATGAAGTACTGCTGCTAATTATGCTATACATATCAATCTTCTCAGCTCAGACTGTTGTGAGACTTGAGAACACATGTTCATAACAATCTGCACTTTCATCACTATGAGTCCATAGTGTTGAGACACACATTCTGCATTGTGCTGCCATATATATGGTCATCACGTCCAAGACCAGGGAGGTCATAGCTCTGTTGTACTCCACCCTTATCAGACCACTAATTGAGTACAAAGCTCCCTTCTGTCTGTTTCTCACCAGATAACTGCAGCAATTGGAAAAAAATATAGAGGTTTGTAACTGGGAGAATACAGGTCCTCCAAACATCACATATATGGAAAGACTACAAGACCTGCCACTGTACTCAGTATCCTGCAAGCTGCTAAGAGTTGACCTATGCCTGTCCTACAGAGAAGCCTCAGACCCTGCCCTACTGGAAATGCTGGACATCTGCAAATCAAATGGGACAGGAATAACTTGGCCCAGGATTCTCAACGTAGCCTGTGACATAAATAGAACATGCTGGGGAGACATATATATCCCCCAGCCACTCACACTCCTCTGTAGTAGGCTCCCACTGCATGTGAAGCAGTGCTCCTCAATGACCCTGTTCAATTGCAACCTTCACTACTGGTTGGATGATTGTAAAGTCACCTCTGGGGTGGCACCTATGTCCATCATAGAAAGACCCTGTTGTTGCTGCTGACAAAATTGCTCTGCTAACAATGACCATCTAAATATGCTTAATAGGAGTACTTTATTTACACAGCTAGGCATCTGTTGCCTAATGTATACCAACAACCATATACTCCTAAAACTTGCAAATACCATATGTGAGAGATGCAACTATACAATGACTCTAAAATCAATGATCTCTCTCAGGTAAAAAACATATACAAAATAGGTTGTCAGCACTGCTCTCTCTCTCAGGTAACAAACCAGATATCAAACAGGTTGTCAGCACATGTACTTCACTTCTTCAAACCAAGTGCACAATGCATAACCCCACATACACAGAGGTACTCATTAGAAGCTTACCACAAAAGAAGAAACCTCGCAAATGCAAACCTTCTGCACACATTACAGTCCCAACAGAACCCAATACACATAAAAACAAACATATCAGTGTGTCACCTGATAAGCCCTTCAAGGAAAAACACCCGCAAACCAATGTCTTGGTCATAAGCGAATCCATGGTGAGAAACCCAGATGTCCCCCTCACCAGGTTGTGCAAGTAGGAAGTCACAGTCAGCTGCCTGTCAGGTGCTAGGATCCACAAAGTCATGGATGCATTCAAGTCTGCCAACAGCAAGCACAGTTACACCTCTTTCATACTCCGTGTTGGAGTAAATGACTTGAGACGTACCTCACTGGACTATATGAAGATAGATATATGACTGAGCTCTCAGATTATATGTCCCCAGAAAGGTATGTCCATAGCCCTAAGCAGCATTCTACCTTCAGCCAGGATGATGCCGCAATATGAACAAAAGAAGTATCTCCTTCAACAATTGGCTTAGCTAGTGGTGTCAGTCCAGGGGGATAGAGTATTTCTCAGCCTAGGATGATATGGTCGACAGACCACACTGCTTTGTCAGGGATGGTCTTCATCTGTTACCTCTTGCCTTTCGGTTACTAGCCAAGGTAGCCTCCCCCATAATGTCTTTTTATGCAATATCATAAGACCAAAATTCCTGATATATAAAATATCCTCAAAAGACAAACACAGGGTTCTGCTGCTTAATGCTAGGAGTGTAAATCAGAAACTACACTCAATGGAGGCACTACTTACTTAGGAAGATGTTGATATTTGTGCAGTCACAGAGACATAGTCTAGGGCCACAGAGTGTACTCCAGCTATGAAAGGCTATAATGCCTTCCAAAAGTTCAGGCCGCAAAATGAACATGAAAGAACCAAAGGAGGAGGTATATGCATCTTCATAAAAGACAAATACATCTCAAGACTGGTTAAGCAGTACAACTCCCAAGAGTTACTCCAAGTCCAACTAACTGTAGGAAAGACTGCCTCCACATCATTGTTAGCTACAGGTCCACCAACATGAACCATGAAAACCACACAGTGTCTTCCTGGGCCTACTTGAGTCACTCATAATACAACCAAGCTCCCTAGGCATGGCTGACTTTAACTATCCTTCCATCAATTGGGATACATGTATGAGCTCAAACACATTCACCCTAAGGTTACTGCACTTTGTAAACAGAAATGGTCTGGAACAGTTAGTTGCACCCCCACATGGGGCTGGAATGTCCTTGACCTCATACTCACCAACATGGGAGATTGCTGCACCATCCCATGTGTTACACCCTCCCTAGTAAGGTCTGACCATAAATCAGTCATGTTCAATGTAACAATCGTACTTGATCCTCCTTCATGATCCAAAAGGTTGAAAAGTTTCTTCAAAGCAAACTATAGCCTCCTAAGCGATGGTATAAATAGTTTCAAATCTTTTGCCACCAATGACAGTAAAGACTGCTATACGGAGGTGTATGCAAATGTCCTGTATACAAGCCTTTACAAGTGTATAGACTTAACCGTACCAGGACAGATCAAAACTTGCTCACGAAAAAACAAGCCACCCTGGTGGACATCTAACATTAATAGATTATACAACAAGAGGAAAACACTGATGCCCAGGAATTAGAGGAAACAGTCTCAGCAGAAGAACACCCTCCATAGCTTGAACAAGCAAATGAGACATTTTGTAAAGTCGTCTAAAGCTAATTATGAAACTAAATTTGCATCCATAGTTAAAGCTGATCACAAGGTATTCTTTAGCTATGTCTGTAATGTAAAAGGGAAGGCCCAACTTTGCACTGAATGCACAGTGGACTGTACAAGACATACTGAACCTGAGGACATTGCCAACCTGCTAGCAGACAGGTTTGGCATTAATTTCACACCCCTGTTGCCAATAATCATACCACAAAGCATACCTGTCACCAGTTCTCTACCTATTATCTTCAAAGGATAGGTCATGACCGCACTCGCCAAGGCCAAAAACACAGCATCTATGGGACCAGATAACATCCCCAAGCTGCTTACTAAACAGTTTAAAGCAAGAGTTAGCAGAACCAATGGGTACTCTCTTCAACCACAGTCAAGATACTGGCTTTGTCCAGGCAGAGTGGAAAACAGCAACCATAATACCCTTGCACAGAGGGGGTCCTTCCACCGATCTGGGGAACTATAGACCCATAAGCCTGACCAGCCTTGTCTATAAGGCCATGGAGAGAATCATCTTGGACCTTATCAACAAGTATATTGGTGACCTTCAAACTCTTGACCCAACCCAGTTTGGCTTTGTTAAGGGTAGATCATGACTGTTAAAACTAATGGAATTCTTCAAGAATGTCATTAAAGCCCTGGATGAAGGTAAATATGTTCACACTGCCTATCTGGACTTGGTCAAGGGCTTTGACACAATCCCCCACTCAGGCATCTTTGAGAAACTTACCAAGCTGGGGATTAACCCATACATCATCAGACGGGTAGCCAACTGATTCAATAACTGAACGCGTACTGTCATTGTTGGGGATTCCACCTCTATCAGCAGACCTGTTACCAGTGGTGTTCCACAGATGTCTGTGCTGGGCCTCCTACTGTTTGGAATCTATTTTTCAGAAATTCAGGTGGTAACAGATCACCTTTGATTCACCAAGGTTGCTGATGACAGCAAACTGTGTGCAATCATTGAATCCCCATATGATGTCAACATACTACAAGATGGGCTTACATATATAAATGATTGTTGCCAAAGCCACAGACTTAAACTTAACCCAAAAAATGCACTATTATCCCTTTTGGCAAAGGAGACATCCCTGCAAATTACTGTATTAATAATACCCCCCTAAGTTCCAAGCCAATGGTGAGAGATTTGTGAATTTAGGTTGATAGTATCATCAACTTTGATCATCATGTGTCCACAGTGGTAAGGAGGGGCTTTTACGTTGCACATCTCATAAGTAAGGGCATAGTATCCAAGACTAAGGATATTATCAATCAACTGTACTCGTCCCTCAACAGACCAATAATAGAGTACAATGCTCCCTTTTGCATGTACTTCGCCAGAGACCTGCAGCAGCTTGAGACACCTAAGAGGCTTCTCACCAAGAAAATCACTTACACTTACAGGTTGATAGCATTGTCAACTTTGATCATTATATATCTACAGTGGTAAGGATGGACTTTTATGTTTCACACCTCTTAAGTAAGGGCATAGCATCCAAGACTAAGGATGTTATCAATCAACTGTACTCATCCCTCATCAGACCAATAATAGAGTGCAGTGCTCCCTTTTGCATGTACTTCACCAGACATTTGCAGCAGCTGGAGAGACCTAAGAGGTTTCTCACCAAGAATATCCAGGGACTTCAACACATGACCTATATGGACAGACTGAAAGCCCTGTCACTGTACTCTGTATCATATAGACTGCTGAGAGGTGATTTGTGCCTGACCTACAGAGCATTCTTGAACCTTGCCTTAGTGGACATGCTGTACCTGTGCAAATCAAATGGGACAAGAGTCACTTGCTGTAGTTGAATCCTCCGGGCAGACCATGTGTACCTCATCCATTTACCTCTGAACGGTTTCACTCCCTCTTGAACTCTCTCTACAGGGTTCTTTTCAACTTTTCCATATGGTACTTGTCCTCTATCGGTCTCATGCCACTGTTTAGCCTTAGATGCAGTTTACCACCCACTTTTAGCTGCATTCACAAACTACCTGACTCCGGGATGACCAGATTCTGATGTGTTGGGGGCCATCACTGGCTTCACATCGTCCATGGGCTGAACTTCAATTACAAGGAACTGTACCCCCTGAATGGTGCTGGGGAGACAGACATCCATACACCACATTTCCCTGCTGGGGATTCGTCACTGAGCTCTTCCCTCTTCACTCACCGTTACTGAGCGAACTGTCATTAGTTTTTTTCCTCCTCTTAGTAATGTGCTTAAATTTGGCGGGTTCCCATGGCTGATCTGATGTGACATTCCGAGCATGGTCACAGGGGGGCTACGGGGATGGATGGACGTACCACCCCTCCCCTGACCTGTGCATCTGCTGCACCCTGCCGCCAGACCCCGAGCAGTGGGGGAGGGCCAGCATGGCCCCAGCACGGGGGCACCTGGTTGGTGGATGTTGGACTACACCTCTGGGAGGGCAGCCGAGTGCCGGTACCACCAACTCCAGGAGAGCCTGATGCAAATGTCAGCCCTTATGTCTGCAATGAGGATGGGCTTCCTTGCTCGGGGCAGCGGAAGCTCCTCTCCTCCATCAGTGTCTCACCCTGGGGGGATGGGGGCCCCAAGGTGGGCTCCCTCAACTCCCTAGCTGCTCCCTCCCCAGGGGCAGGACACCCCCAGGGTGATGGAAGGCACAATGCCCATCAGACAGGCATAGCTCTGGGAGTAACCTGGGGCTGCAAGGTGTGTTTGAAGTGTCAGTGATCATTGTGTCCTGCAATTCACATTAGCTCTCAAAGCTAGCTGCATACTTCATTGACATACGGGCCAAGTGATCCCTCCACTCATATTTCTACGATTCTCTCTTGTTTGCCATGGGCACCACTGCCCATGCAGCATCTCACCGGAAGACGAGCAACAGGTGATGTTTCACGGGCATTGTCACGGGTGCCCGGACCAGGTTTACCAGACCCATGATGTGGGATCTCAGGGAATCCCACAGAGGCTGGTGTGCAGCCAAACAGCTGACCTTCCAGGTCTTCAAACCGATGCCACGTGGGGAGCGGTGCATTCTCCTCAGGTACTCGTGACCACCGTCGAGGGGAGAGGACACCAGTGTACTCCCTCAGGGGTGGCTCTGTACAGCTGGAGGGGAGGTCATAGTGTCCCCTGTTGGGATGGCATCCTTTTCGTCTCTTGCACAGGGAGTCCTTCACTCCTAGGATGTGAGGCAGACCACACCACACCACTGGCTGGGGGCTTCCTCCTTGGCCTCCCCTCAGGGGGAAGGAGCACCCTTGCCTCCTGCTATGTGGATGGGATCCCCTCCTATTGCCGGGAAGGGAGGGGGATAAGATGCCACCCCGCCACTTGCTCCCCCCTCTCTCCCCAGGAGTCGCGGGCTTGGTCCCGCTGTCCTCCACCAGTGTGGGTGGGAGAGAGACAGAGAGAGAGAGAGTGAGAGAAAGAGGGACAGAGAGGGTCAGGGCAGTGGAGCGAGGAGCGGTGGTCCATGGGTACGGTGCCATCTTGGGACCCTCCACATTAATGAGCCTTCCACAGGTTCACCTATGGGAACCTTGTTATGACTTTTAGTCCCTCTAGATAGTCAAGTTTGATCATCTTCTCGGCGTACCTCTGGGGTCATGACTGACTCCAGCAGGGCCATTCTGATGACCTCACTAAATCATCCAATCAGTAGTCATGATAGGCGGTGTGTACA
The DNA here is from genome assembly GCF_019279795.1 of Protopterus annectens. Lineage (NCBI taxonomy): Eukaryota > Metazoa > Chordata > Ceratodontiformes > Protopteridae > Protopterus > Protopterus annectens. The sequence continues at coordinate 456,533,507 of NC_056736.1, forward strand.
AAGGGCAGGAATCTAATCAACCTAATAACCACCTACCTGAGACATCAACAGGACATGCTGGAGAGACAGATATGTCTCCCAGCGATTGCCACTGCTATGGAACAAACTCCCAATTCATATGAAACTGAGCTCCTCAATGAACCTATTTAAGTCTAACTTGAACAATTCAATGGAAATTTGTAAATTTATCATGGGGATTTTACCTATGTCACTCTTAGACTGTGGCAACCAGTACTGATCATGGATTTGCAAATGTGGACTACATATCTTGGTCTATAAGGGAACAATGGTACAACTTTACTAGGCTTGAAAAGACCTTACGGTCATTAGCCTAGTAAACCCTATGAACCTACGGCCATTATAATAGTAGCCTCGTATGAACCTATGAAGCTATGAATGTATGCTGGCCTGCCAACATCTTGTCTCTTACATGGCCTGCTGATGTCATGTACTATAACTTCAGCTGCCATCTTGCAAAAGTCAGACTTGTGTGGTGCTTGCGTTAAGTATTGTGTTCTGTAGTCTGTGCATTTAGATAGGTAGGGGTTCTATTCTCACTGCAGTCAAGTGTGTGCGTGTGTGTGTGTGTGTGTGTGTGTGTGTGTGTATGTGTGTGTGGGGGGGTGGTCTCTCTAGCTGCTGCATGTGTCTGTTGAGGTACATGCAAAAGAGTGCATTATGCTGTATTACTGTCCTGATGAGGTTTGACTACAGTGCTGTCATACAGTTCTAAGATCTGAATATGATGGCATGACTTATGATGTGCACTATATGTTTGTCCTGGAAAATCATTAAAGAGAGAAGTTAGAAAATAATGATACACACCCTGAGCATCAGACACAGCTTTTGTATCACTGAATCCAAAAGGTAGAAAACAGGAATGTGTCACAGTTATCATCACTTGCACAGCATGTTGTGTGGGGGTCATAACAGAGAAAAGTTAGAAAGTAATGGTACACATAGCAGTTTTTGACTTCACAACCCTTATAAGAGAATTCACTATACAGTTGTGAAATTTTGATGCTATCAACTGTCCAACTTTCCAAGACCAATATAAGTCAAAGGTATAATGAGCAGTTCAACACCACACTGCTGGATATACTAAGCACTAAGTTACATACACACCCTGATCATCAGACACAGCTTTTATATCCCTGAATCCAAAAGATAGAAAACAGGGATATGTCACAGTTATCATCACTTGCACAGGGTGTTTTGTGTGTGTGTGGGGGGTCAGGAAACCTAGGCTGACACAAAAGGTCAGTGAGTGTGTGTGTGAGTAAGAAGGAGAAGAAGGCAGACATTGGGATAAAACAACAAATGGCCAGTGAGATGAAATGAGTAACTGTTATGTGTGTGTTTCTGTATGGGTCCTCCAGGTAAAACTGGTGTGTGCGTGTGTCTGCATGAACACAGGAAAGCTCTGTGCTACTTCTACATCTTGGTCTGTCAGACAGGTGTGAGCCATGTATGGTAGAGGTGGCAGTTCATCGTTGTCCTCCCTGACCATAAGAACTGACTGTGCCAGGAGTTGCACTAGCACCTCCCCACCCAAGGTCAAATAAAATGCTGCTACCTGAATATGACTGATGTCTGCTGGATGAGCTCTCTTCATAGAATTGCCCAGGACCATGACCCCATGGCTGGCCTGGCATGTCTGGATGTGGACAGTACACTCAGTGATGGAGCAGTGGAAGTACTGTCATTATGAGACTGTGATTGGGCATGGCCATGTTGGCTGAAAGCAGATGATGTGGCTGACCTATGCCTACAAGGATGCCATTCCCTCCCAGCAGACGTTCCATCACAGACACTGCTCGTTCTCATTCCATGACAGACACTCCTTGTTCCAATATGTCATTCATCCGATCCTGTGAATTGGCAACATGGTGGAGGCAGTCACGCATGTCAGACTGTGCCACTTCCACAACCCTGAGCATTTGTCTGGAACACCTATGAGAACATGTCTGTGCCTCCATTATGGCCCTAAACATATACTGAGTGGCACAGGAAGTCATACCCGAAGCAGGCCCATTCTGAGCACCCCTATCAATCCTCCTGTGTGACACCTTACCCACACTTTAGCTATGGCTAGACTCAACAGACACTGAAGCCACAGTGGCCGCACTTTCCTAAGCAATGTCCTCGCCCTCCACCTGTCCAATATCAGTGGTCTCAGTGGACTGGGTGTTTCTGATGGAAATGCAGGGGATGGCTGTATGTCAACCTCTGTCTCACATTCAACCTTTGCACCCCCTGACTTTGCCTCAATTTGGCCACCATCATCAGACTCTACTGCTACACTGACATCAGGTGGCACAGGGCCCGCACTCCCACTATCATCATTACCTGTGGTAAAAAGCAAGAAACACAGGAATACATTAATACCTGCACTACTATAGTGCAATATATGCTAACAAACTAACAGTGCTGTTACTATTACAGACAATACAGCAATACACACAACATGCCTGAGATCAAAATCATACGCTACAATATTTCTTTAAATTGCTCAGCAGTACTGACATAAAAACATTTGGCTTGCCAGCTGCAGAAGACATACACATGCGCTATAGTCCAGATGGTCCTGGAAGAAGTTAAGCAAGAGGTAAGGCAACATCATTGCAATTAATGGTAACATGGGAGTAATACATTTGCCCCTTTATATGTGCATTAAGTCTACTTTCAACAAGAACATGGTTGACAACTCCATCCTAAGCTTATAACTGTAACGATTTTTAATCCTCCCAAAAAAGACATGTGACACAGAATTAACTTGTTAATTTTAATTGTTTTACTATACAACAGTATTCAACTGTTCAGATAACAAAGCCTACCTGGAAGCTCTTCCTGGGACGTGCTTGCTGTCTCAGAAGATATTGCAGCCACATCCAGTACATGCTGTCCTACACTCTCCTGGGATCTGTCTGGATCTCTAATATTGACCAGGAACTGTTCATTATGGGTTAATGTTGTCTCCCTAGCAGGCCATCCTCCTGGTAACCAGTTAGTCATGGCCCACTGCAGCTGCTTACCTCAATGCAGTTGTGATTTTGTTAGTGGCCCTATGGAGCACCTGTTCATATGCTCTGCTGTTGCCACCCACTGCGTTAACATCCTGGACACTGCTACCATATTAGCATCCTTTGTGCCATATCTGTCCTTCCCCTTTCCAGCAGAAAAGCACCATGTTACTGAAATCCATCCACAATAACTTGATTTTCTGCATCAGTGAAGAGGGTCTCCGTGGATTGACACACCTGAGTGGCATACTTGTAGGTGTCAAGAACCACGTAGATGCCAGTGAATTAACACCAAAACTTAAAAAAATACACTGGGAGCTTCCAATAAGAGGAATAAGTCATAGAAAAAGTTTATTCGAACTAAAACGGATTAACACTTTCAATAACCAACTAGCGTTTACAACAAACTAAAACAGATTAACACTTTCACTGAACAACTAGCGTTTTCGTAACAACTTCTTCTGAAGAAGTTGTGCAGTGAAAGCGTTAATCTGTTTTAGTTTGTGGTAAACGCTAGTTGGTTATTGAAAGTGTTAATCCATTTTAGTTCGAATAAACTTTTTCTACGACTCGTTCCTCTTATTGGGAGCTCCCAGTATACTTGTCGGTGTCCTAAAAGACAAGAGGAGTGTAATACACATAAGAATCACATAACTGCAAAATCACTGTTTCCAGATAAAACAGAAAAGGTAGCCAGTCAGTATTACCCACTGGAGAAACATAAAACAGTCTAGTGATGTGAAATAATAACAACAGGCAGGATGCAAAACAAGGAGAGTAACAAGAGCAAGATATACTTGGTTGTGCCATAACAGTAACTCATCTTTGCCCCCCCCACAAAAGAACAGGCAAATGACGAATATTGTTAATAAAACATCTTTGAAGTGCTAAAAGTGCTATCAAAGGACCTGTCTCTGAAACATTTGTACATATTTATCACACAACATTCCATTTTCATGTACTGGTAATCATGTATAGCTTGGAAATGGCTTGACAAACATAGCCATGCCATCAGTACACTTCTAACTAATGCATACAGATAAAAGTGTAAAAGCCTTTGCTACACATTATTCTTAAATACATTCCAGCATATGTAGTATGTAGCTGACAAAATGGGAGCATGCCTGCTGAAGTTCAGTACTCCTCCGTACAGATATATCCTGAAGAAAAAGCATTTTTGCTGTCTTCTAAACATATACAACTCTCCTCACCATCAGTTAGGCTAGCTATAGGATTGCCTTTTTATATGGTGCACATTATTAATGGATTGCATCTGTCTTTCTCTGTAGTTCATAGATGCCAGTTACAACATAAGCAGCTGAATTGCATGCTAGCCAACCAATCCAACACTGTGGTGCTATTCAACAAGCTATAAAGCATCAATGTAAAGTCCATGCTGTATTTTCCTGTGGATTTCAAAACTTTTGGAGTACAGACATGTAAAGTGTACACATACAGAATGTTAGGGGCTGCTGCTTTAATCCATTTGTATGTGCTAGAGGCTGAAGCCAATGCTGCTGCTGCTACTTTCAGTAGGCTTAGGCTGAGAAAGAGTTTTCAGGCCCTGTTTATCTTTTCATAACCTACATGACATGGAAATTGTAGAGTGGTACAAGGTGAATAGGGGCACACTACAGGAACTCTGCGACCTATGCCATCCTCAGCTGAGAGCTTGAGCCAACCGAGGGGAACCCATCCCACTCCAAAAGAACAGTCCACTCTTGATTGTGCCATATCAGTAACTCACCTTTGCTTGCCCCAGAAAAACAGTCTATGCTTGTTTGTGCCATAACAGTAACACACCTTTGTTTCCCTCCTTAAAAGAGCAGTGTACCCTTGTATGTGCACCAGTGATATAGAATGGCTTAGACTGCATGTCTAAGAGTACTCGTCAGATAACTGACGAATGACCAAGAAACACAGAATGGTAAGACAGAGCTGTATTTTTGCAAGCAATAATCATGGCAGGTTGTGTGATCACTAATTGCATTACGTTCAAATATAATAAATTTAATAACTGTACAAATAACAGTTTATGGCTTGATATCAGTGTACATTCTGTTGAAGTTGGTTGTTTGAAGAATGACTTCAGTTGTTTGCTGCAAAGCTGTTTGTGTGACAAAGAAGGATAAGGCACCCATTCTGTTTTCTGAAGGTGCACTGGAGTGAGAGTTGAAATCCAGACCTATGTAGAAATATCTCACATATGCTAACATTTTCTACTATGGATATCTTAGATTGTTTTTCCCAATTTCAACTATTTCTCCTTTTCTTTCTTTTTTTATTTTATTTGGCCATTCTTAGTGAGATGCGTTGCTTAGCTCAAAGACAGGAACCAGAGAAAAGCATGTCAGGCTTGACTATGTTTATCTTGTTTGCATGAATCGCAGTAGTGCACAAAATGGATAAGTGGACCATCCAGAAAGTAGACAGCCAAAAATAGAAACCGGATACATTAAATCAATGCTATTGCCTGTGGCAGCAGGTATAAGTGTAGGACTGGAGTACGGATGGTCCTGGGTTCTAGTACAGGGTGTGCAACTTTTTTTCACTGTTGTGACATTGCAGTTTATAGCAATGAACTGAAACATGAACAGCTGTTATGTCAACTATCTTGTGGCAACAGACGTAATTGTAGGACTGCCATACACATGATCCTGGGTTTAAATGCAGCATATTCCATTCACTTTTACTGTTGTTATACTTCCCATTACAGTGACTCCCACTTATAACACTTGACAAAGTGTAGATGATATTAATCTATGTATGAGAGCTGAGACACTAATATTGTCTCAGTTATTCATTTATCTATGTATTATCACATTTATTATCAAATGTATGACTCTGGGTATACTGTGTACTATATTCCTGTAAGTATATTTCTGCTATCTGAACTGGCCTGGCCTACACATTTGCCTAACACACATACACAGTTGCTGTATAATTTTTCTCAGCTTGCCACTGTTGCACGCTGCTTACCATCGCACAAATAAGGGTCTTGGAGATGTGCACTGCCGAGCACCATTTCTGCACGATGGTAAGCGGTGCTCAACATTTTCAAACAATGTGCACATAGGTTCATAGATTCATAGATTAGTACTAAGCTAACTGCTCTTGCAAGCCATTTTAAGCCTAGCCATTTATCCCTTGTGAGATTCAAACCCTGCAGCTTTTGCTTGCAAGGCAAACACCTTAACCATTAGGCCACCCTCCCACACTCCCAGTAAATGCAATAACTGGAATTATTGGGATACCATTATTCTCCATTGCTCTTGATTTGTGGTAGACATGGCAGATGTTTGTGGAGAGGATGTGAGATTTAGGGCTTAGAGATGGGGTATGCAGGAGTCCAAGATTTTTTTTTTTGACTCCTAGTGAAACACTACAGTGCCAGGCTACTGCAGGGGGACTATTCTGGGTTCCAATATAAGTCAGAGGCTTGGGATAGTTTGGCCCAAGCTGTTACCAGTGCCACTGGTATTTCCCACACTGGTGACCAATGTAGGCACCACTTTAGTGTCCTACATCACAGGAATAGAGATGCTCTTGATGCTTGGACTGAGGAATATAGGATGGAGGACATCCCACAGATGTGTAAGTATCAATTACAAAGAGTGCTTGTAAGTCTGAAAAGCAGTATATAGGCAAGACTGATACTCATAATGGTATTTTGTTCTGTTCTATTTTTTCCACAGCTGCCGTGGAAAGAGAGGTGAATATTAGGACCTGTAGCAATAGATTGACGAGGATGAGGGAGGCATGTGTATGTATCCAGCAGAAGAGTAGTATTATTGCAGCATTAAAAGTTAAAGATAGCTTTTTTAATATTTTATGCGGTTGTATCAAATTGAACATGCTTATCTCATCTGTAAAAGCAAATATACATGCATTAGTCTGTAGCACACACCAAGAGTACAATATCAGGCTTTAGTCAGAGGTTGTGGGTTCAAATAACACAGTTCCTATTTATACAATACTGGTAATTCTTCAATTATGTGTAACTAAAAGGTTTAAAATAAAAGCTCTATACCAGTGACACACTTGCCCTGCTGTAAACTGTAATCGGTATAACTGGAACACGCATATGCGTAAAAGGAGTACCTGCTGCAATCTGTAGTATAGTGTGCATCTTGGAGCTGGTAGTCTTACAAGTAAAAGTTAACTGTTAGGGGGTGGTATTCTTAAGAGTAAAGGTTAAGATAATATAGTGAAATAATTGTATTAATCCATTGTATATAACATATGAAGGTACTAATCCTGTCTCATTTTTTCTGTCACCTTAACCCTTATCCCTCTTTTTTTAACATGAGGACCTAGGCATACAACATCAAGAGGGTATACTTCCATAAGAACAAGATAATTGATTTTAAAGTGAGAAACAAAAAAATATAAGAAATGGAAACGTGGTTGAACTAAGACTTTGAAAACTGAAATAAGCTGGAAATACAAAGTAAACATAGTAGGGAGCCAAGATTAAGAATATTTGATGAAAAATTATATAAAGATATTGAGCATAGAAAATAATTGTATAGATACATAAAATGCGGTAGGAGTATACACATACAAATTGATAAAGTGTGTGTAGATTCTAAAATTTACTCTCAGATACAACAGATTATAAATATATTTACAAAATCTTATGTAGAGCAGTCTGGCTCCACAAAAGTGGTGATAAATTGTTCAAGTAACATCTAGGTAACCTCAGATACTGAAATCAGATTAGATTATACTGAAAAAAAGCTACACAAACTGGACCCAAACAAAGCACAGGGAGGAGACAGAATTAGGAATAATGACACAAGAACACTTTGGCATGAGCTTACAGTACCACTATACCTCTTATTCACTCAGTTGTATAAATATGGGGAGATTCTTCAAGAGTGGAGACATGCACGTGTTAAACCTATTTTTGAGAGAAATGGAAATAGGACAAACCCAGAGTCATACAGACCCACAAGTTTGCTTTCTTGTTGTGGAAAAATAATAGACTATTGTATTTATTGGCTAAATTATTGCCAGAATTTGAAAGGTTGTGACTTGAAACCATATATCAGCATGCATATGTTGAAAATAGATCTATTACCACCTTTAACTTGATGTTCTATAACAATATAATAACAACTATGAATGAAAAATTGTGCTGTGATGTACTTATTATAGATTTAATTTCAGCATTTGATTGGAACATACACAAAACACTGATCAATAAATTAGAAAAACTAGGTATTGATGTACTTTTGATAAGATGGATAGCTGCATGACTTACAAATAGGGCAAGCTAAGTATCATACAGCAATTGGACATGTGAAATTCAAAGTTATAATCAGAATGCCCCACATGGCTCTGTCCTGGGCCCATACATGCTTAGTTTGTATCTTTCAGATCTATGTTTTTCATGTGAGGTGTTCTACTGTCTGTATGCAGATGAATTAAAAATTGGTAAACTGATTACATGTGTTACAGATAGGGCATATCTGCAAAAAAAAAAAGCTTGTGTAAATTGACCATTTGTACCCAGGAAAATAATATATTGATAAATACATCAAACACTAAGCATATGGGATTTGGGGGACTTTAATTGAAAGGTCAATATGTAATACAACACACAATGATTGATATTGTAGATTCATTTAAGGACCTGGGTAAATGGATAGATCTATCTTTGAGTTGTTCTAATCATATCAACCAATTGGTTAATGATATTTAAAGAACTATAGGTTATGTAAAATATATATAAAGTCTAGGAAATCAGAAATGATGGAATCCTTGTTTGTTAATTACATTACACCCAAATCTGAGTATGGAATAACAATATGGAAACCCTATATATTTATATACAGCAAGATCATTTATTTTGTCTATATATTAATTGTGTCAAAGTATATATTTTATAGTTTTGTGACTTCTCTTTGCACTCTACTTTCCTTTTTTCTAGAAATGCAGCCTTCAAAATTGGATGCAACATTTCATATGGACATTTACTAATTTACAGTTGTGCTGAATGTGTGACTATTCTGTAATAAAAGTGAACCTTTTATGGTTTGATGAGGTCAGTTACATGTTAAACTCCTGGCTACTTGAAAATGAGAATCCATGGTTTTGTACCCCAAGTGGCTAACCTGGTGCAGTCCCCAGATTCAACACTTTTTATGACATTATTTCCGTATTTGAGACTTGGGCTGAACTGTAAATAGCCCTTGTTTTGAGCTGGCTATTTGTTCAGCTTAAAGCATTGCCTATAATAACACTGCCTCTCTTTTGCTTCTGATGGATTTCCATATGCACCTCTCAGTATTATGATGGCTTTTCATTTGTTTTGTCACCTTTATGTCATCAAGAATTATTCATAGAGCCCCCCCACACACACACCCCTGACCTGGGATGACACAAACTGATTATAGCTCTTTGGTTTTATAACTTTTATATGGAATTCCAGTTGCAGTGTCTTTTATGTTCATTCACATTATTTATTTATTGAAAATAGTTTAACAAGTTATTTTAGAGTTTTGCAGGGAAGGAAATGCTGTAGAAATAGTGAATGGATCTACTTAAATATTAAAAACAGTAGATATTTATTTTTCTGTACTAAATGTGGTTTGGCGCAGAGACAGGTGAGGGCAGTGTAGGCTACTGTTTAAGAAGCTCTGAGTAAATTACTTCCTAAATACCTGGCTCATTTCCTACAACCTTGATGTGTGTAATGTGTATCCATCAATTCACAACCCCTTTTTCCCATTTTTGCACATGGGATCAGGGTGTCACTTCAACAGTGACAATCACCTAGAGCCAATGTTTACTCTGCCAGGTGGTTAGCCCTGCTCTGGTAGATCTTCCACACCACACACTCATATACACACTCACACCTATGGCCAATTTAGAGTGTCCAGTCCACCTACTACATGTCTTTGTAATATGGGAGGAAACCAGATCACCCAGAGAAAACCCATGCGAACACAGGGAAGGCATGTAGACTCCACACAGAAGACACTTCACTTGAGAATCGAACCAAGGAACCTATTGCTGTGAGGCGACAATGGTCTCTGCTGTGCCACTGTGCTGCCCTAATGTGGTACTTAACCACATAAGATTTCTTGAATTATCTTTAAAAGAAAGCTTTTAGTTCTGCTGGGCCTTGGTCATTTTATCATGGACAAAAAAGTAGAATACCTTTACAAGAGAATCAATGACAGTATGGTGGCTGGGAAGCAAAAAATGGTTTGTAGCAATATTTTTATATACATGGACACACAAAAATTCTGAGAACATGAGTAATAACTTGATTTTAAGCTAACACGTGAAGGCAAAGACAATTTGGATACCATTTCATATGTGAATATGTTGCTATTGCAAATGTTTCTGTATTAAAACTCTTAAATTTGAAGCTTTTGAGTCAACAGAATTTAAGTTCTGAACCTGTTATATTTATTTTTTTAGGGGTGGATAAAAGCCAGAAGAGTGCGTAGAGAGAAAGTAATTGTGCCTTAATATTTGAAAGAGATGCATTTGGAAATAAGGGTGCATTCTCAGTATCTTCTGGGCCTCATAAACTGCAGTTCAACTGGCAAGTTTAGCTTTCAGCACAGGTTCATATGCCTGTGGCATGCATTGCCAGTGGAAGTGGCCAAAATGGACAATGTGGTACCTCTCTTGAAAATATGGGCTTACAGAATCAAAGTGGGATATCACAATATTTGTCAGAACCATTTCCAAGGCAGCTCTAAAGCACCCCAGGATGATTACTGAAGATATCATTAACCTGTTTTACTGGTTTTGTATGCACAAGCACGTGAGTAAACATTGCATTATTTTTCTTTAAATATTATATATAAAACATCAAATGACCATTTCATTGTTGTAGTTTGAAGTGTTCTGTGTAATCAGAAAAGCTGGAAAAATGTTTGAATTTTTCCATAAATATCAATGAATTAAAAACATCGCCACAGATGATGTCTAAACCGCAGGTATCAGCTGGTGAACTGATAAAGAGGGAAACGTGCCTGTAATACTGGCTACTTAGATTGACTAGTGGACTTGATGCCAGATGGCCACTGAGGGAAGAACTGAGTGGTCATAGGCCAGCTCTCCATTTCTAGGAATGGAGAAAATGGAGGAGTGACTTGGTATCCCATGATGAAAGTTATGGCTAAATGAGGTGAAGCAAGAGGTCAAAAGGCTAATAGCAGGCATGGGTGGACTGGAATACATGTGCTGTTGGGATTCTAGGATGTGAGAGCACAAGTTCAATGCAATAAGTCTATATTACTTGCACTGTACAGCCTAGTGATGGCAAGGGGGCATAGGGCATCCAAAACAAATCATGAGACATCTGTGTGTAAGACAGCCGTGTTTTTTCTTGACAGATAAAGTACTAGATTTTTCTTGACCGATTGCTGGATTGCCACAGTGGTCTGGGAGATAAAAGAAATCTATATCTGTTTTTAAGCAGCTTGTAAACTTCATCTCTTCATTTGTACACGTTGTACTTAACTTTTTATGGTCCTTACTAGGGAATATTATTTATTTAGCACAAGCAGCATTTTACAGAATAAGTGGAAATAGACAACACAGTAAAATAAATGAGTAACGTTTGACCTCTTCTCTGCATGATGACCTCTAAAATGAATACTTAACTGAGCTACATAATTCATGAGTATTATATCAAGTTCTCATGTTTAAGGAAAAACAAAATAAATGTTATTTTAGTTACTGCCTTTGTTCTCAGTAGTCTCAGTTTATCACACAGGTTTGGAGGGCTAAGCTGATGCCTTCTTATCATTTGTATGTTCAGGCCTGATTAGAAAATAATTTTAAGATCAGTCTACTTCCACCTGTTTCCCAGAACTGTACTTATAGTGTATATATTTCTACAGCTGTTTTAGCTTGCCAGCAGTAAAGATGTCAAAAAACAAGAAGTGACCAATCAGAAACATGTAAAGCTGATTTAAATATCTCTCTCCCTCTTTTTCATCGTGTCTCTGATTACTGTTGAGTGTTTAACAGGGAACAATTTTCTTCCTAATAATGTCTAATTTGCAACATTAGCTAAGATACTTTGAAATGCTGTCACTGTATACTGCTCTGTTTTTCTCTTAAAGTCTGTAATCTGATCTCTTTGTCTTTCTCTAAAACTGCAGATGCCTCACCTAATTCATATTTTTTAAAAGCAATAAAGAAATGATAATACAAACGGTCAGAAACATTTTACAGTGCTATTCCTTGAACTAAGTCCAACAAACATATCTGGCAAGCAGACACACTCTACAGCAATTCTCATTAACACAGCAAATCCACTGCTGTGATCTGTGTAACACCAGTGAACTGTCTTGTAAAACCACATTTATTGCCACACTAATAGAGCCCTTAAGGCTGCACTCTCAGACTTCGTAGGATTTGTAACAAAGAAACATGATCTACAGATCAGAAATCACAACCAATCTTACTGTCATTCTACTGTAATACTTTCCTATATGTTTATAAGTTGGCCACGGTGATGCAACGGTTTGCATTGTCGTCTCACAGCAAGAGGCTTTCCGGTTTAATTCTTGGCTGGAGCTCCTTCTGTGCAGAGTCTGCATGTCCTCCCTGTGATCCGCTAAACTTTAAAAAGACATGCAGTTAGGTGTGTGAGTGTATATGTGCCTTCTCTGAAGGTTTTCACCGGGCTGGCAACTTGACACCGTAAAATCCACTGTCAATCATAAGCGGACCGGTGATCCGTTGTGGTGACCCCTAAAAGGGAAAAGCCAAAAGACTTGTCTGTATGTTTATGTTTTTCCCACTGTTGGTGAACTGACCCCTTAAATTCATTTGGCAAATCATGTGATTTTGAATATAATACATTTTGAATGTGCCATCTGCTTGAACCTGTATTTATGATTAGGCTAATTAAAAAAGCAAATGAGAGAAAAGGAAAAATAAATCAAGCCAAAACAATCGAGACACACTTAACAAATGACATTTAGAACATTATGTGTGTTTTCAGAGTGTTATAGTGGCAGATTCTGATCATAGCTATCTGTATATAATAGTCATTCAGTTCAGGAAGCTGGGAGTTCTCATCATGTGCCATATTTTAATGGTAAAAACTGCCTCCTAGGTTTTGAGATATACAGACTTCCTTACCTCTTCTTTCCCCATTTTTGGATGGGACCATGTGCTTTTCCAAAGCTACCATGAACAAACTTTAGGAAATGGTTATAAAATGCATGACTTACTGGTACTTCATAGAACACTTGGGGAAAATTTCCACCAGGTGTTCTCAGTGGAATAACTATACAAAAATAGTCCCCAGATTTGAAACAATATGAACCTAGGGATCTATATTACCACATTGAAAATCGAAGTCAGTGAACGCTTGTTCACCAACCAATAAACAGCGAACTGTCATTTCCACAAATGGCCACTACATTGAATTTTTTCATAGAGGAAAAAATCGCTTGGTCATCGTCATGAATTTGATGTTTTCCCCACTGTAGTGTGATCTCGGAGTTGATAATATTTAATTGGGGGGGTATTGGGGGCACAGCCCCCCACATTGGGGGGTGTGGAAGGCAAAGCTTCCCACTTTGATAGGTTTGGCATACTGTTTCATTTCTTCTTGGCTGAGTGATTTTTTTTTCCCCTAGGTAAAAATTATCTGAAGTGGACGTTCACAGAAATGACAGTTCGCTATTTATTGGTCTACAACCAGGCATTCGCTGACTTGGGTTTTTGATGTGGTAATATAGACCCGAACCTAGTACTGGTATTATAAAACTTAAAATAAATCTCTTAAATTTAGTAAATCCAGTAAAACATTCAATCCAGAATATGTTGACTTTTCAGTTTCTTTATTAGTAAGCAGACAAGTGATCCATAAGACTTAATTATTAATACATTTAAGAACAATTACTTAAATAGCAGTTGAAGTAGCAGTGGTAAAGTTTCCACTGTAAATACAAATTATTCCAATTGTAATAAAAACTAACCCCCGCTACTTCCCTTTAAATAAAGTAATAAAAAGGATCCAAGCTAACCTAAAATACCATGCTATTCAATATTCCTGAAAATCTCTGTCTCTCTATTTCTTGCATACTTATAAAACAAAAAACATAATAAAATAAGATTGTTTTCACCATATTTATTTTATTCAAATACTTTAACTAAAATCACTTTCAGTTTTTCTTCAGATCTGTGCATACTAGAAATTCCAAGTTTTACTCTGTCTAAAGGTAATTGTCAATCAGAAGTAAGAAAGAGTTCAAACTACTAAAAAATGTAATGAATTTGTATTAACAATACCTAGATTCAATACATGGGCAACAAACTTGTAAATTATAAAAAAAAATGAAGCTAAACTGACACCAAACACTGTGTTTAAGCCAAATTTAAGTCTTATTTAAGTGTTATATGCTTTAGGTAGTTAGACAATGCAAGCTTCGTATGTAAACATCATGACAGTCTTTGCAGGGGAAATAGAAAACGTGTTAAAACCTATGAGTTTAAAATATAAAAACATGTGATGTGCACAAACTAGGGGTATAGAATTGTAGTTTCCAGTGTGTATCAATATATAAAAATGTACATTATATGTGCAGCAAAAGATTTAAATTCACTATATGTTCGATGTCATAGAACCTTTGTGCATGTGCAAAGGGCTATATTATACAGTGTCTGAAAATAGAAACTTGTCTAATAATTCCCATTTAAATTCTAGCTACTTTTACAAAGCAGAGACAATGGCAAGTGTATCTGTATGTCCAATCTGCACCCCCCAAAAAATACAATAAGCGGTGTGTAAACTTTGTGTTTGAAATGTTCCATATAAACCATAAAATTGTTTTATATATAAATATATATATATATATATATATATATATATATATATATATATATATATACACACACACACTTGACCTTGTGGCCCAGGTTGTGACTGTGAATGTTCCAAAAAAGCAGTCCTCATATAATAAATAAAAATAAATAAATAATTTTTTTTATTAAAACCAAATAAATATTAAGTTGATAGAAGTGATACAAGGATTCATATGAGGGCATAGGCACAAAGGTCAAATTTTGGTGGATCACAAAATACTAATAATGATTCAGTAGGAAGAAATGTTAATAAATTAGAATTTACTTTATACAATATTCTTATGAAAGAATAATCAAAATAAAGTTGATCTTACCTCAAAATAAATAAATAAATGAATATGCTTTATATTAAAATTAAATTAATAATAAGTTGATAGAAGTGAAGCAATGATTCCTATAAACGCTCAAGCACAAAATCCAGGTTGCAGTAGATAGGTTCATGGGTTCATAGACGTTTATTAAACTAATAACCACAAGGGCCTTTTTAAGCCTAGCCATGCATCCCAAATGTCTGACAAGTTCTGGTACCCTTGATAAGTGTAAGCAGAGGCTTGGAAGATGAAATATTTACAAGCAGGGGCATGGGAGATGAACCATTTACAGGCTGCCTATGTCCATTAGAGACAAAGGTGCCAAACGAGGGATGTATTTCCTGTTCCCCATCTAAGTGTCCAAGTTATACTTGAATTGGTTTAAGGAGGAACTCTGCTTCACATGGATGGGAACCTGTTCCAGAAAAGGGGTAGTCTGTGAAATATATACCTGTCTCTCCAGCAAGTTTTATTTATATCACAGGTAAGGTTTACGTCTTTAGAATGGGACATTCTGGTGCTGCTTGTTTTGCAGATATGCAGGAGGTCCATCAGTGGGGTCTGACAATGGCTTGTATGCCAGGCATAGATCTCCCCTCAATAACCTATAGGAGACAGAATACAGAGATAGGGCCTTGAGGTGGTCTGCATAGGACATGCTACTTATACCATGTATTATTTTAGTGAGGAAGCTCTGTGGAAGGTCTAATTGTTGGATATGCCTGGTTAGGTACATGCCAAAAGGGGCATTGTATTCAGTGGTGGGTCTGATGAATGCTGAATACAGTGGAATATTTACTTCCCTGGACCTAGATGCCATACATTTGTTTATATGTTGCACAACATAGAATGATTTCCTCACTACTGTAGACATGTGATGGTGAAAGGCTAGATTACTGTCTATGTGTGTCCCCAAGTCCCTGACTACTGGTTCAAGCCTTAGCGGTGTGTTGTCAATATGATAATTACCAGGGATGGATGACTTCCTGAAGGATACTATTATGCATTTCTTGGCATTTAGTTTTAGTACGTGGCTCTGACACCAGTTGTTTGTTTCTGTCTGCCTTTCCTGGAGAACATTTGGGTTGGTAGGGGATTTAGTCACAGCTCCTAATTTGTAATCATCTGCAAATTTAGTCAGCCAGGGGCCATTGACATTGACTTTGACTTAAGAGAAGTAAATACCAAACAGGAGCAGTCCCAGGACTGATCATTGAGGGACTCTGCTTGTGACTGGCCTGTTTGTAGAGGTAGACTCCCCAGTTCTAACTTCTTGGGTCCTGTCTTTGACCCAGCTGGCTATCCATTGGGTGACATAAGGGTTTGTACATAACTCTTGAGTTTGTTAATAATGCCCAAGTTGGGTATTGTGTCAAATGCCTTGGCCAGGTCAATGTATGCAGTGTGAACCATTTTGCCCTCATCCATTGCTTTAGTGACTTTCTCAAAGAAATCCACCAGGTTGAGTAGGCATGACCTACCCTTGGCAAGACTAGTTTGGATTGTGTCCAGTGTCTTGAGATTTCCTATGTCATTACCGATCATTTCCATGATAATTCTTTTCATAGCTTAGCATATGACACTAGTGAGACTTATGGGTCTATAGTTTCCATGGTCTGCAGATGACTCACCTTTGTGCAGAGGGATGACTGTTGCTGTTCTCCATTCATGAGGCACGAAGCTTGTTTGGAAACTACATTTAAATAGCAATTCCAGTGGGCCTGATAGGTCAAATTGCATGCTATTTAGAAGGCATCTTGGGATACTGTCTGGACCTATTGATGCAGTATTCTTGGTATTAGGGAGAGCACTAAGGACCTGTTCTCTAGTGATAGCAGGGGTAGTTATTTTTGATGGTATTTCCTGAGGGAATGTTGAGGGGGAAAGTTGGAGCTGAATTTGTCAGTCAGTAGGTTTGCTATGTATTCTGGTCCAGTACAGGTGACTCCATTAACAATGAGTTCTGCACACAATTGTTTATTGCTTTTGAGGTTGTGGACATAGCTGAAGAATGCCTTGTGGTTGTCCTTGATGTGGGAGGCCAAATTTGCCTAAAATTTGGCTTTGGTAGGCTTTGTTTGTCATCTGAGTTGTTTGCTTAGTGTGATGAGAGTTCTTTTATCCTGCTCGGTGCTGCACCTCCTAATTTTTGCCATGGTTTTCTTCCTTCTGTTACATAGCTTACTGATTTTGTGAATCCACCATGGTTGCTTGTTTTTTTTGAGTTAGTTCTGTACTTTTTCCTGATGGGTACAGCTGCTTCTATGCAGTTATTAACATGCTTGTATAGGGTTTCTGAGAACAGTTCCACACAGGTAGCAGCATTCTTAGGGTTTATGAGGCTTCAAAGTTTGCCAGGTTATCATTTAATAGTAGGGAGTTATAAAGGTTCTGAAATGCTAAAAATGTTAAAATAGTAATACAGTGTCAGAGTGCTACTTTAGTTTCATTTGAGGTTATGACAGGGAAAAACAATGCCACCGAGGATTCCATTTGATTCAATAATAAAGTTACAGCCTTTCCATTTCACTGTAGTACATTATCAGTTCAGTTACAGACTTGTGAGAATTTATTTGTTAGTAACATAGGTCTATTTCACTATATAGTACATTATCAGTTTGCTTACTCACTTTTGGATATTTAAATAATTTCCAGGTTGATTTTCCAGAATGTAGAGTAAATACAGTCAAGATTGCATCAGGCACTCAGCCTTGCACAGAAGAAGTGAAAAGGGGAGGTGTGGAAGGCCTAAGTTTAAAATGGACAAAGAAAGCAGCCCTTCCAATACCTCAGCAATGACTGGGGCAATGCAGAGTAAGGCCTAAACTTGGCAAGAGCTGTGGTGCATAACTCAAGTATTTAAAATGTGCATACAGCAAATGTGCATTTCTTCAATGTTTGTTTAAATGTGTTTCAGTTATATAAATTCTTTAAAGTTAAAATGTGTATACAACAGATCTGCATTTGTACAGATTAGCATTAAAGCAAGTATGCAAATGTTTCAGACAATTGTATAACAGTGCTAGTTTTCAGTTTAAATGTTTCAGTTATCTAAAATTTTTAAAGTTAAAATGTATATATAACAGATGTGCATTTATGCAGATTAGAATTAAAGAAAGTATGCAAATGTTTTCAGACAATTGCATAACAGTGCTAGCTTTCAGTTTAAATGTGTTTCAGTCATCTAAAATTTTTTAAGTTAAAATGTATATATAACAGATGTGCATTTATGCAGATTAGAGTAAAAAGCAAGTATGCAAATGTTTTCAGACAATTGTATAAGAGTACTAGTTTTCAGTTTATGTTTTTATCTGTGTTAAAATAATACTGCCAGGAAAAAGGTATTTCTTTACTAATGGTTTAGTCTCCAGAATATAACATTTACCATATTTCAGTTTATACTTTTTATCAGTATTCAGGTAATACTGGCATAAAAGGTATCCCTTTAGTATTAGTTTAGTTAATGTCCAGAATATAACATTTATACACAATACACAGGTATTTTAGATACTCAGTGTAAATATGTATCACTTTAATGTAAATTTCAGTCAAGGTTCAGAATATGACATTCATACTCATTTATGAGTTCAGTATAGCACATTTCAGTCACATTTCAGAATACGCATTTCTAAGAGCATTGCTAGACAGTTTACAGCATGAATCTATGTTACAAGGTGGGAGGTTGGTATAATGGTTAAGGTGCTTACCTTACAGACAGAAGATACAGGGTTTGATTCTTACACAGGAACATTAGCTAGGCTTAAAATGATTCAAAAGGGTAGTTAATCTAGTATTAAACTATGAACTGCACATTATTCAGTCATTAGTTTTAAGGGTAAATTGACAGAATTATTTGTAACAGGCTTATTAAGATACATTATATAAAAAAATAAGTCAGAAAAGTTATTTAATATACTAATGGGATAACAGGTCAGGCTTAATATGTTAATTTATGTACAGAATACAGTGCATCTTACATAATAATTATTGTAGATTAGACAGAAAGTTGAAAAGACACTGACAGGGTATGCAAAGGTATAGATCTGAAATACAAAAGTATATGTTTTAGTAAAAGTACTTCTACTATTACAGCACATAGGTACTTAAGACACAAATTTAAAAGGCAGACATCTATTACAGCACACAGAAATTAAAAAATAATTAAATAGACAGGGTTATTAACAAATCTAGCTGAAGATTTACAGACACAAGTTAATAAAATATATGGTAATTATGCTTCAAGATACTTATTTCATAGGTGTAAAAAAGAGAATTTACCAGTTATAACATGTTAAAAAGAAATTGTCCAGTTATAATTAAATCATAAAGTTAAGAGACTTCAATTGAAACAGACTATAAATGCTAAAGTGACACCTAGGGGTCAACATTAAAACTGCAAGATTATTTGCCAGATAAAACTTATTTTTAGTTCAAGTGATCATTATAGTATCTTTCACAGACAATATTAATATATTTATAAAGTAATTACAGAAATAACTACAAAAAAGATACATGTGTGTGTTTGGGCATCTCAGGAGGAGTTGTAAGATTAGGTTATTTTGTCTCTACATAAGTCTAGGAATGTAGCCATATCAAAGTAGGCCTTCACAGTTTGCATTCAATTTCAGTCAATGAAAATAACTTTCAGCCAGCGATACTGATAAGAACAGAACGTGCAGTACATTAAGAACAAACCAATCTTACAAGGTTTGGAAACCAAGGCTAAAGAGCGTGGAGAAACTTACAGGGTTTTAGTACTATTAGGAGATACTTCAGACACAGTTAACTCAGTTCATTTGGATTGATATGCAGAAAGTCTTTGCAGTACAGACACTTGAGTATGAGTGCAGAAGTCAGGTCAAATATCCAGCATTCCAGAATATTAATTATATTATTAAGGAGTAAAGGAATACAGAATTTCTACAGACTGTTTCAGTTTATCAGCACTGTTATTGGGGACAGTATTTGAATATTGTTGACATCTACCTTCACTGTACATAATAAAGCATTTTTAACTGAACTACGGTGTGCAGATTTTATTCTGAAAGTTCAAGAAGATTTGGCCCATGAAAGAGAGACTGGCACCTGATCAGCATAAGTTTGGATAATTAACAGATAAAGACATTCGTTGTAGTCACATTCCATTTTTTCCAGTTACTTCTAGTTCATACCAGTGTCCTACAGTCATCAATTCTTATATACTCCCTCTGCATTACTGGGCTGTTCTAGTTCTTATTTCATTTACATACAGCTTAATGGCCCTTGGACAACCTATGTAATCAGAGAAGTAAGGCTTCTCTTAAAACTTTTCCACCACAAAGGAATCCGTAAATGTTCATATGTCACTCATCTTGTGCTTTTGATACAGGAAGTAGCATCATGGTAGAGCCATACCAGTTTTGCACTTCACCAGTGGATAAGAATGAAAACTGCACACTGTCTTTTATTCCATTTTATTAGTTAGCATTAGTCTGCTCACTGCATAACATATACTGTTAGGTCTGTGTTATACCAGAAACCACATTTTCTGTTTTCCATTTTAACACCTAATTGCCTTTCATACACAGTAACCTTTTGGGTCCTTTAAACAAAAGGTAAACTACTGCTTAACTTTATAGCTTGTTTTGTGGATCTTTAACCTCTTTAGTGTCTTCTTGTTTCTTGCTAGACTTCAGTGTTGTCTACATTCCTTTACGTTTAAGCTGTGGATTATATTCATATTATGTCGACTCAGCCTTTAAATATCAGTAGTCAGCTAAGTTCCAACACAAGATCTGAAACACTGAGCTCTTTCTTAGACTGTAATCTTCTCAATCAAACCTATGAACCATAGGTTTGATTAAGAGGAATATGATCTAAGAAAGAGCTCAGTGCTTCAGATCTTGTGTTGGAATGTAGTTGAATATTGATATTAAAGTAAAATACATCCTTTGACAACTCACTTTTTTGTAACTCTGTGACAAAAACATGGAACTTTCTCCACCGAATGTTAGACAACTTTACAGTCTATCCTCTTCCAAATTCCCCTTAAAGAACTATGTCCTAAACTGCTAGAACTGCCATCGTGTATCTGCAGCATTAAATACCATAGATGTAACCTAGACAACTAACGTAATACTCTACTAGCAAATAACATAATTTGCTTATACACATAGTAACTTCCCATGCTCTTTCTCTTCATTCCTACATCCAAATTGCTCTCTCTTCCACCTTTCCTACTCCCTCATGACTTCTCACTTTGCTATTACCTTATTACTTTTCAATCCACTAAACCCATCCTACACTCACCAACTCATTCAGCCACCACTCTCTCTCTCCACCTCTACTTTCATATCCTTTTTTCAACTATTACTACTATGCATTCACATATTACTCCTGATATACATACACTTCTACAATGTATAGGCAGATACCATATAAACTCTTCTTAAACCTGAATTGTCATGTCCCAGTGGATTAAAGCAAATCATCATCATCATCAGACCCTTTTTTCCCATTTTTCTACATGGGATTGGGGTATCGTGTTAACTGTTGCCAACTCTCTCGATTCAGTGCCACACACCTGCCTTCTTCAACACTCATGCCTGACTGTCACAGATCTTCTTTCACACAATCCATCCACCTCTTTGCTGGATGTCATCACTTCCTCTTCTTCCTGTCTGTCCCAAATCTTCCTTACCAGATTGTCTTCTGCTTTTCTGCACTTGTGCCCAAACCACCATAATCTGTTCTCTTTGATCTTTTCTGCAATTGGAGCTACTTTGGCTTCTGCTCTTATGTCCTCATTTCTTCATCTGTCCAACAGTGTGCATCCTATCTCCTTTCTCAGGCACTTCATTTCCATCACCTCTAGCTTCTTCAACTGTTCTCCCTTTACTGCCCAGGTTTCTGTACCATACAGTAGTACTGGTCACACCACTGTCTTGTACACCTTACTTTTCAGTTTCTTTGGCATTCTTCTGTCATAAACTACACCTGATACTCTATGCCAGTTGGCTGCAGCCCCTCTGATTCTAGCTTTGACCTCTTCATCCAGACTTCCCTTCTCCTCAACTACTTCTCCCAGATGCTTGAATCTGTTTACCTGTTCCACTATCTTCCCTTCTATCTCTATTCTCAGCTTCTTCTGATTTCCCCAATTTGCTGCCATTACCGCCATCTTATCTGTGCTTAGTTTCATCCCATGTTCCTTCAGATTTGCATTCCATTCTCCTATCCTTTACTGAAGTTCAAGCTCAGTGTCTGCCTGTATTGCCACATCATCTGCATACAGCAGCTATGTTGGTCTGCCCGCTCTGACCTGTTTACTAATGTAATCCATCAGCAGTGTGAACAGTAGTGGGCTCAGAGCTGAACCCTGATGTACACCCACACCCACTGGGAACTCCTCTGTGAGGCTGTACACTGTTCGTACTTGAGTCATTGGGTCCTTGTATATAACCTGCACTAATTCTACCAATGTTTCTGGGACTTCAAACCACCACAGTACTGCCCAGATCAGCTTTCTTGGTACCTTGTTATATGCTTTCTCCAAGTCTAGTAATGCCCAGTTGGACTCTCTCATCATCTCTAGTTTCTTCTCAAGTGTCTGTCTCAATGCAAACATCAGGTCAATTGTGCTGCATCCTGATATGAATCCAAACTGCTCATCTCCCATCTTACATTCTACTACTCTGTGTATCCATTTATTAATCACCCTCTCCAGAACTTTCATGCAATGTGATAGGGGTTTGATGCCTCTGTACCGCCCACAGTTGTGGATGTCCCCTTTGTTTTTGTACACTGGCATGAGTATGCTTATTCTCCAGTCATATGGGATATGCTTTTCTCTCCACACTGCTATTAGTACCCTCAGGAACCATTTCTCCCCTATCTCACCCAGCATGTTTATCACATCTGCTGTGACCTCATCTAAGCCTGCTGCTTTCCCTGACTTTATCTTCCTTAGTGCTGTTCTTACTTTTTCTAGGGTGGGCTGCTCTTCTTCTCTCATCATAGGCTGTTTCTGGGGAAGTACAGCTTCTGTGGGGTTTTCTTCATTCAGAAGCTGCTGGAAATACTCCTTCCATCTGCCTTTGATGTCCTCTAGGCTGGTGAGCAGGTTGTTGCTGGCATTCTTTATGAATGGTCTTTGACTATCTTCTTTATCTTTCTGTCTTTGCCATGCAACCTGATATAGTTTCTTTGTGCCCCTTACTGAGTCACTTTCCAGAAGTTGGTACAGTGCCTCTGATGCCATATTCTTTGCTATTGCAACTTCATTCTTATCTTCTTTGTTAGCCAACCAGTAGTCCTTCCTAGCCTGGTCAGTCTTTTCTGTCCCCCACATCTTCCTGCACTCCTTTTTTCTTTTGATGACTTCCTGGACTTCTGCATCCTATCACCAGCTTTCTTTATATACCTTATTTCCATACCTGGCTCAGCCACATATCTCTTCTGTAGTCCTAACACATGCCGTTTTTAGGCGCTGCCATTCTTCTTCATCTCTACCTATTTCCTCCTCTTCTTGGGGTGCTAGAGCCCCGAGTAATTCCATGAACTGTTGTACTTTCTCTACAGTCAACTTACAGGTCTTCAGCCTGGTCTCTGTTGACCTTAGAGCCGTCTCTGACCACTGCTTGCAGCTGATTGTGGCAACTAGTAGTTTATGCCATGGGCTGACTGTTTCACTGAGGATGACTTTACAATCATGGATTCTGCCCCAGTGCCTTTTCCTTACTAGGAGGAAGTCTACCTGAGTTGCATGTTGACTACTCTTATAGGTTCATAGGTTCATAGGTTCATACTAGGCTATCTGCCCTAGGGCATTTATAAGCCTAGCCAGAATATGTTTGGCTTTCGCCACCCATTTTAAATTTATTTTGCTATGCCCTTTTGTGAGGTTAGTATACTGTGCCTCTGTCTAACAGTGACACAGAAGTGATACCCGGGGTAAACCTACAATCTCCCATCCGCTCATCAAGATTCCTCTTGAAGAGAGTCAATGAGGGACTCTGCCTAACCTGGACTGGGATTTTATTCCAGAGTGAAGGGAGCCTCTGGGCTATGAATCTGTCCCTCCAGCATGTCCTATTTATTTCAGTGCTGAGGTTCAAGTCTCTCGAGCGCGTAGCTCGATGGGATTTGGATTTTCTGAGGTGCAGCCTGTCCATTAATTCCGGGTTGGACATGGCTTTATACGTCAGGCACAGATCGCCTCTGAACAGGCGGTATGCCACTGAGTAGAGCTGGAGTTTCTTTAACTGGGCAGCATATGGCATCTGTTTGAGCCCTTTGATCCTCTTGTTGAGGTACTTTTGGGGTCTTTCCAGTTGTTGCAGGTGTCTGGTAAGGTACATCCCAAAAGGGGCATTGTACTCAATTATGGGCCTGATGAGGGATGAGTAAAGAGGCACGATGACCTCCCCTGATCTAGATGTGAATCCCTTCATGATTAGGTGGGCTGTATAAAATGTTTTTCTAACCACTTTGGCCACGTGGTTGTCAAATGAGAGATTGCTATCAACTTGGGTCCCCAGGTCCCTAATTACTTCTTCTGTACTTAATGGATTACTACCTATGTGGTAATTTGTGGGCACTTTGTTTTTGCCAAAGGGGATGACTATACACTTTTTGGCATTTAGCTTGAGGCCATGGCTCTGGCACCAGTTGTCTGTTTCTATGAGGCCCTTTTGGAGAATGCTTGTGTCGGCTGGAGAGTCGATTATGGTGCCCAGTTTGCAGTCATCTGCGAACTTGGTCAGCCACAGTCCTTCCGTGTTGGCCTGTACCTCCAAGAAATATATACCGAACAAGAGAGGTCCCAGGACTGAGCCTTGTGGGACACCACTTGTAACTGGTTTGGAGTCTGACGTGGCTCCAGCAATTCTAACCATGTGGGTTCTGTCCTTGAGCCAGTTTGCAATCCATCTAGTGACATAAGGGTTTATATTTAAGCTGGTGAGCTTATCTGTAATATCTTATCTTGCATGTGATCTTGTGACTGTCTCTCTTTCTGAACCATGTGTTCGCTACTATCAAGCCATTTGTAAGACAGAAGTCTAGAATGGCTTCTCCTTCTTTATTCCTGTTGCTCTACCCATGTGGATGCAGGCCGTCCTCATATGCTGTTCTGTCTGTCCCGATATGTGCATTCAAGTCACCCATTATCAACACCAATTCATGTTGTCCTGCTTTATCTAGTAGGTTATACAACTGCTGTTTGAATGCACTCTTTTCCTCACTATCACAACCCTGCTGTGGGGCATAGGCTGAGATTATGAATACTGCCCTATCTTTACACCGGAGTCTGACTGCCATGAGTCTGTCATTAATTCTGATGATATTTCCCTTACTGCCTTCTGAAGCCTCTCTCTCACCACAGTTTCTGCACCATTTCTTTTCTGCCCTTCACCTGAGTAGTAGACTCTGGATCCCAAGCCAAGTGGCTTTGCTGCACTGCCCTTCCATCTTGTCTCCTGGATACATAGGATGTGCAGCTTCCTCCATATCATCATGTCATCCACCTACATTAAACATAGCAATTCTCAGTTCATGTTTGGCAGGTTGGTTGGTTTTACATCCAGCTTTTGCTCAACAGCGCTATCCAAGGTAACCCAGGCTGGGCAGCTAGCAGCAAATGTTAATATATTATCTGACTTGTGATAGAAAGGCTATTTTCCCTCCTCATGAACATGTACAGCAATGTTGATTTTATTGATTTTATTGAGTTTATTGTCACTGAAAGTTTTTTTTATATAATTGATCTTATTATTTTAGTAATTTTATATTTTGTATGACTTTTATGATATCTTAGTTTTCTTTATACAGGTTTATCATAGGTTCATAGGTAAGTACTATGCTAGCTGCTCTTGTGAGCCAATTCATTCCTAGCCAGTTTCCCTTATTGTGCTCAAAATCAGTTATAGATTGGCCTTATCCATTACATTGTCGACAGTTATATTATTACTCCTAATGAGAATAACTGGGATCACACCATAGATAATTTGAGGGGACCTATGCATGGGATGAAGGCAGATACCTTAACCATTATGCCACCCTCCCACCAATGAGCATATAAAGCATTTAGCATAATGAGTACTAATAATAATAATAATAATAAACATTATTTTAAAAATTTAGTATTTACATAGTTCTCTGTAAATTTTTTAATTGAAGCTTTTCTGTATGACTTTCATAATTTCTTATATTTCTTTGTATTTAACTGTGAATTTTTTCATGGAACTTTTCTCCCTTGGTCTGCACTGAAAATGGGCTTCTGCCTAGCTGAAGTTCAAAAATGCTCTTAAATAAATAAATTGTAATCGGTAGAAGCTATATTAGCATATCATCAAAGATGCAGAGGACAGGAATAAATGGAAACAGTTGATCTGCTGTTGCGACCCCTAACGGGAGCAGCCAAAAGCAGAAGAAGAAGAAGAAGAAGAAGCTATATTAGCATCAAATGAAAGGGCACCATCTATAAATGAGGATATGAGTCGTCCTACTGTCACACTCTATGTATGACCCCATAATAAGTTATGGCCCCACATTATTATGGCTTCTATTACAGTTAGATCCCTGAGTTTATTCATAATTCTGTGAATGATGTCCAGTGATGAACACTTTAGACAGACTGCATTAAACTGCATGGATTGATAATCCTTCCTTCACATTGGCATTCAATCTCTCAGAGAAATGTATGAGGTTAAGTATACAAGATCTAACCTTGAGAAAACTGTATTTGTTTAGGTAAGAGATGAGGGATCTTTTTCTACACATATAAGTACCATCACTTTGCTTACGGTCTGTAATTGTTAGGGGCTGCAGAAGAGCATTCCTTGTAGATTGGGGTTACAGCATTCTGCTTCTAGATACAAGAGATATAACCAGGTTTTAATTCTCTATTAAAGACATGAGTAAAGGGTATACCCGGCAATTTTTGAATGCGCAAATTAGACTTCCTGATATCAAAAATAGAACAACAACAGATATAGTTAACACATCTGATGAAGTCTGATTCTACTTGTAAACAGACAAAAGCTCTTAATCTTAATAATACTTATCTTTTCATGCATTACCCTGGTGCAACTCACCGTGTTAGTGTGGTTGTTCTAGTTAACATGCTGAGAGCTGTGGAACAGACACTTGTTGCATTTTAGGTTTCTTGGTATCTCTTTGTGTCTCATTAAATTTGTGTTTTTTAACATTGCAGAGGACAGAGATGACTATTTTTACTGCAATTTGTGGAGAAATCCTGTTGTAAGGAGGAAGAATCGATGAGGTTTCCATTTATAGCCTGAAAATGTATGCTACTGTGTTAACTATATCTGTTGGCTCTGTTTTGGTGATACCATTTTAATAACATACTATATTTTTATTCTCTCTCCTTAATTTTTGACATGGTTCCAGAAAACATTATTATTGTTACCCAATGATGGCCAGTTTAACCTTGAAAGATGCTTTACACCTTTTTATTGTTTTAGCAAGTCATTTTTTGGATGGACCTGACTTTATATTTATTTAATTAGGGTTGAGTACAATTTGAAGGCTTTGTATACCTTTTCATTTGGTTTCATTCATTAGTTCATTTTATACCTTCACCATCTAGGTTTAGTTTTGCTTCACCTGGTTGCATTTATCAGTTTAGTTGCTGAAAGTGTTGAAGACGGCCGTGATTGATTCATGTTAACCATTTGAAATGTTTGGACCCACTAGAGCATGTCCCAAAACACAGAGACTGAATGGCTGAAAAACTGACTTACATATACCAAGACCAAGATGTTCATTTCTTGGAATATTACCTTTTCTCTGAGGCACGGTGATATTGGAGTTGGTATATATAATTTTGTGGGCTGTAGGAGCTAGCCCCCTGCAAAAAAGAAGTTTAAATGAGAAGAGTTTGAGATTCGTTCTTTTCCCCTAGTTGAGGCCTTTTTTCTGTTTGTCAGCACTCTGCATTTCAAGTCCCAGCATTTCAGTAGGGAGACATGCTTCACAATGTTGTGAGGTAGACTTAATATATAGTTCCAGTTTATTGATACAAAGTAGTTTTCAGAGCACCATGACTGACATTTGAATAATCCTTAATGGTAATATAATTTTTTATTAGGTTTGGCCTATATGCGGAATATCATGGCAATGTGGTTGAAGTGAAAAGGGGTTGCTGCATTGCATAGCCTACTGCATCTAATGAGGCTGTTTGTCATAACTAATTAACCTTCTGTAGTTTCTGTGATTCACCAAAGAGGTGCAAGCTTCGCTTTCTTTCCTAACTTAGAATTAATATACATGGGAAAAGAATTTTAAATAAAATAACACACTGCTATAAAATAAAAAAAAAAACAGCAATATAAGCTATACAAACAAAAAAAAATCTGATTTCCTCTTGAAGCAATCTATTCAAGTCAGGTTTGAAATGTTTACTTTCTCAACTCCTATTATAGGTTCATAGGCACTTACCATGCTGTTGATCTGTGAAGCTGTTAAGAAGCCTAGCCTTACATTCCCATGGTAGTTTTCAGCCCTCATATTTTGCATATAAATAACCCAGATATAGGGTGAACAATGATATGTTGGGACTTTTCCCCATTTCCCCTGGCCATGAGGGACAGGGGTGCTAAACCAAGGATGAATCCACATCAATTCATCCAAATTACATTTGAACAGATTAAAGGAGAACCGCACCCACAGACTCAAAAGCATGTTTATTTCCTCATGTTTTGATGTTTCCTATATTTTTAACATCACTCTGGGACTATTTACAGTTTTTTAAATATTTTTTATATATAATTTCAGAGTTTGACCACTTGTGGTCTAGCATCTCAAAGTAATTTTGATTTTTTACTCATCCTGTAGGCATCCCACAATGCAATGTTTTTTTCTTTCAAACATTACATCACGCAGGCATCTTTGTTCCAAAGCTGCTGTCACTACATTAATTTTACATGCATGCACCACTTTTTTTCAGTCAGTTTTAACTAACATTTCCTGTTTTTCAATGACTACTTAAAACACAAACAGTGATAATGCCACAGAATAGACTTTCAAAGTGCCTTTTTACTGCTGTTTCTTTTTAGAGAGGCAGTCTTTTGTGATGCCTGAATTGTAGTCCTTCAACTCATCTCTCCTCCCCTTCACACTTCACCTTCCTAGCTGTCAAAGTGCTAAAGGTAATTTGAGCTGCTTATTGCTGTGATTGATAGCTGGGCTGTTTCCTTGTTCTAGCCTTATCTTTTTGATAGTGACACACTTATTTTTGCTGCACCACAGCCTCCTCCTGTCTTCAAATTCCAATCCATGCACACTAGTACTTATAAACACACTGTTTTGCAAACCTTCCAACTCACATTCTCAGGGCTTCCTGTTAGGCCCAAATTCCTAAGAAATTTTGACCACTATGGTGTAAATATAGAGTAGTTATGAAGGACTTTACATTTTTGCATTGATTACTATTAAGTTGCATGTGAAAGTGTCATAGATTTCTTGAAATCACAATTACTGCACCCTATTAAAAGTTGTGATTACAAAACTGAGCATTATGTAAAATCAAGGACATTTAAAATGCATGGTCTTTAGCCATTTACCTCATATAGTAGTGTTGCCTGTACTTACTCCCTGTTCTCAAAGCAATAAAATTACACATTTTCTCCAGGCAAGCAGTTTAGTGGTCTGTCCAAGAACACACAAGCAAGACAATGAATCATTTCCCCCTAATCTGTCCATCAATAGCCCTACAAGCATTAAAACTGAAACATTTCCCAAATAAACTACTGTGATACTCTGTCAAGCACACACAACCAAACAATACCATTTCCCCATGTCAGGATGTAGTTAAAAGTACAAAAAACATGAAAATGAAACATCTATTGCAACCAATTCGAGTCTCAGCAGGTTTGCACAAGCACTGAAAGCACACATTATCCAACATACTGGGCCACCTCAGTAGTCACCAAACTACCAAAATTAAAGATTTCCCCTGTTAGCACCAAAGTAGTATGTCCAATCACTCAGCAGCACCAACAGAAATCAATGGCCACCCTACATCATCTGTAGTTTGTCCCTGTACACACAAGTAGTGCAATGAGACATTAGCCCCTGCTGAGCCCCTCAGAGTTCTCACAATGAGCAAAATAAAATTGTTCACAAAGTATTCCATTATTATTTTGACAAAATACACTGAAGCACCAAAATGAAATTTCCTCCAACGACACATTCAGTAGTCTGTATATGTATGCTTAAGCAGCCGTTTGAGTATACACCAACAAACTGAAACAGTTCCCCAAGCTAACACTTTGGTATATGCCTAAGTTTACAGAAGCAGCAAATGAACACATTTCCTATAATCAGTTAGTAATCTGTCCAAGTACAAACAAGCACTAAAATCCAACATTTCACCCCCCCCCAAATAGACTCGGTTTTGCACACAAGTCCAAAGATGGAATGTCTCCCACCCATCAAGATCTTCTGTAGAAGTTTAAGCACCAAATGAAGCATTTCCTCAAGTGACCACTTCATTGGTCTACCCTTCAGTACCCTGTTCAAGTATACACTAGCACTAGAATGAAACATTATCGGCCTACTAGATCCTAAGTAGATATGTCCAAGTGCACACATACACTGCAATTAAACAATCCCCCACTTCCAAGGAGTCCCACAGTAGTCACACATGCAATGAAATGAAACAGTTCCCCAAGCGGCCACTTCATTCATCTGCTCTAGTTCACACAAGCACCAGAAATAAACCATTTCCCCAACTAACCCCTTCAAGTAGTCAGTCAAAGTAAAGGCATGCAGTAAAAGTAAACAGGAGCAGCAGCAACAAGTCCCTCAGTAATATGCCCAAGTGCACACATGCCCTCCCTCCCCCTGTCCAAGAAGTCGAATAGTAGTCACACAAGCACTGAAATTAATCATTTACCTAAGCTGCCACTTCCTTGGTTAGCCCTAGTACACAGAAGCACCAAATGAAACATTTTCCCAACTGACTCTTCTTCAGTTGTCTGGCCAGGTAGGCACAATCACTAAAATAAAACATTAGCACCCATCAAGTCATTTAGTAGTCTGTCACACACATGCACTAGAAGTAAACATTCCCTGCCACTGATTTACACAGTAGTTGTTCAAGCACCTACATGAATTGTTTCCCATGCAGGCACTTCACTGGCAAGCATACCTCTCAACTGTCCAGGTTTTCACATAATGTCCAGATTTTTGCCTCATATTTGTGAACTGTTTCTCAAAAAAGTGTTCTTTTCTGGCACATCACTAGTACATGATTGAAGACTCAAGTCAGAAAATAATGTCAAACTTTTAAGTTTCAGTCAGGCTTCATATCAATCAGAAAATTTGTGTGAACGCCCATCCTGCCTGCCTAACAACATTCTAAGTTTTTAAAAGCAATATTTAAAAAGTACAGAAACTACACACTCCTCCACCTCCAGTAAACTTGTTAAATGACTGACCACCCTGGACCACACCGGAGTGAAACTCAAAGAAACAGAGCCAAAATACAAAGTGCTTTTTAGTGCTTTCATTCAACTTTATTACACTCTAGCTTCTTCAGAAAAAGCACACTTTACAAAAGAGTCAACCATTTATACAAACCCACAATAACCACATGATTTTACAAACCAATGGTGTCAATCTGAACAATGAAACTACTCAATTGACCTTTAAAGAAGCTAATACCTGTTTAAAATAAACATACCGTACCATTTAAACTATAAATCTTCCTACACTAAATAATGTGAAAGAAAAAAGCCCATCATAATGTCTGTAACTGTAAAAAACATTTGATATTTATCATTTCATTCAAACCAGGAAAGTGATTTGCACACAAAGAGATCTGCCACTTACTTTCTAACATTTCACTTCTACATTCTAATAAAGACTTGTAATCTCCACATAAATTGTCAGACTCAACTGCATCCAGTACAAAAAACGTAAACTTCTTGAAATCTTCATATACTATAGAATGTCTAGCTAAAGCATTGGTCATGTCCCCCATGTGGGTCTGTTGTTCTTATGGATAGTAGTCAGTATAAGAAAGCCATGTTAGAACGTCTTGACAACAAAGATAGTTACAAGTGTGTCACCATTGATTATATTACACACAGTTTTAAAAAAGTAAATTTGGTATTGTTTGATCTATTTTGCCAGTGTAACATAGGGCATTCTCCTTACAGAAATTTACAAGTAGAATATCCAAAGTTAGCAGTTTTGTTTGGTATACCCAAGGTACACAAAAGGAGAACAAAACCTCCTTTTAGGCCGATTGTGTCAGCTTCTTTTTCAAAGACGGAAAGCATTTCTATTTGGCTAGATGAGATTTTGAACCCAGTAGTACAAGACACGGAATTTTATTTAAGGGATTCCTGGCATCTATTAGAATCTTTGAAAGAACTGGAGAGTAATTTAGAAGGTAACACCTTTAAATTCGCTACCTTGGATGTTACAGTGTTAGATACATGCATTGATCAGGAAATGGGTATTGAATTTTTAAGAGAATATCTGAGTAGTTACACTTCTTTTGATAACAACAAAGTAAACACAGTTTGTACACTTATGGAAATTGTGTTAAATAAGAATTTTTTAAAATCTGAAAATATATTTTTTAAGAAATATCAGGATATATATGGGTTCCAGGGTTGGTCCATCATTTGCCAATTTAGTTATGGCCAAGTGGGAAATTGATTTTCTGGTTAAACATCCTTTAGCAAACAACATTCTTTTGTACAAAAGGTACATAGATGATTTGTTTTGTCTGTGGATGGGTGATTTTGATACATTCTTATCTTTTGTGACAGATTTAAACAATACCACTAAATTTCTCAAATTTACAGTTGGTGGTTTTGGTGACACCATAGATTTTTAGACGTCCATTTAGAATTACATCAAGATGATTTAGGTCTTACTAGTAGCAGCTATAGAAAGTTGAATTTTGTTAATCAGTACTTGCACAAAGATATCTTACACCCCTCACATATGAAAAGGGGTGTAATTAAAGGGCAGCTGATTCATCTTAGTAGATTGACTAGTGATCATTCAGTGTTTTTGGTTGAAATGGACAAGCTAATTCAGTTCTTTGTGACAAGAGGGTATGATGTTTTTTGGCTTAAAAGGATAGCCAATGACGTCCTGAAGTTGAGAGAGCACAGCACACCCATTATTATTGTTTGTAAACAACAAGTTTTCAGGTGATGTCTCAAAAAAAGCTGGGGACACTTATAAGTTAGCATTTCCCATTCCTATTTTAAATGACATGTACACCATTAGACACATTATTTGTGACAATTGGAAGGTGTTGTTGGGTCATTTTTGATTTATCTCGTGTTTTGGGAGACAGACCACTGTTTAGTTATAAAAAAACATTTAAGATCAAATCGATTTTGGAGAAAAATACTGTTTGCCATTCTTCTGATAAGAGGAAGTTAGTAGGTACATTTGCATGTGGTCATTGTAGATATTGTAGGTTTTTGACAAATTCTGCTTCTGTAGATCAAACATCTGAATATAATTATTTGGGCTAGGGATCATTTCAGCTGTGATTATACTTGTGTGGTGTGCATTGCTTTGTGTAATTCATGCACTTGTTTTTATATTGGCAAAACCATTAGAACGTTGAACAAAATAATTTATGAACATACTTTGGCTATTAGACATAAGGACATGACCAATGCTTTAGCTAGACATTTTTTAGTATGTGAAGATTTCAAGAAGTTTACGTTTTTTGTACTGGATGCAGTTGAGTCTGAACATTTTTGTGGAGATTACAAGTCTTTATTAGAATGTAGAGAAAGTAAGTGACAGATCTCTTTGGGTGCAGATCATTTCCTGGTTTGAACGAAATGATAAATACATTTTTTTTACAGTTACAGAAATTATGATGGTCTTTTTCCTTTCACATTATTTAGTGTGGGAAGATTTTTAGTTTAAATGGTATGGTATGTTTATTTTAAACAAGTATTAGCTTCTTTAAGAGGCAGTTGAGTAGTTTCATTGTTCATATTGACACTATTGGTTTGTAAAATCATGTGGTTATTGTCGGTTAGTATAAATGGTTGACTCTTTGTAAAGTGTTCTTTTTCTGAAGAAGTTTGAGTGTAATAAAGTCGAATGAAAGTGCTAAAAAGCACTTTGTATTTTGGCTCTGTTTCTTTGAGTTGCATTCTGGTGTGATCCAGGGTGTTCAGTCATTTAACAAATATTTAAAAAGTGTCCCTGTGTTGGGTCATTTCTCCCCCCATTATTTGCTGTTTTGTCCAGATTTCCTTCTCCAAGTGGTTGTGAGGTATGCAGTGCAGCCATACTACACTCAACCAGAAAAACAAAAACATTTCACCCAGAGACCCTTGCAAACACTGTACAAGCAAACACAATGACTGATAAGCCGCCAACAACTCTCTGTAAATGCCAACATGCATTACAATAAGGCATTTGCCTGGCAAGGAGTCACAACAGTCAAACAAGCCTTTATCCCCAATGACCAGTACACTTTCCTGCCCAAGTACAAAGTAGCACCAAAAATGCAACACATTTCAAAATGATTCCTCCAGCAGTTTGCTTGAGTAAACAAGAGCACTAAAGCTGAACATAAATGTCCTAGAGTCCCTCGGCAACATGTACAATTACACATTTAGACATAAAAATAAAAAATTTCACCCAAGGAGTGACACAGTAGTCAAACAAGCATGGAAACATTTTTTAGCAATTAACTGGTTCGTTGGTCTCCCCAGGTAAATGTAATTCGCAGTAAACAAACGTTCTCTTCAACTGAACCCTTCAGCAGCTTGTAGAAACATGAGCACTGCAAGCACAATGATCATTAGTGGCAGCCATGGCAATGCTTGCGGTGAGAGATGGCAGGCTTGTTGTATGTGAAGGATCTATTCATACCATGTGCTTTGTCTTTGGTAAAAACAAATTCAAACTCAGTTCAGAAGTGGAGTAAAGCACATGGTATGACTAGATCCTGAAGAAACAGGAAGCGTGCTATCTCTCATTGCAAACCAGTATATTATCCTAAACCACACAATGGCTTTTTAGATGGAATCACAGAGAACAAATGCTGGGAGAATAAAATTTGCAACATGTTCTGAAGTGCTCTCAATTGCTTAAATAAAATAAGCCATACAGGTTTCAAGGAAGAATAAGCAAGTATGCAAAAAGTTTCCGAAGCAGCTTTAAATGGTATACTGCCATCGATGAGAGATACCAGACTTGCTATTTGTACAGATTCTAGATGTACTATGTGGTGCTTTGCATTTTCATTTGGCCCAAACAGCTATGAAAAGAGAAGTAAAGCACATGGTATGAATACAGCTTGCAGAAAAGGAAGCATCCTATCTCCTGTTAAAACTAGTATACAGTATAATGGAGCTTCAGAAAAAGTGTTGACACACCATCAAATGAACATGTGTCATATCTGCACAAAATTAAGAGGCTGACAAGGAGAATGCAGAAAGCCCAGTAACATTTTTAAGACTGACCTTGCCCAAACTAAAAATACAATGTAGGAGGAGATACTGGCTGAGAAAGACAAGCTTTGCTGAACGTCCAGTGAAAAATAGTACTCTACAGGAAACATCAACAAAGAAATTGAGTTACTGACTTTATGCTGCTGGTTTTTATCAGCCTGTGTGTGTGGGAAGGACTATAATTCTCTGACATCACATAATGGGCATGTCTTTGCATTTGGTTTAGTGGAATGCAAATACTGCTAGATTGATGTCAACTTGTGGGAGCACAGAACTACTGTTGATTAGTAGCAGTCTTGACGTCGGACTTTTTGAGACAGCCGCAAGATTTTCCCTGGTGTGAGAAATTGTTTTCAAATGTAAAAACAGAACAGTGTGGTAAGGCACTGTACTTTTGGGGGAAACCAGTTGACTTAACAGATTTTAAAGCTGCACTGCTCAGTCTTTTAAGAAGGATCATACAATACGGAAGAAAAGTGTAGACGTTGCGCAGATCTAAATAAGATCCCGTTGTTCTCCAAGTACCTTGCTTTATATGGATTCGAAGACCGTTCCATAGAAGTGATATTCTCTATGATACACACCTATCCCTGCAACATGTTCTGTTTATTTTGCAATACAGTTTGAAATTCCTTGAGTAGGTATTTATGGTACACTGGACTTGAGAATGTGTAGTAGGTCTGACAGAATTGAATGTGTTGAAGCTTTGTATGCAAGGTAGAGGTTGCCTGTCAGTAGCTTGTATGATACTGAGAAGAAGGAGAAAGTTTCAAGCTGGGCTGCACAGTTTTTCTGATTGAGACCCTTGATTTTTTAAGGAGAAAGCCCTGTGGTTATTTCAGATGTGACAAGTGTTTGGACAGATACATACCAAAAGGGGCCGTTATATTCAATTACTGGCCTAATAAGTGCCAAGTCCAGTGGAATGATTACATTCATGGATCTGGATACAATACCTTTAGATATATGCTGTGCAATGAAAATGGACTTTCTTACAACAGTGGGTATGAGGTGATTAAAGGACAGTTTATTGTTGGTGTAGGTTCCCAGATCCCTAATTATGGGATTGATTTTCACATGTGTGTTGTCAATGTGATAGTTACAAACAGAGCCATACTTGCTGAAGCATACGATTGTATATGTCCTGGCATTTAATTTTAGTTCCTGGTCTTGACACCAGCTATTTGTTTGGAACAGGCCCT
Organism: Protopterus annectens; assembly: GCF_019279795.1. Taxonomy (NCBI): domain Eukaryota; kingdom Metazoa; phylum Chordata; order Ceratodontiformes; family Protopteridae; genus Protopterus; species Protopterus annectens. Next base: position 456,570,352 of record NC_056736.1, read on the forward strand.
CTTGTAGGATCTTGGTGTCCTCTGAGAAGTTTATGATGGTGCCAATTTTGCCACAAACCTTAAACATTCACTCCAAGAATTAAATGCCAAAGAGGAATGGCACAAAGACTGAACCCTGGGGTGCACTGCTAGTGAAAGGTCTTTGGGAGAGGTATAGCCACTCACTCTAACTTTCTTGGATCTATTGCCATCCGATGAGTTACACAGGAGTGACATTTAGCAGGGAGAGTTTATCTATAATACCCAAGTGTGGGATAGAGTTGAATATCTTTGCAAGGTCTAGATATGCGATGTGCACTGTTTTGCCCTCATCTATTGCTTCCAAATCTTTTTTGAAGAAATTGACCAGATTAAGTAGGCAGCACCTGACCTTGATGAATTTGAGCTGAGATGGGTGATGAGTTTGTAGGTTACCTGTGTCCTTATATATTAATACTATAGTGATCCTTTCTATAGCCTTACAGTGGAGACTGGTTATTCTTATGGGTCTATAATTATCCACTTTTTTGAAGCCCCACTTTTCTGCAAGGAATGACAGGTGCTATACTCCATTCATTCAAGTATAAAGCCTGTGTTGAGTCTAATATTGAATGACTTCTGAAGGGAACCAGATTAGTCATGTTTCAAGTGGGCCAGCGGACACCCTGGTATGCTATCTGGCCCCAGAGATGTAGTGTGCTTGGCTTTGAGAACTTGTGTGTGGGAGATTTGACAGAACCAATTACCCTTCTCTTGTCCATATGATTCATGGTTACAGGATTTGTTGTTTTCTTCCTCTATCCTAGAACATTAATATTCAAAGGGAAGGAATTTTAAAATAAAAGCAAGCACTGAGATAAAACAAAAAAACAACATTGGCTATACCAATCACAAAATTTGTTTCTGAAATTATTGAATGCTCTTAGTGACTTTAAGAATAATGTTCTCCTTTCATTCTAGGATAACTAAGATTCTACACTTTAAGAATTGCAGTCTATACTTTTAACTAGATCTTTTTATGGACTGTAATTTTTGGTAAACATTTCTGAATGTTTCACTTTCTTCCTGTTTAGATTTCACATCCATCCATACACTTTTGCCTTATTATAAACTTGTTGTGATTGCATTTGTCTAGAATTTATATACCGAAAAACATTTCCTAAATGCTTTTTGACAGCTTGGCTAATGTCTTTAGGAATACCAGAACTCAAGTTATTCAACAGCACTCTACATATGTCCTTAAATGGGTCTACTTCAGAAGACTGAAAAACCAAAAGATTGGTTCATAGGTTCATAGGTTGGTACTAGGCTATCAGCCCTAGGGCCTATACAAGCCTAGCCATAACAATTCCCTGGATATTTCTTCCCACACTATTTTCTTCCCTGGACCCCTGTCTAGCAGGGCGACTGACGTGATCCCTGGGATGAATTTCCTTTCTCCCATCCAATCATCAAGGTTCCTTTTGAAGAGGGCCAAAGAGGCACTCTGCTTGACATGTATGGTCAATCTATTCCAGAGTCTGGGGAGTCTCTGGGTCAGGAACCTATCCCTCCAGCATGTTTTGTTTATTGTGATGACAAGGTTTAGATCCCTGGAGCGTGTGGCTCTGAGGGATTGGGATTTCTTTAAGTGTAGCATGTCAAACAGCTCTGGGTTTGACATGGCCTTGTATGTTAAGTAGAGATCGCCTCTGAGTAGACAATATGTGACAGAGTATAGCTGGAGTTTTTTAAGGCAGTCAGCGTAGGGCATCTGATTTAGGCTTGTAATTCTTTTAGTGAGGTATTTCTGTGGCCTTTCCAGTTGTTGCAGATGTCTTTAGAGGTACATACCAAATGCGGTGTTGTATTTTACAATGGGTCTAATGAGGGATGAGTACAGTGGGACAATGACCTCCTTTTTTCTGGATGAAAAGCCTTTAGTGATGAGGTGTGCCACATAGAAGGATTTCCTGACTGTTGTGGCGATGTGGTTATCGAAGGTGAGAACACTGTCCACCTGTGTCCCTAAGTCTCTTATCACACTTTCGGCGTTTAGTGTACTGCCACTTATATGGTAATTCACGGATACATGTTTTTTCCCAAAGGGGATAACTATACATTTCTTGGCATTGAGCTTGAGCCCATGGCTCTGGCACCAAGCATCTATTTCTGTAAGGCCCTTTTGTAGAGTATCCACATGATTTGGGGATTCAATAATGGCTCTCAGTTTGCAGTCTGCAAACTTTGTTAGCCAGAGTCCATAGTGTTGGCCTGTACTTCAGAGAAGTAGATGCTAAATAAGAGCGGTCCCAGGACTGAACCCTGAGGTACTCCACTTGTCACTTGTCTGGAGCTGGATTTGGAGTAGGCTACTTTTATAGTGTGGGTTCTATCAGTAAGCCAGTTAGCAACCCATTGAGTGACATAGGGATTAATGCCCAGCTTAGTAAGTTTATCTATGATTCCAGAGTGGGGGATGGTGTCATAGGCCTTGGCAAGGTCTAGATGGGCTGTGTGGACCACCTTACTCTTGTCCATGGCTCTGGAGACTGATTTGAAGAAGTCAATCAGGTTCAGGAGACAAGACCAGCCCTTCACGAACCCAAACTGGGTGGGGTCCAGTTTTTGAAGGTTGTCAGTGTCTTTGTTTATAAGTTCCATGATAATATGCTCCATGGCCTTGCAGATAAGGCTTGTTAGACTGATGGGACGGTAGTTTCTGGGATCCAAGGTGGATCCCCCCTTGTGGAATTTCAAAATACTGAAAATTCAAACTACTGAAAACATTTTTAATGTAGAGGCAAGACCACCTGCACCCCTCATGTTTGGATTTGCATCAGCCACACCCCCTGCTAATTATATATACAAACTCTCAAGATCACACAACAGTGGAGAAGGGACAAATTCCATCATTCTGTATTTTGAGTTTTCAGTATTCTGAGATTCAGTATTTTGGTTTTACAGTCTTCTGAAGTAGACCTGTCTTTAAATACATAAACCTCTATATCTGTCATAATTTATGTTATATGCTGCTTAAAACAATTAATATACAGCATATAATGTTATGGATTTTGTTTTTATCAAAAGGTAAGCTATGAGATGTTGCCTACTGCTCAATGTTTTTGTAACAGATTCCAAGTATTTGATATTTCTGTTGCTTATTCTTGCTTTGATGTGTTGATCACCTCCATACAAAACACAGAAAACACTATTAATGTAACAATATCACTAGCGGTATTGCTGTCTACATGAGGGTTGAACATATATTTCTGAGATGGATAACACTGCTTTACTAACTACTCTTTTTCTACTCTACAGCTAGCTTGTTATTCATTTTAAAAGACTGACAAATTCACTTTGACCATTTCATTAAGTGTTAGTCATGTTGTATTGCTGTGGAATATGCACCATTTTTACTTAAACAGCAATATTCAAAAAACAACATTCAAAAATGCAGTTACAAATTGTTGCCAGCCTACGGCAAGTTGTCTCAGTCCATAACCATGTACATATGATGGACTCCATTGACACTTATTACATGTCAGAGGCTCATTTCCCCCATAATTATTAACCTTCTGTGTCCCTTACCTTTATGTACGAGTACAACCTGGGCTTTTTGTGACCTTCAGGTATTGTTCCTTTTGTAAATTCTGATTAAATAAGCTCGACAATGACTTTGAAAGTCATTAGCTATTAGTTGATTCTAATTCAAACAAATTGTTTCTATAATACAGCAATATATCATGACAGGGTGTGGATAATTCATCTTTTGCTCATGGTGGGAGATGATATTTGGTCATGGTGATGCACTCTACCCTATTATGTAACTATTATAAAGTAACTTTTCATCATTGCTTATTATTTTGTTTTTCTTTTGTGAGTTGTTCATAGGTTCATAGGTTCATAGGTAGATACTAGGCTATCTGCCCTAGGGCATTTATAAGCCTAGCCAGAGTGTATTTGGCTTCCGCCTCCCTATTAGATTAGCCTACTGTGCCTCTGTAAAGTAGGTCACAGAAGGTACCCTTTTAAGATTAGTTTACTGTGCCTTTGTCTAGCAGAGACACAGGAGAGATCCCAGGGGTGAATTTGCGATTTCCCATCCACTCGTCGAAATTTCACTTGAAGAGGGTCAGCGAGGGGCAAGGTCTAACATGAATTGGGATTCTATTCCAGAGTGAGGGGAGCCTCTGGGAAATGAATCTGTCCCTCCAGCATGTCCTATTTATTTTTGTGCTGAGGTTTAGGTCCCTGGAGCGTGTAGCTCAAAGGGACTTGGATTTTTTGAGGTGGAGCATGTCCATTAATTCTGGGTTTGACATGGCTTTGTACGTCAGGCATAGATCGCCTCTGAGTAGGTGGTAAGCAACTGAGTAGAGCTGGAGTTTCTTTAGTCGAGCTGCATAGGACATCTGTTTGTAGCCCATGATCCTCTTGGTGAGGTACTTTTGGGGTCTCTTCAGTTGCTGCAGGTGTCGGGTAAGGTACATCCCAAAAGGGGTATTGTATTCAATTATGGGCCTGATGAGTGACGAATAGAGGGGCACAATGACCTCTCTTGATCTAGATGCGAACCCTTTCATGATAAGGTGGGCTATATAGAAGGTCTTTCTAACCACTTTGGCAATGTGATTATCAAAGGAGAGATTACTATCTACGTTGGTCCCCAAGTCTCTAATTATTTCTTCCGTACTTAATGGATTACCACCTATGTGGTAATTTGTGGGCACCTTGTTTTTCCCAAAGGGGATGACTAATCACTTTTTAGCATTTAGCTTGAGGCCGTGGTTCTGGCACCAAGCATCCGTCTCTGTGAGACCCTTTTGGAGGATGCTTGTGTCAGCTGGAGATTCGATTATGGCCCCCAGTTTGCAGTCATCTGCAAACTTTGTCAGCCATAATCCCCCTGTGTTAGCCTGAACCTCAGAGAAGTATATACCGAACAAGAGAGGTCCCAGAACTGAGCCCTGTGGGACGCCACTTGTAACTGGTTTGGATTCAGACATGGCACCTGTGATTCTGACCATGTGGGTTCTATCTCTGAGCCAGTTTGCAACCCATCTTGTGATATAGGGGTTGATATTTAAGCTGGTAAGCTTATTTATGATGCCCAAGTGGGGTATTGTGTCGAAGGCTTTTGCGAGGTTCAGGTAGGCTGTGTGGACTACCTTGCCCTCATCTATGGCTTTGGTAACTGTTTCAAAGAAATCAACTAGGTTTAAGAGGCAAGATCTGCCCTTAACAAAGCCGAATTGGGTAAGGTCCAGTGTCTGGAGGCTCCCAATGTCTTTGTTTATGAGTTCCATGATAATACGCTCCATAGCTTTACAGACCAGACTAGTCAGGCTTATGGGGCGATAGTTTCCAGGGTCCGTTGTGGCACCACCTTTGTGGAGTGGGACCACTGTAGCTGTACGCCATTCTTTGGGTACATATCCTGTAGTAAGGCTAAGTTTGAACAGTGACTTAATGTGAGGGTTCAGTTCTTCTTGGAGCTCATGTAAGACACAGCCTGGAACACTGTCCGGTCCCATAGATGCTGTGGTTTTTGCTTTGGAGAGGGCAGGTTTCACCTGTGCATCTGTGATGTCAGGGAGGTTACATTCAGTTGAGATAGGCGTTTGCTCTTTTGCGGGGGAAGGGGGGAGAAGTTTGCGCTGAATCTGCCTGCCAGGATGTTGGCTATGTCTGTAGGTTTGGTATATTTTGTACCGTTATGCAACAATTCAGAGCATATCTGGGAGTTTCTACCCATGTTTCTGACATAACTAAAGAAGGCCTTGTGATTATCTTTAGTGTCTAGGGCAATTTTTCTTTCGAAACTGGCCTTTGATGATTTTATAAGGGATCGAAGTTTCTTGCTAATACTGATCAGAGATGCCTTCCCTTTTTGGGATTTTGCTCTGTCATGTAGTAGCTTCCTCCTTCTGTTGTATAGCTTATTTATGGCCGGGGTCCACCAGACTGGTCTCCTGTTTTTGGAGGAGTGAATCTTGGTTTTATTTGTGTATTATTATTTTGTTGTTAATTGCACTGTAAGGATTAGTCCTCATGACACTTGTTGCAAAATTATTGTTATTATTATTATTATACCTATAGTTTCTTTTTATTTTTGTATATGCATTTGAAATTGGTGGTTGTGGATTTCTTTATTGTGAACTGCAAAACACAAAGTATCTACATGACTTTGTGCATCTGGATCCATGTGTTTGTAGTTCTCTGTACGTTTTGTTTGTTGTGTGAGTGCTTCAATTTTTAATTTAGTTTGCCTATTTATTTTTGGTACTCGTGTTTCAATTGTAATGATGGGTTTATGTTTTATTGTAGTTTTAGCGAATTCTGGGACACTTGCATACATTTTTACATGGCTGTTTGTGTCTGTGTGTGTGTTTGTGAGAGTTTATCTCATTCTCATTTGTGCAGTCACAGGTGTCACTTTTATATATTTATTTATTTTTTGTTATCTTTTATTAGTAGTGGTGGAATTGTTGTTTTCTGTCTTCTTTTAAAGTACAGGACTCTTTAGTATGTGTCTGCTTGTGTGACTTTTTGTGTTTGTGTGTGTGTGTGTGTGTGTGTGTGTGTGTGTGTAAGACTATAACACACATGCGTGTTATGTTGTGCTTGCAGCGCTGAAATGTTTTTGTTGTTTTTGGTATGTATATAGGATTACAGGACTGACATGTTTGTTTCTATTGTGTTTGATGCTTAGGTATGTACCTCTCATTTTTATTTTTGTGGAGGAGGACAGTATTAATTGTCGTTTGTAAGTCCTGTTATATTTTGATGTTTAGAGGTGAAGAGAATTAATTGACATGTTGCTTATTGTTGTCATTAACCTCACAGATTTCCATTGCCGTGTGGCTACCAGTCTCATTGCAGGACTATATCAGAGCCTCCCTCCCAAAATAGAGAGGTATGCATACCTGTAGAAGATAAAATCCTTTTTTATAACAAAATCTGTCCCTAGGGATTCATCCACTGTCATTTCCAAGGCTTCATTAAACTCAGTCAAACATGAGAGTTTGTGGGGGCTGTGGAGCTTGACTGAGACAGTCATAAAGAAGCTGAACTCTTCCTGGGAATAACTGTGTGGTAGTTCTACTACAGTGGAATACCCATGACAGGAGTCAAAAGGCATGCTCGTGGTATTTAAAGCAATCATGGTGTGCAACGATGTAGGGAAATGAGTAGGATAGTGACAGTGCTTGATATAGTCCTGCTGGACAGCATGGCAGGGGAGATAGCAGGCCTGCGGGAAGGCATGACATGAATGTGGTGGGAAATTGAATGGCTTCAGACATGGCATATTACAACAGACTCTCTCTCAATTGTCCAGATTTTCTTAGAATGTCCAGACTTTTACTTCATATTTTTGGTCTTTTCTTCATAAAATTTATGGTTTTCTGGCAACTCACTGAGGGTTGATGTTAATATATAATGGTATACATTTGAGTTGCAGGCTTCATACCCTTCAGAAAATGCATGCTGACACAAATCCTGTTATTCTTGCAACTTTCTAATATTTATAAGAGCAATATTTAAAATCTGTTCCTATTTTTGAGCCTTTGTCCCCCTGTTATTTTAGGCTTTGTCTAGATTTCTTGCACTAAGAGGTTAAGAGGTATGCAGTGGAGTCTTATATGATAGAAAATGTGCACCGTAGGCTCAGTGGAAAGAATATAAAAAATATTTAGCCAGCGATTCAAGCACTGAGACAACAGGATGATGCCTTACAGATGCTCCTACTGAAAGGAAATTTACAATTCACAGAAGTAAATAAATCAAATCATGTCCAAGGGTACTGAGATAAGATAGATCTGCATCTTGATAAAACACACAAAGTGAGAGGGACACTCAATATCGAACCATATTCAGGAAGCATTGACATGGTGTCACAGCCACGGTGTGACGATTAAGGATGATTAAGGATGATGGTATAAATGTGGGAAATGCTGATTGCAGATCAAGAAGTGGAGTTTATGGAAGACTTTCTGGTACTTTTATACAAGTATTGGCAGTAATATAATCTCACCTGTAGTCAACTGATGCACCCAAGTGTGCTGAGGGTCATGTGTAAAGATACAAGTTAGACATGACAAGTTAGTATCTATAGCGACTAGACAGGTGCAAAGGACTTATACTTACAAGTAGAAAGCAGGAGGGTGGATCTGGGGCATGTAGATAAAAGAGTATGTGAGCCAAATTTAGTTTGGTAGATGACAGGTAAGATACTGTATAGGATGGTGAAGAATACAGACAGTGCAATTCAAGGTTGAATGGCTATCAAGTACAAGGATAAGGATGCTTGCAAGGAGATGTGAGCAAGAAAATGATATTATGAGAGATGACACCTCACAGTGACATGCCAAAAGATGGATGGAGGGTCATGGGATTAGTCAGAACATTTTGTAGAAGGAAGCAGAATCTGGCAAGAAGGAGGTACATGTGTAGTGGAAAAACTGCTGGACTTCTGGTAAGTTAGTGAAACCTCCATATATGTGGGTTTATGTGTAGTGTCCTTATTTAGTGTTGGAATTGCTGTGTGTGTGTGTGTGTGTGTGTGTGTGTGTGTGTGTGTGTGTGTGTGTGTGTGTGTGTGTGTGTGTGTGTGTGTGTGTGTGTGTGTGTGTGTGTGTGTGTGTGTGTGTGTGTGTGTGTGTGTGTGTGTGTGTGTGTGCATGTGTGTTCTGGCAACCTGTTTGGCATTTGATTTGTAGATATGTTTTTCATTCTCTTGGACTGGGATGCTCCCAATCACTTTTCCACCCTTATCACTGATTACAAGAGTTTGTCTAAAAATGAAGGACTATCTAACATTGTGGCATTGTCTCCCTTCTGTGGAAGGCAAAAGTGGTTCTCACTTATTTTCAGTCTGACCATGGGTAATTACTACGTTTGTTAGTTTGATTGGATTTACTCATACAAGACAGGGGGAGTTTCATACACCCCAGTCTCTAACCTTTCAACTATGTGTCTGGATAATACAATTTTAATACTTTTTTGGCACCTTTTTTCTAAGGATGTGCAGCAGTTACTGTAGACATCCAGACAACTCTGCTACTAGAAAATCATATATGGGTAAGTGGAAAAAATTCTACTTCACCACAAAATGGATGGGATGTGTGAAGTGGGGATATATTCTGTAAAGGCTGAAGAGCTAGGGAAGTTGGCATTCTATGCTTTGTGTTTTTTATAGATTAGTACTAAACTACCTGTCCTTATGAGTCATTTTAAGCTTAGCTAATTGCCCCTTGCGAGACTCAAATCCTGCACCTTGTGTTTGTAAGGCAAACACTTTAACCATTAGGCCACTTCCCCAACGTTTACTGCTAACTAGATTTTATTGGATCCAAGTGTTTGTTTATTTTACCTGTGCTGTGGGACTGCATTCAGGATCAACTACTGGACTGGAATTTTTAATAAAATATAAAGGTAACCACTGGCTTTTTTCTTTGTGTGGTGGTGAACTGGAAAAAAATCTAGTTGGTACCACTCAAAAAAAACAGGATCCGTGGCATGCCCAGGTGGCTCTTATTCTTGATTATTTGTATGTGAGTTACTCTACAGTGGTTTGTTGCATTCTTCTGTCAAAATACATTTGTCAGCCATTTCTGCTTGTCTGCCCTTAAATCTTTCCTTTTTTTAACAATGTCCAAGTAGAACAGTTTTTGAAAAGTCTTACATATCTGCCCTCCCAGAAAACAGGTAGCTTCTCACTGGGATCTCAGTTTTGTGCTTGACAATCCTACTTACTGTCCCTTTGTACCAGTTTATGAGGCTGAACTGAGGCTCTTAATGTGGAAGACTGTGCTACTTAGTGCTCGGACATCTGTAAGGCGAGTATCTGAGTTACAAGCACTTATGGTGAGTCAGCTCTAACTCATTTTTCAGAAAGACAGTTTCTTTGAGAACAAATTCTACCTTTATGTCTAAAGTCATCTTGGAGTTTACTTTAATCCAGACTATTCATCTCCCAGTCTTTTTCCGGAATCAAAGAATAAGGAAGAAAGGATTCTTCACACTCTGGAGGTGCACAGGCAGCTCAGGGACTGCCTAGAGGAATATCAACCTTTTAGAAAATCTGACCAGCTGTTTGTCTCCTATGAAGGCAACACAAAAGGAAACCAGTGTCAAAGTTTACTATTTCCAGTTGGTTGTCTCATGCAATTACTTTTTGTTATACTCATCACAAAGAGTCACTTCCAGACAGGGTTATAGCTCATTCAACAAAAACATTTGTTTCTTCTGTGGCTTTGTAGAAAGAGGTAGCCTATAGGAATATTCTAGACTCAGCAGCAAGGTTGACTGTACATACCTTTACAAAGCATTACAAACTGGATTCCTTTTCTATATCCAGAACAGAATTTGTTAGGGCCATACTTCAGCAGGTCCTGGAATGAGCATAGTATAGTTGTGTAAGTAAACTTGACATAACAGTAGAAGTTTTAATGGATTGTCGTTGCAACTGTCCCTCCCTCCAGACCCATTGTCCTGATGTTTTATACTGTATTGGCTGGGTGTGGTTATTTTTCACCCTGCTGTGTATAGTTTTTGTTGTTATTCTCTTTGTCTCTTAGCATATATACTCAGGTTTCTTGCCTCCTTCTAGGCAAAAAACAAAACAAAAAATTGCTCTGAAGTTTCTAGTGCTGCACCTGCCATTAATATTGAGTACTCCAAATGCTCTTAGCAGGTGGACTACATAGAAGGTGCCCAAAGCTTTGAGAAGCTGGATGGTGCAGGGGGGGTAAATCCATAGAGCTTAGGCTACTATAACCGTAATCCATTAGAACAGCTACAGTTTTGGTAAGTTTACTTACATAACTGTACTTTCTTTCTTATAATGTAATGATAACTGCACTGAAATTATTATCCTGACTTTGTATTTAATTATTTTACTGTTTCCATAATGGAATTCCACTTTTTTTGCATCATCATAGCATTATTAGGCCCTGCTTGTATAAATTACTGTCCCAACATTTTTACTTATCACTATAAATTAGATAATGCTCTTTATGGTTAATATTCTGGCTTTTGGCTTATGTCCTGCTTGTCTGGTTTTATCTGGGTACCCACATATTTATCCATTAATGTTAGTTAGGAATTTATATCATCATCAGCATTTCTTGTTCACATCTATCAATATTTTGTTCATTGAAGACTTCTTTTCCCTCTAAAAATTTATTGGTAGTGTTTATCCCTTTGTCATTCTCTTCCACTTCTTCACACATTTTGATTCAATTCCTTCTTTCCTTACTTTTACCATCATTTCATTTCCAGCAGTCATCTCTTTTTGTCCCCTTTTACTGCTTATTCCATTGTTTTCCCTAATTCCATTCATTATTGATTTTGCCTGTTATGATACTGTAACCTACTTTATTACGCCATAAGGAATTTTACGCCATTGTTTTTTCTTTCCATCTCCCAGACAAGTCATATTCTTAACCTGCTTCCCCTTAACTATCTTTGTTTTTCTCCTAACACATAGATGTTCTTTACTACTGACCATTCTTAAATCATTTATATCTGTCTACAGCTGGATACCACTCACGCCATGAGGATGTTCTGTATTCTCTGACAGTTCACTTAGTTGTTTGTATTCACATACTTAGGCCCATAGCTCTCCGTGTCACTGCTTAAGAATCAGGGACAAGTCCAAAAATAATGGGGGGGGGTGTGACAAAGACCCAAAATCAGGTACAATTTTAAATATTACAATAATTAACTTAAAAAGTTAATAGAACAGATTTGCATCAACGTGCATTTCTGAACAAGAAGAAGTATGAAATTTTAGTGTCTGGCAGCACTGATTATCTGACTGTAATCCTCTGTTATTTATCAGGAAATCAACATGTTTTGAGACAACTCAAAATGATGAGGCAAAATGGAGGACATTCTGCAAAACTGGGGACAGTTCAGAGCTATGCACATGCGTGTTCTTGCTCTGATCCCTTTATTCCCCTCCATCATTTTTACTTTCATACATCTGTGTTGACAGAGAGTCAGTGGCTGACTTACTGTTTGTTTTGTGTCTATTTTTGTCTATCTATCTGTCTATTATTTTTGACTGAGTATGTGGACTGGTCATCTGTCCTCTTTTAGCCATGAATTGGGTTTGTAAGGAACAGTATTTTTTATCAGTTAAGTAAAAATAGATATTTAGTATACTCAGCACTGGAGACCTGGAGAATATTAATTGCATTTCATGTTTACGGAACAGAACATCAGTTCTATATAGCACTGTAGTTTTACATAAAAAATGTAAATAACAAAAGTTAGACAAAAACATCATACTCACATATACACAGCACATTCACAGTGCAGATTATGGCCTTTTTTTCTTTTTGGGATAATTGGATGTTAATGTGGAAATACGGAATGGAATGCAGGGTTATTTTTTATTATTCTCCTCAAAGCATATCCATTCATTTTCTTGGAAGAAAAAGTCATTTTAACTTTCTCTGATCATAAGCAAAGAGGATTAAGAGTATAAACTGTTAACAAGTTGCTTCTTATAGTTTTGGGTTTGATTTCCTCAGCATCTGCTTGCTTACTGTGTGACTCTGAGGAAGCCATTTAACCAGGAGTGGTTCTCAGCTGTATGAAAAATGTTCCATTTGGCTCAGTGCTCTACCACAATTAACAATCACAAATAAATACATCAAAGTTTCATGAAACCTTTTATTGTTTTTGAGTGCTTATGTCATCTGACAGTTGATCTTAATCCTTATATCTTCTCAGATTAAACTAAAGTTATTAGAATCCATCAAAATATTTCCCCTTATACCAGCTTTTAGTATCATATTTTGCCTCATTTAGAATTCCTTCATTCAAACATTCATTCATTTTTTCATTTTATTTTTCATTTGTAGATCAGGTTAGGTTATACTAAGTTATTTCCTGTTATTATCAATGACCTAACCTGTTTTTTCAGTTGATTCAGGCGAAATTTGGCCCAGGCCCTGGGGAAATTAGTCTAATTTTCCGGGTACTGCAATGCTGTCATTTGTACATTTCAGGTTTTTGAAGTAATGTTCTCTGTTATAACAAAAAATATAGATATATGAAATTGTATTTACTTTTTAAATTTTGTTAATGTGGTAGTCTAACAGAAAGATATACCCTTTCTTAGGGGAGACCCAAGAAGTACAAAAATCTCAAAAAAAAAAAGAGCAAACAAAAAGTCCCCAAAAGAACAAAGTGCAGCAGTATTTACTGGCAACAAATCTACATATTAGTATACAGGTATACAACTCACCAGTATGACTGGCATGAATAACTCATTTTTACAACGTAACAATAATACTGTTTATGTCAGTCATGCTGGTGGCATGCACAGAAAAAATACATGGTTTATAATGGTAAATGCAATTTACTATATACAGAAACTGCAAAAAAGGACTTTCAGGTGTGTGTGTGTGTGTGTGTGTGTGTGTGTGTGTGTGTGTGTGTGTGTGTGTGTGTGTGTGTGTGTGTGTTGGGGGGGGTCCCTGAGTGCTAAACTGAGGAGTCAAGCGAATGTGGTCAGAAGTTATTGAAAACATGAATGTTGAAAGTATAGAGCAGTCTGTGAAGGAAGTAGGGCTAGAACATTTGTATAGAGATGATGCCATAACTAGAAGTACAGAGGTACGGAATGTTGAAGGCACACACTGGAACTAGAAGATTCAGAGTAGGGGAATTCGTAGAGGAAGTGGAAGGGTAGACTTGGTGACACCAGACCAGAAGACAAAGCCAGAATCACCACATCATGTGATTGCCAAGCAGCTGCACAAAAACATAACAAAATAGTTCAATCTGTAGATTTAGGTTTTAATTCATGTGAACATGGAAGCGATTTATGATATTAGCTCTAAATTCAATAAGCTGTTGCTGAAACCATTGGATTGATCTGAGCACTGTAAAGGTAGACAGCAGTGCAATGATTTTGTGATTTATATTTCATTTTGAATAGAATGAGGAAACTTCAGATTTTCCTCAGTAATGATCCTGTGATAGAAATATATTGATTCATCGGTTCTTACTAAGCTTACAGCCAAGGGAGACTTTCAAGAAGCTTAGCCACATCATCCAATACTGGTTGGAGACTAGCAGCGCCCCCTATTAAACATAGTTTCTCTTCATATCAGTGGTGAAAATTTGTGATCACTCCTCCCCTCCAGTCAGCTAGACTGTTTTTAGAGCTTGCTACCAAAGTACTCTGCTTGAAAGGTAAAGACAACGTATTACAGAAACGGGATATATTTGATTAGGTATCCGTCATGCAGTCTGATGTTGCAGTATGGTAGTGTAGGTTTAGGTGTCGAGAATGGATGTTTGCTTTACCACTTGTATTATTTAGGTGAAAGAATTCAAATAGTGCTGTGTATTTAATAGCATAAGAAGCTAACCAGCAGTCACTCTCAGGTATCTGTGTGCCATTGATTAGAGGGGCAGAGCTGGCAGAGCTGTTAGTCTATCAGAGTAACTAGGGGTATTAAGATCTGAGATCCTTTTGGTGATGAAATGATGATGTTTCTAAAGCTGGTTTAGCTGCTTGGTGAAGTTCATACCAAAGAGTGCAGTACAGTGAATGATGGGACTAATAAAGGATGAATAAGTTGGGACTTCAACTTCTTTGCACTTGGTGAGATACTATGAATGATAAGTTATGCAAGGGAGAAGGATTGTCTAACCACCATAGAGACATGGTGGACAAAGGAGGGTTTGTTATCAACAAACAAAGATACAAGCCCAAGTCCCTGATATCTGTGTCAAATGTATGTGGAATGTTATATATATGGTAAACAGTAGTGATGTTAGACTTACCAATGGAAAGTATGCTGCATCTTGTGATGTTGAGAGTGATCCCATGATTAATACAGCAAGTATTTGTTTGGTCCACAGATAATTTGAGTATCGGAATGGGATTTGATAACATCCCTCAGTTTGCAGTAATCAGCAATCTTGGATAGCCATAATCCCTAGATATCAGCTTTTGTATCACAGAAATGTAGACTAAAGAAGGGGAATCCAGAAGAGAGCCTTGTAGGACATTTGTAACATTTTTCTGTCTAGAACAAATATCTCCAACCATAACGGTTTGTGTTATCTCAAGCAGCCAGTTAGCAATCCAGCAAAGTATGTATTAGTTAATGTTGATTTGGGAGAGTTTGCCAATAGTCCTAGCATGGTAGATAGTGTCAAAAAACTCAACATGGTCTATATAAGCAATCTGGACTGCACGACAGTTATCCATGTCCTCAGTAGCCCTTTCAAAGAACTAAACCAAGTTGTGCAGACATGATTTACTCTTTAGAAAACTGAATTGCTATGTATTCAGGGATATAAGGTCACCAATGCCATTGCTTATTAGCGCAGCTATAATACATTCCAAAGCATTGAAAATAATACTAGTGAGACTAATAGGTCTGTAATTTCCATGGTCAGCAGAGGAACCACCTTTATGTAAGGGTTCCAGAACTGCCATTCTCCACTTCTTGGGGATATAACCAGTGGAGACTCGGGTTGAAGAGTTGATGGAGGGGTTTTGCTAAGTGTAACTTTACACTTCTCAGCACACATCCAGGGATATTGTCAGGACCCACAGAAGTAGTATTTGTTAATGTTCTCAAGTGCCTAAAGGACTTGGTCCAAAGTGATCTCAGGAGGGGGATGGCAAAATGTAATGGAGGGGAGAGTGGGTGGAGTAAATTTGGAAGAGAATTTGTCCTCAAATATATTAGTAATGTCATTGGTGTCAGAGTTAAAAGTCCACTGGAGTTAAGTTCAGTACGGAATTGTAAATTTTTTACTAATCTTGTAACATAGCTGAAGACGGCCTTATAGTTATCTTTTGAATAAGATGCAATCCTAAGTTCATAACTAGCCTTACATTTAGATTTTGAACCCAGTAGTACAAGACACGGAATTTTATTTAAGGGATTCCTGGCACCTATTAGAATCTTTGAAAGAATTGGAGAGTAATTTAGAAGGTAACACCTTTAAATTCACTACCTTGGATGTTACATTGTTATATGCATGTATTGATCAGGAAATGGGTATTGAATTTTTAAGAGAATATCTGAGTAGTTACACTTCTTTTGATAACAGCAAAGTAAACACAGTTTGCACACTTATGGAAATTGTGTTAAATAAGACTGTTTTAAAAGTTGAAAATATTTTTTCAACAAATATCAGGATATATATGGGTTCCAGGGTTGGTCCATCATTTGCCAATTTAGTTATGGCCAAGTGGGAAATTGATTTTCTGGTTAAACATCCTTTAGCAAACAACATTCTTTTGTACAAAAGGTACATAGATGATTTGTTTTGTCTGTGGATGGGGGATTTTGATACATTCTTATCTTTTGTGACAGATTTAAACAATACCACTAAATTCCTCAAGTTTACAGTTGGTGGTTTTGGTGACACCATAGATTTTTTAGACGTCCATTTAGAATTACATCAAGATGATTTAGGTCTTACTAGTAGCAGCTATAGAAAGTCAAATTTTGTTAATCAGTACTTGCACAAAGATAGCTTACACCCCTCACATATGAAAAGGGGTGTAATTAAAGGGCAGCTGATTCATCTTAGTAGATTGACTAGTGATCATTCAGTGTTTTTGGTTGAAATGGACAAGCTAATTCAGTTCTTTGTGACAAGAGGGTATGATGTTTTTTGGCTTAAAAGGATAGCCATCGAAGTCCTGAAGTTAAGAGAGAGCACAGCACGCCCAGTATTATTGTTTGCAAACAATTTTTCAGGTGATGTCTCAAAAAAAGATGGGGACACTTATAAGTTAGCATTTTCCATTCCTATTTCGAATTACATGTACACCATTAGACACATTATTTGTGACAATTGGAAGGTGTTGTTGGGTCATTTTGATTTATCTCGTGTTTTGGGAGACAGACCACTGTTTAATTATAAAAAAACATTTAAGATCAGATCGATTTTAGAGAAAAATACTGTTTGCCATTCTTCTGATAAGAGGAAGTTAGTAGGTACATTTGCATGTGGTCATTGTAGATATTGTAGGTTTTTGACAAATTCTGCTTCTGTAGAGATCAAACACCTGAACAGAATTATTTGGGCTAGGGATCATTTCAGCTGTGATTCTACTTGTGTGGTATACATTGCTTTGTGTAATTCATGCACTTGTTTTTATATTGGCAAAACCATTAGGACGTTGAACAAAAGAATTTATGAACATACTTTGGCTATTAGACATAAGGACATGACCAATGCTTTAGCTAGACATTTTTTAGTATGTGAAGATTTCAAGAAGTTTACGTTTTTTGTACTGGATGCAGTTGAGTCTGACCATTTTTGTAGAGATTACAAGTCTTTATTAGAATGTAGAGAAAGTAAGTGGCAGATCTCTTTGTGTGCAGATCATTTCCTGGTTTGAACGAAATGATAAATACATTTTTTTACAGTTACAGAAATTATGATGGACTTTTTCCTTTCACATTATTTAGTGTGGGAAGATTTTTAGTTTAAATGGTATGGTATGTTTATTTTAAACAGGTATTAGCTTCTTTAAGAGGCAATTGAGTAGTTTCATTGTTCAGATTGACACTATTGGTTTGTAAAATCATGTGGTTATTGTGGGTTAGTATAAATGGTCGACTCTTTGTAAAGTGTTCTTTTTCTGAAGAAGTTCGAGTGTAATAAAGTCGAACGAAAGCGCTAAAATGCACTTTGTATTTTGGTTGTGTTTCTTTGAGTTGCATTCTGGTGTGATCCGGGGTGTTCAGTCATTTAACACATATTTAAAAAGTGTCCCTGTTTTGGGTCATTTCTCCCCCCATTATTTGCTGTTTTGTCCAGATTTCCTTCTCCAAGTGGTTGTGAGGTATGCAGTGCAGCCATACTACACACAACCAGAAAAACAGAAACATTTCTCCCAGAGACCCTTGCAAAGACTGTACAAGCAAACACAATGACTGATAAGCAGCCAACAAGTCTCTGTAAATGCCAACAATAAGGCATTTGCCTGGCAAGGAGTCACAACAGTCAAACAAGCCTTTATCCCCAACGACCAGTACACTTTCCTGCCCAAGTACAAAGTAGCACCAAAAGTGCAACACATTCCTCCAGCAGTCTGCTTGAGTAAACAAGAGCACTAAAGCTGAACATAAATGCCCCAGAGTCCCTTGGCAGCATGTTCAATTACACATTTAGACATAAAAATAAAACATTTCACCCAAGGAGTGACACAGTAGTCAAACAAGCATGGAAACATTTTTTAGCAATTAACTGGTTTGTTGGTCTCCCCAGGTAAATGTAATTTGCAGTAAACAAACGTTCTCTCCAACTGAACCCTTCGGCAGCTTGTAGAAACATGAGCACTGCAAGCACAATGATCATTAGTGGCTACCATGGCAATGCTTGCGGTGAGAGATGGCAGGCTTGTTGTATGTGAAGGATCTATTCATACCATGTGCTTTGTCTTTGGTAAAAACAAATTCAAACTCAGTTGAGAAGTGGAGTAAAGCAAATGGTATAACTAGATCCTGAAGAAACAGGAAGCGTGTTATGTCTCATTGCAAACCAGTATATTATCCTAAACCACACAATGGCTTTTAAGATGGAATCACAGAGAACAAATGCTGGGAGAATAACATTTGCAACATGTTCTGAAGTGCTCTCAATTGCTTAAATAAAATAAGCCATACAGGTTTCAAGGAAGAGTAAGCAAGTATGCAAAAAGTTTCCGAAGCAGCTTTAAATGGTATACTGCCATCGATGAGAGATACCAGACTTGCTATTTGTACAGATTCTAGATGTACTCTGTGGTGCTTTGCATGTTCATTTGGCCCAAACAGCTATGAAAAGAGAAGTAAAGCACATGGTATGAATACAGCTTGCAGAAAAGGAAGCATCCTGTCTCCTGTTAAAACTAGTATACAGTATAATGGAGCTTCAGAAAAAGTGTTGACACACCATCAAACGAACTTGTGTCATATCTGCACAAAATTATGAGGTTGACAAGGAGAATGCAGAAAGTCCAGTAACATTTTTAAGACTGACCTTGCCCAAACTAAAAATACAATGTAGGAGGAGATACTGGCTGAGAAAGACAAGCTTTGCTGAACGTCCAGTGAAAAATAGTACTCTACAGGAAACATCAACAAAGAAATTGAGTTACTGACTTTATACTGCTGATTTTTATCAACCTGTGTGTGTGTGAAGGACTATAATTCTCTAACATCACATAATGGGCATGAATTTGCATTTGGTTTAGTTGAATGCAAATACTGCTAGACTGATGTCAGCTTGTGGGAGCACAGAACTACTGTTGATTAGTAGCAGTCTTGACGTCGGACTTTTTCAGACAGCCGCAAGATTTTCCCTGGTGTGAGAAATTTTTTCAAATGTGAAAACAGAACGGCATGGTAAGGCACTGTACTTTTGGGGGAAAACAGTTGACTTAACAGATTTTAAAGCTGCACTGCTCAGTCTTTTTAAGAAGGATCATACAATACAGAAGAAAAGTGTAGACATGTTGCGCAGATCTAAATAAGGTCCCATTGTTCTCCAAGTACCTTGCTTTATATGGATTCGAAGACCGTTTCATAGAAGTGAAATTCTCTGTGATACACATCTATCCCTCCAACATGTTCTTTTTATTTTGCAATACAGTTTGACATTCCTTGAGTAGGTATTTATGGTACCATTGGACTTGAGAATGTGTAGTAGGTCTGACAGAATTGAATGTGTTGAAGCTTTATATGCAAGGTAGAGGTTGCCTCTCAGTAGCTTGTATGATACTGAGAAGAGGGAGAAAGTTTCAAGATTGGCTGCACAGTTTTTCTGATTGAGACCCTTGATTTTTAAGGGGAAAGCACTGTGGTTGTTCAGATGTGACAAGTGTTTGGACAGATACATACCAAAAGGGGCCATTGTATTCAATTACTGGCCTAATAAGTGCCAAGTACAGTGGAGTGATTACATTCATGGATCTGGATACAATACATTTAGATATATGCTGTGCAATGAAAATGGACTTCCTTACAATAGTGGGTATGAGGTGATTAAAGGACAGTTTATTGTTGCTGTAGGTGCCCAGATCCCTAATTATGGGATTGATTTTCACAGGTGTGTTGTCAATGTGATAGTTACAAACAGAGCCATACTTTCTGAAGCATAAGATTGTATATGTCCTGGCATTTAATTTTAGTTCCTGGTCTTGACACCAGCTATTTGTTTGGAACAGGCCCTCTTGTAGGATCTTGGTGTCCTCTGAGAAGTTTATGATGGTGCCAATTTTGCCACAAACCTTAAACATTCACTCCAAGAATTAAATGCCAAAGAGGAATGGCACAAAGACTGAACCCTGGGGTGCACTGCTAGTGAAAGGTCTTTGGGAGAGGTATAGCCACTCACTCTAACTTTTTGGATCTATTGCCATCCGATGAGTTACACAGGAGTGACATTTAGCAGGGAGAGTTTATCTATAATACCCAAGTGTGGGATAGAGTTGAATATCTTTGCAAGGTCTAGATATGCGATGTGCACTGTTTCTCCCTCATCTATTGCTTCAGAAACTTTTTTTGAAGAAATTGACCAGATTAGGTAGGCAGCACCTGACCTTGATGAATTTGAACTGAGATGGGTGATGAGTTTGTAGGTTACCTGTGTCCTTATATATTAATACTATAGTGATCCTTTCTATAGCCTTACAGTGGAGACTGGTTATTCTTATGGGTCTATAATTATCCACCTTTTTGAAGCCCCACTTTTCTGCAAGGAATGACAGGTGCTATACTCCATTCATCAAGTGTAAAGCTTGTGTCGAGTCTAATATTGAATGACTTCTGAAGGGGACCAGACTAGTCATGTTTCAAGTGGGCCAGTAGACACCCTGCTATGCTATCTACACTTTAAGAATTGCAGTCTATACTTTTAAATAGATCTTTTTATGGACTGTAATTTTTGGTAAACTTTTCTGAATGTTTCAGTTTCTTCCTGTCTAGATTTCACATCCATTTATACATCTTTGCCTTATTACGAACTTGTTCTGATTGCATTTGTCTCTGTAGTGATTAGTCTTTCATGTTTTCCAGAATTTATATATCTAAAAACATTTCCTAAATGCTTTTTGGCAGCTTGGCTAATGTCTTTAGGAACACCAGAACTCAAGTTATTCAACAGCACTATACATATGTTCTTAAATGGGTCTACTTCAGAAGACTGAAAAACCAAAAGATTGACTTTCAAAATACAGAAAGTCAAAATACTGAAAACATTTTTAATGTAGGGGCAAGACCACCTGCACCCCTCATGTGGGGATTTGCATCCCCCACACCCCCTGGTAATTACATATACGAACTCTAAGATCGCACAACAGTGGAGAAGGGGCAAATTCCATCATTAAGTATTTTGAGTTTTTAGTATTCTGAGATTCAGTATTTTGGTTTTCCAGTCTTCTGAAGTAGACCCGTCTTTAAATACATAAACCTCTATATCTGTCATAATTTATGTTATATGCTGCCTAAAACAATTAATATACAGAATATAATGTTATGGATTTTGTTTTTATCAAAAGGTAAGCTATGAGATTTTGCCTACTGCTCAATGTTTTTGTAACAGATTCCAAGTATTTGATATTTCTGTTGGTTATTCTTGCTTTGATGTGTTGATCACCTCCATACAAAACACAGAAAACACTATTAATGTAACAATATCACTAGTGGTATTGCTGTCTACATGAGGGTTGAACATATATCTCTGAGATGGATAACACTGCTTTACTAACTACTCTTTTCCTACTCTACAGCTAGCTTGTTATTCATTTTAAAAGACTGACAAATTCACGTTGACCATTTCATTAAGTGTTAGTCATGTTGTATTGCTGTGGAATATGCACCATTTTTACTTAAACAGCAATATTCAAAAATCAACATTCAAAAATGCAGTCACAAATTGTTTCCAGCCTACTGCATGGGTATCCTTGTTGACTTCTAAAGTTCTCCCAATTGTCTCAGTCCATAACCATGTACATATGATGGACTCCATTGACACTTATTACACGTCAGAGGCTCATTTCCCCATAATTATTAACCTTCTGTGTCCCTTACATTTATGTACGAGTACAACCTGGGCTTTTTCTGACCTTCAGGTATTGTTCCTTGTGTAAATTCTGATTAAATAAGCTCAACAATGACTTTGAAAGACATTAGCTATTAGTTGATTCTAATTCAAACAAATAGTGTCCTTAATACAGCAATATATCATGACAGGGTGTGGATAATTCAACTTTTGCTCATGGTGGGAGATGATATTTGGTCATGGTGATGCACTCTACCCTATTATGTAACTATTATAAAGTAACTTTTCAGCATTGCTTATTATTTTGTTTTTCTCTTGTTTATGAGTTGTGTATTATTATACAGATTATTATTATACATATAATATATATTATTATACAGATGATATACCAATGGAAGCATGGAGGTGCTTAGGAGAAATGGCATTGGAATTTCTAACTAGATTGCAAAGTTTGGTACCTGTCTTTTAAAATAAGGGTGATGTGCAGAGCTGCACTAACTAAAAAGAGAATGATGATGAGTTGTGTATTATTATTTTGTTGTTAATTACACTGTAAGGATTAGTCCTCATGACACTTGTTGCAAAATTATTATTATTATTATTATTATTATACCTATAGTTACTTTTCATTTTTGTATATGCATTTGAAATTGGTGGTTGTGGATTTTTTTTATTGTGAACTGCAAAACACAAAGTATCTGCATGACTTTGTGCATCTGGGTCCATGTGTCTGTAGTTCTCTTGTAAGTTTTGTTTGTTGTGTAAGTGCTTCAATTTTTAATTTAGTTTGCCTATTTATTTTTGGTACTCATGTGTTTCAATTGTAATGATGGGTTTATGTTTTATTGTAGTTTTAGCGAATTCTGGGACACTTGCATACATTTTTTACATGGCTGTTTGTGTCTCTGTGTGTGTTTGTGAGAGTTTATCTCATTCTCATTTGTGCAGTCATAGGTGTCAGTTGTATATATTTATTTATTTTTTGTTATCTTTATTAGTAGTGGTGGAATTGTTGTTTTCTGTCTTCTTTAAAGTACAGGACTCTTTAGTATGTGTCTGCTTGTGTGACTTTGTGTGTGTGTGTGTGTGTGTGTGTGTGTGTGTGTGTGTGTGTGTGTGTGTGTGTAAGACGATAACACACATGCATGTTATGTTGTGCTTGCAGAGCTGAAATGTTTTTGTTGTTTTTGGTATGTATATAGGATTACAGGACTGACATGTTTGTTTCTATTGTGTTTGATGCTTAGGTATGTACCTCTCATTTTTATTTTTGTGGAGGAGGACAGTATTAATTGTCGTTTGTAAGTCCTGTTATATTTTGATGTTTAGAGGTGAAGAGAATTCATTGACATGTTGCTTATTGTTGTCATTAACCTCACAGATTTCCATTGCCGTGTGGCTACCAGTCTCATTGCAGGACTATATCAGAGCTTACCTCCCAAAATAGAGAGGTATGCATATCTGTAGAAGATAAAATCCTTTTATATAACAAAATCTATCCCTAGGGATTCATCCACTGTCATTTCCAAGGCTTCATTAAACTCAGTCAAACATGAGGGTTTGTGGGGACTGTGGAGCTTGACTGAGACAGTCATAAAGAAGCTGAACTCTTCCTGGGAATAACTGTGTGGTAGTTCGTTCTACTACAGTGGAATAGCCATGACAAGGGTCAAAAGGCATGCTTGTGGTATTTAAAGCAATCATGGTGTACAACGATGTAGGGAAATGAGTAGAATAGTGACAGTGCTAGATATAGTCCTGCTGGACAGCATGGCAGGGAAGATAGCAGGCCTGCGGGAAGGCATGACATGAATGTGGAGGGAAATTGAATGGCTTCAGACATGGCATATTACAACAGACTCTCTCTCTCAATTGTCCAGATTTTCTTAGAATGTCCAGACTTTTACTTCATATTTTTGGTCTTTTCTTCATAAAATGTATGGTTTTCTGGCAACTCACTGTGGGTTGATTTTAATATATAATGGTACACATTTGAGTTGCAGGCTTCATACCCTTCAGAAAATGCATGCTGACACAAATCCTGTTATTCTTCAACTTTCTAATATTTATAAGAGCAATATTTAAAATCTGTTCCTATTTTTGAGCCTTTGTCCCCCTGTTATTTTAGGCTTTGTCTAGATTTCTTGCACTAAGAGGTTAAGAGGTATGCAGTGGAGTCTTATATGATAGAAAATGTGCACCGTAGGCTCAGTGGAAAGAATATAAAAAATATTTAGTCAGCGATTCAAGCACTGAGACAACAGGATGATGCCTTACAGATGCTCCTACTGAAAGGAAATTTACAATTCACAGAAGTAAATAAATCAAATCATGTCCAAGGGTACTGAGATAAGTTAGATCTGCATCTTGATAAAACACACAAAGTGAGAGGGACACTCAATATCGAACCAGATTCAGGAAGCATTGACATGGTGTCACAGCCACGGTGTGACGATTAAGGGTGATGGTATAAATGTGGGGAATGCTGATTGCAGATGACATGGTGTCACAGCTACGGTGTGACGATTAAGGATGATGGTATAAATGTGGGTAATGCTGATTGCAGATCAAGAAGTGGAGTTTATAGAAGACTTTCTGGTACTTTTATACAAGTGTTGGCAGCAATATAATCTCACCTGTAGCCAACTGATGCACCCAAGTGTGCTGAGAGTGATGTGCAAAGATACAAGTTAGACATGACAAGTTAGTATCTATAGCAACTAGACAGGTGCAAAGGACTTATACTTACAAGTAGAAAGCAGGAGGGTGGATCTGGGGCCTGTAGATGAAAGAGTATGTGAGCCAAATTTAGTTTGGTAGATGACAGGTAAGATACTGTATAGGATGGTGAAGAATACAGACAGTGCAATTCAAGGTTGAATGGCTATCAAGTACAAGGATAAGGATGCTTGCAAGGAGATGTGAGCAAGAAAATGATATTATGAGATGACACCTCACAGTGAAATGCCAAAAGATGGATGGAGGGGTCATGGGATTAGTCAGAACATTTTGTAGAAGGAAGCAGAATCCGGCAAGAAGGAGGTACATGTGTAGTGGAAAAACTGCTGGTCTTCTGGTAAGTTGTTAGTGAAACCTCCATATATGTGGGTTTATGCGTAGTGTCCTTATTTAGTGTTGGAATTGCTGTGTGTGTGTGTGTGTGTGTGTGTGTGTGTGTGTGTGTGTGTGTGTGTGTGTGTGTGTGTGTGTGTGTGTGTGTATGTGTGCTGGCGACCTGTTTGGCATTTGATTTGTAGATATGTTTTTCATTCTCTTGGACTGGGATGCTCCCATTCACTTTTCCACCCTTATCACTGATTACAAGAGTTTGTCTAAAAATCAAGGACTATCTAACATTGTGGCATTGTCTCCCTTCTGTGGAAGGCAAAAATGGTTCTCACTTATTTTCAGTCTGACCATGGGTAATTACTCCATTTGTTAGTTTGATTGGATTTACTCATATTAGACAGGGAGAGTTTCATACACCCCAGTCTCTAACCTTTCAACTATGTGCCTGGATAATACAATTTTAATACTTTTTAGGCACCTGTTTTCTAGGGATGTGCAGCAGTTACTGTAGACATCCAGCAAACTCTGCTACTAGAAAATCATATATGGGTAAGTGGAAAAAAATGTACTTCACCAGGAAAGGATGGGATGTGTGAATATACTCTGTAAAGGCTGAAGAGCCGAGGAGCTAGGGAAGTTTGCATTCTATGCTTTGTGTTTTTCATAGATAGATTAGTACTACTGCTCTTATCATTTTTTTTAAGCTTAGTCAGTTATCCCTTGCGAGACTCAAGCCCTGCACCTTGTGTTTGTTAGGCAACCACCTTCACCATTAGGCCACCATCCGAACATTTGCTGCTAACTAGATTTTTATTTCAATCCAAGTGTGTGTATATTTTACGTGTGCTGTGAGACTGCATTCTGGATCAACTACTGGACTGGAAATTTTAATAAAATATAAAGGTAACCACTGGCTTTTTTCTTTGTGTGGTGGTGAACTGGAAAAAAATCTAGTTGTTACCACTCAAAGAACCAGGACCCGTGGCATGCCCAGATGCCTCTTATTCTTGATTATTTGTGTGAGTTACTGTGCAGTGGTTTGTTGCATTCTTCTGTCAAAATACATTTGTCAGCCATTTCTGCTTGTCTGCCCTTAAATCTTTCCTTTTTTTAAAAATGTCCAAGTAGAACAGTTTTTGAAAAGTCTTACATATCTGCCCTCCCAGAAAACAGGTAGCTTCTCACTGGGATCTCAGTTTTGTGCTTGACAATCCTACTTACTGTCCCTTTGTACCAGTTTATGAGGCTGAACTGAGGCTCTTAATGTGGAAGACTGTGCTACTTAGTGCTCGGACATCTGTAAGGCGAGTATCTGAGTTACAAGCAATTATGGTGAGTCAGCTCTAACTCATTTTTCAGAAAGACAGTTTCTTTGAGAACAAATTCTACCTTTATGTCTAAAGTCATCTTGGAGTTTACTTTAATCCAGACTATTCATCTCCCAATCTTTTTCCGGAATCAAAGAATAAGGAAGAAAGGATTCTTCACACTCTGGAGGTGCACAGGCAGCTCAGGGACTGCCTAGAGAAATATCAACCTTTTAGGAAATCTGACCAGCTGTTTGTCTCCTATGAAGGCAACACAAAAGGAAACCAGTGTCAAAGTTGACTATTTCCAGTTGGTTGTCTCATGCAATTACTTTTTGTTATACTCATCACAATGAGTCACTTCCAGACAGGGTTATAGCTCATTCAACAAAAACATTTGTTTCTTCTGTGGCTTTGTAGGAAGAGGTAGCCTCTAGGAATATTCTAGACTCAGCAGCAAGGTTGACTGTACATACCTTTACAAAGCATTACAAACTGGATTCCTTTTCTAGATTCAGAACAGAATTTGTTAGGGCCATACTTCAGCAGGTCCTGGAATGAGCATAGTATAGTTGTGTAAGTAAACTTGACATAACAGTAGAAGTTTTAATGGATTGTCGTTGCAACTGTCCCTCCCTTCGGACCCATTGTCCTGATGTTTTATACAGTGTTGCCTGGGTGTGGTTATTTTTCACCCTGCTGTGTATAGTTTTTGATATTATTCTCTTTGTCTCTTAGCACATATACTCAGGGTTCTTGCCTCCTTCTAGGCAAAAAACAAAACAAAAAATTGCTCTGAAGTTTCTAGTGCTGCACCTGCCATTAATATTGAGTACTCCAAATGCTCTTGGCAGGTGGACTACATAGAAGGTGCCCAAAGCTTTGAGAAGCTGGATGGTGCAGGGGGGAGGTAAATCCATAGAGCTTAGGCTACTATAAACATGATCCATTAGAACAGCTACAGTTTTGGTAAGTTTACTTACATAACTGTACTTTCTTTCTTATAATGTAATGATAACTGCACTGAAATTATTATCCTGTCTTTGTATTTAATTATTTTCCTGTTTCCGTAATGGAATTCCACTTTTTTTGCATCATCATAGCATTATTAGGCCCTGCATGTATAAATTACTGTCCCAACATTTTTCTTATCACTAGAAATTAGATCATGCTCTTTATGGTTAATATTCTGGCTTTTGGCTTATGTCCTGCTTGTCTGTTTTTATCTGGGTACCCACATATTTATCCATTAATGTTAGATTGGAATTTATATCATCATCAGCATTTCTTGTTCACATCTACCAATATTTTGTTCATTGAAGACTTATTTTCCCTCTAAAAATTTATTGGTAGTGTTTATCCCTTTGTCATTCTCTTCCACTTCTTCACACATTCTGATTCAATTCCTTCTTTCCTTACTTTTACCATCATTTAATTTCCAGCAGTCATCTCGTTTTGTCCCCTTTTACTGCTTATTCCATTGTTTTCCCTAATTCCATTCATTATTGATTTTGCCTGTTATGATACTGTAAACTACTTTATTACGCCATAAGGAATTTTACACCAGTGTTTTTTCTTTCCATCTCCCGGACAAGTCATATTCTTAACCTGCTTCCCCTTAACTATCTTTGTTTTTCTCCTAACACATACATGTTCTTTACTACTGACCAGTCCTAAATCATTTATATCTGTCTACAGCTGGATACCACTCACACCATGAGGATGTTCTGTATTCTATGACAGTTGACTTAGTTGTTTGTATTCACATACATAGGCCCATAGCTCTCCATGTCACTGTTTAAGAATCAGGGACAAGTCCAAAAATAATGGGGGGGGGGGGCAAAGTCTCAAAATCAGGTACAATTTTAAATATTACAATAATTAACTTAAAAAGTTAATAGAACAAATTTGCATCAACGTGCATTTCTGAACAACAAGAAGTATGAAATTTTAGTGTCTGGCAGCACTGATTATCTGACTGTAATCCCCTGTTATTTATCAGGAAAGCAACATGTTTTGAGACAACTCAAAATGATGAGGCAAAACGGAGGACATTCTGCAAAACTGGGGACAGTTCAGAGCTATGCACATGCGTGTTCTTGCTCTGATCCCTTTATTCCCCTCCATCATTTTTACTTTCATACATCTGTGTTGACAGAGAGTCAGTGGCTGACTTACTGTTTGTTTTGTGTCTATTTTTGTCTATCTATCTGTCTATTATTTTTGACTGGGTATGTTTACTGGTCTTCTTACCTCTTTTAGCCATGAATTGGGATTGTAAGGAATAGTATTTTTTATCAGTTAAGTAAATATAGATATTTAGTATACTCAGCACTGGAGACCTGGAGAATATTAATTGCATTTCAGGTTTACGGAACAGAACATCAGTTCTATATAGCACTGTAGTTTTACATAAAAAATGTAAATAACAAAAGTTAGACAAAAACATCATACTCACATACACACAGCACATTCACAGTGCAGATTATGGCCTTTTTTTCTTTTTGGGATAATTGGATGTTAATGTGGAAATACGGAATGGAATGCAGGGTTATTTTTTATCATTCTCCTCAAAGCATATCCATTCATTTTCTTGGAAGAAAATGTCATTTTAACTTTCTCTGATCATAAGCAAAGAGGATTAAGAGTATGAGCTGTTAACAAGTTGCTTCTTATAGTTTTGGGTTTGATTTCCTCAGCATCTGCTTGCTTACTGTGTGGCTCTGAGGAAGCCATTTAACCAGGAGTGGTTCTCAGCTGTATGAAAAATGTTCCATTTGGCTCAGTGCTCTACCACAATTAACAATCACAAATAAATACATCAAAGTTTCATGAAACCTTTTATTGTTTTTGAGTGTTATGTCATCTGACAGTTGATCTTAATCCTTATATCTTCTCAGATTAAACTAAAGTTATTAGAATCCATCAAAATATTTCCCCTTATACCAGCTTTTAGTATCATATTTTGCCTCATTTAGAATTCCTTCATTCAAACATTCATTCATTTTTTAATTTTATTTTTCATTTGTAGATCAGGTTAGGTTATACTAAGTTATTTCCTGTTATTATCAAAAATCTCAAAAAAAAAAAAGAGCAAACAAAAAGTCCCCAAAAGAACAAAGTGCAGCAGTATTTATTGTGAACACATCTACATATTAGTACACAGGTATACAACTCACCAGTATGACTGGCATGAATAACTCATTTTTACAACGTAACAATAATACTGTTTATGTCAGTCATGTTGGTGGCATGCACAGAAAAAATACACGGTTTATAATGGTAAATGCAATTTACTATATACAGAAACTGCAAAAAAGGACTTTCAGGTGTAGTGTGTGTGTGTGTTGGTGGGGGGGGGGGGTCCCTGAGTGCTAAACTGAGGAGTCAAGCGAATGTGGTTAGAAGTTATTGAAAACATGAATGTTGAAAGTATAGAGCAGTCTGTGAAGGAAGTAGGGCTAGAACATTTGTATAGAGATGATGCCATAACTAGAAGTACAGAGGTACAGAATGTTGAAGGCACACACTGGAACTAGAAGATTCAGAGTAGGGGTAGAGGAAGTGGAAGGGTAGACTTGGTGACAACAGACCAGAAGACAAAGCCAGAATCACCACATCATGTGATTGGCCAAGCAGCTACACAAAAACATAACAAAATAGTTCAATCTGTTAGATTTAGGTTTTAATTCATGTGAACATGGAAGCGATTTATGATATTAGCTCTAAATTCAATAAGCTGTTGCTGAAACCATTGGATGGATCTGAGCACTGTAAAGGTAGACAGCAGTGCAATGATTTTGTGATTTATATTTCATTTTGGATAGAATGAGGAAACTTCAGATTTTTCTCAGTAATGATCCTGTTATAGAAATATTTTGATTCATCGGTTCTTACTAAGCTTACAGCCAAGGGAGACTTTCAAGAAGCTTAGCCACATCATCCAATACTGGTTGGAGACTAGCAGCGCCCCCTATTAAACATACTTTCTCTTCATATCAGTGGTGAAAATTTGTGATCACTCCTCCAGTCAGCTAGACTGTTTTTAGAGATTGCTACCAAAGTACTCTGCTTGATAGGTAAAGACAACGTATTACAGAAACGGGACATATTTGATTAGGTATCCGTCATGCAGTCTGATGTTGCAGTATGGTAGTGTAGGTTTAGGTGTCGAGAATGGATGTTTGCTTTACCACTTGTTTTATTTAGGTGAAAGGATTCAAATAGTGATGTGTATTTAACAGCATAAGAAGCTAACCAGCAGTCACTCTCAGGTATCTGTGTGCCATTGATTAGAGGGGCAGAGCTGGCAGAGCTGTTAGTCTATCAGAGTAACTAGGGGTATTAAGATCTGAGCTCCTTTTGGTGATGACATGATGATGTTTCTAAAGCTGGTTTAGCTGCTTGGTGAAGTTCATACCAAAGAGTGCAGTACAGTGAATGATGGGACTAATAAAGGATGAATAAGTTGGGACTTCAACTTCTTTGCGCTTGGTGAGATACTATGAATGATAAGTTATGCAAGGGAGAAGGATTGTCTAACCACCATAGAGACATGGTGGACAAAGGAGGGTTTGTTATCAACAAACAAAGATACAAGCCCAAGTCCCTGATATCTGTGTCAAATGTATGTGGAATGTTATATATATGGTAAACTGTAGTGATGTTAGACTTACCAATGGAAAGTATGCTGCATCTTGTGATGTTGAGAGTGATCCCATGATTAATACAGCAAGTATTTGTTTGGTCCACAGATAATTTGAGTATCGGAATGGGATTTGATAACATCCCTCAGTTTGCAGTAATCAGCAATCTTCGATAGCCATAATCCCTAGATATCAGCTTTTGTATCACAGAAATGTAGACTAAAGAAGAGGGAATCCAAGACAGAGCCTTGTAGAACATTTGTGACATTTTTCTGTCTAGAACAAATATCTCCAACCATAACGGTTTGTGTTATCTCAAGCAGCCAGTTACCAATCCAGCAAAGTATGTATTAATTAATGTTGATTTGGGAGAGTTTGCCAATAGTCCTAGCATGGCAGATAGTGTAAAAAAACTCAACAAGGTCTATATAAGCAATCTGGACTGTACAACAGTTATCTATGTCCTCAGTAGCCCTTTCAAAGAACTAAACCAAGTTGTGCAGACATGATCTACTCTTTAGAAAACTGAATTGCTATGTATTCAGGGATATAAGGTCACCAATGCCGTTGCTTATTAGTGCAGCTATAATACATTCCAAAGCCTTGAAAATAATACTAGTGAGACTAATAGGCCTGTACTTTCCATGGTCAGCAGAGGAACCACCTTTATGTAAGGGTGCCAGAACTGCCATT
Organism: Protopterus annectens; assembly: GCF_019279795.1. Taxonomy (NCBI): domain Eukaryota; kingdom Metazoa; phylum Chordata; order Ceratodontiformes; family Protopteridae; genus Protopterus; species Protopterus annectens. The sequence goes on from NC_056736.1 coordinate 456,602,072, forward strand.
CTCCACTTCTTGGCGATATAACCAGTGGAGACTCGGGTTGAAGAGTTGATGGAGAGGTTTTGCTAAGTGTAACTTTACACTTCTCAGCACACATCCAGGGATATTGTCAGGACCCACAGAAGTAGTATTTTTTAATGTTCTCAAGTGCCTAAAGGACTTGGCCCAAAGTGATCTCAGGAGGGGGATGGCAAAATGTAATGGAGAGGAGAGTGTGTGGAATAAATTTGGAAGAGAATTTGTCCTCAAATATATTAGTATTGTCATTGGTGTTAGAGTTGAAAGTCCACTGGAGTTAAGTTCAGTACGGAATTGTAAATGTTTTTCTAAGCTTCTAACTTAGCTGAAGATGGCCTTATGGTTACTTTTGAATAAGATGCAATCCTGAGTTCATAACTAGCCTTATATTTTATAATGGTAATTTGAGAGACTTGCTTAACAGTTTCAAATCCCTTTTATAGTGATGAAGTGGATATCTTTTAGTGATGTCCAGGAACTTTTACTTTTTATGTTTGTTGATTTGGTAGCTCCACCATATGGGTTTAGTTCTATACATGACATTATACTTAACTTGGATTGGTATGGATGCATTAATGCATATATACAAGACGTATATATATATATATATATATATATATATATATATATATATATATATATATATATATATATATATATATGTATGTATACACACATATACACACACACACACACACACACACAAGACTGAGTAAGATTAAGAGTGGTAAGCTTGTTTTATTAATAATGATAATAACAAAAATAATAATAATAATAATAATAATAATAATAATAATAATAATAATAATAGTTATAATAGTATGACAGTGTTAAAAAAAGGAAACATTATATTCTCTACTAATGTTAATGGCCATTTTAAGGTTGATTGACTATTCAGGCATATTGCTCATCTGATTAGTCTGTTCCAGAAAGAGAATTTCTCAGAGAAGTAGGTATTCATGACCTAGAAAACAAAGTTTTGAATCAGTTAGACTAACCCAAGCTTCCACTCCATCTGTCTTCTGTTTGAACACGTTTTGAACCCTAAGAAACTGAAGCAAGTGTTTGATCAAGAGACTACAGAAGGAGATATTTTGCTGTATGACTGGCTGAACAAGTAAGATGTACTTTGGAAGTCTGACCTCTCTGGAGCAGATGATAATCTCATTGTGCATCTTATGAGTCATAAAGAACTTTCTTACCTCTATGGCACCCTGTTAGATGGAAATTACCTGCTTATGACTGCACTTTTATTTATTACAGACCCTGGCTTCAGAGATGTATAGCAATACAGCCTGCTTTCCAAATGTTACTATGCTACTTTTCTTAACACTGCACATCACGGGGTTTTGTGCCAGATCCAACCCAGGGCTCTCATTGACTCTGGTCCTCCCACTTCTCACCAGATCCAGAGACTACCCATACTTGGTTCCCCCTCTGTGCCTGCTCTAGGCACCACTGCAGGTCCAGGTTGATGGCTTCTTCCATTTGGTCCTTTCGGAGCCTTTCTAAAACCAAGGTGAACAGGATGATGTGAAAGTTTATTCATTCCCAGATTCTGTTGGGAGTCTTGCCTGCTCCTTCCCTCTCAGGGGCTGGGTGCATGCAGTCCATTTTCCATCCCATTGCTCCTTCTCTGATCCAACCTCAGGATTCGGAGTCATTGGGTCCGAGGTTTCCTGGTGTCGAGGGGTAAGCACCAGCTGTTACAGGTACCTCAATGCTAACCATTCCCCTGAGTGGTACAGCTATAATGTTTTTGGAGCCAGCTGACACTTGGAGCCATAACCTTGGTGTTGGATCTGAGGGGATGGTGTTGACTTTTAGGTTTTTGGAGTTGGCCCTTCCTATCAGTGTTTTGGCACTGGGAGGTTTGGCACCGGCTCCCCTCTTTGTGCAGGGGGCAGCAGATTTTGTCCTGGTCATCCCTTCTTTGGGGGTTTGTTCACCTTCTGCTTTCAAGGTGGTGGAGAGGGTCCCCTCAGCTCCTTTGAGACTATTGACACCATCATCCTTGCTGTCCTTCTTAACTCCATCTTTTTCTGGGCTGGAGTCTCGATTTCACCGGGGCTCATATAGACATTATCCAAGGCAAGTTGTTTCAACCTCTGGACAAACTGGCATCCCTTCAAAATCCTGTCTCTTACATCTTTCAAGCCAAACTTCTCTCAGTGGATTCAGTTCTTTGGGCGTTGGGGTCCATGGCAGCAATGATCACTCTAGTTCCAACAGCACACCTTCATATGAGAGTCCATTAATGGACTCTGGTGGTTCAGTGGTCCTTGCCAGACCTTCCCTTATCACATCTGGTTCAGTTGTCTCAGGTTTGCAAGGATTCTTTTCTTTGGTGGCTGCAATCCACGGACCTCCTTCTGGGTCGGTCATTTGTTCTTCCCTCCCCTGCAATCATGGTGACCACGGATACCTCCTTGCTCAGGTGGGGGGCACTGCATGGGAAGGATGGTCCAAGGCATGTAGTCTTCCCTCGAGACCCATCAACATATCAGTGTCCTAGAGATGATGGTAGTACTTTTGACATTGCAAGCTCTACATGCCTGTCTTCCTCAGGGGGACTATTGCCATTCAGATGGACATATGTCAGTAGTCTGGTACATCAACAAATGGGAAGGCTCAGATCTTATCTCCTTTGTCACAAAATCATGAGATTGTGGGACTGGATGATCTCTTTTGGCCATTTTCTGGTGGCAATGCACATTCCGGGGAGGTCCAACATACTGGCAGACAGGCTCAGCAGATCTGTTCTGATGCCTTACAAGTGGTTTCTGAGTCCTTTAGTAGTGGAACAGATCTTTCCAAAGTGGGGTCAGCCTTGCTGCGATCTCTTCACCTCTCCTTCCAATGTGAAGTGCAGTGAGTATTTTGCTCATAACCCCCATTAGGGAGACCCCTGGGGACACTAGTTCATGCTTGGCCCTCTGGTGTACTATATGCTTGCCCTTCACTGCCTCTGATATCCAAGTTCATTCAGAAAGCTTGACAGCTGGGAGCTCAATAATCCTCATTGCTCCTTTTTGACCTCACCAAGGATGGTTCCCCTCTCTGTGGTCTCATGCAGTGTATCCACCATGGATGCTAGACCCAGTTTGGGATCTGATTACTCATCTCTCAGGGATTCCTCACCCAGACTTCGTCAGCCTAAAGCTCACATCTTGGCTGCTCCAGTTCCCTTGATAGTTAGGACTCCTGGGCTGTCTTCTCCTGTTAATAAGATTTTGGTACCGGCTCACAAATCTTGTACCATGAAGGTTTGCTCAAGTAAATGGAAGTGTTTCTCAATCTGGACTTCTCAGCATGACCTGGATCCTTTAAATGAACCAGTTCCATCCATTTTGGAGTTTTTGGCAGATATTTTTAACCATGGCACTAGCTTCCTTACTGTTAAGGTAGAATTGGCGGTGATTTCTAATTTTCACATTAGCGGGAATTCGGCTTCTTTAGCTTTGTACAAGCTTTGTAAGGCCAATTTGAAAGGTACCTTTCTCCTTAGGGCTCCAGTTAAGGACCCAACACCCCCATTGGGATCTCACCTTGGTGCTAAAGGCTCTGGTTTTTCTCCCTTTCAAACCAGTGGCTAAGGTTGAGTTGCAGTTTCTGTCTTGAAAGACAGCCTTTTTGGCTACACTTACCTCAGCCGAGAGGGTTTCTGAGATCCAAGCCTTATCTGTCAAGCTCCCTTATATGATATTTCATAAAGACAGAGTATCCCTGCAGACTAATCCATTGTTTTTTACAAAAGTGGCATCAGAGTCTAATATTCACCAGGCCATCATTCTGGCAGTTTTATTTCCAAATTTCCAGAATAAAGGAGAGTACAAACTGCACCTGTTTGATGTTCACAGGCAGCTGCATTTCTGTTTGCATAGAACGAAATCCTTTCATAAGTCTGATCAACTTTTTGTTTCCTTTTCTAAACCCTTCTTGGGAAAGCCTGTCTCTAAAGTTACTATTGCTCGATGGATTTCTGAATGCATTTTGTTGGCCTATTGATCCAAAGGGTTATCTCCACCAGAGCATGTCCGGGCACATTCCACCAGGTCTGTTTCAATCTCTGCAGCTTTTTGATCCAGGGTTTCTTTAGATGATATCTGCTCTACAGCTACCTGGGTGTCATTGCACACTTTTATCTCCCATTATAAATTGGACCTCCTTTTCAGGGGCAGGGCATCCTTCGGCTCAGCCTTGCTCCAGACATCCTTCCATGAGGACCTCCTACCATTTATTGGTAGCTGGGGGACTCTGTCCCACAGGTTGAAGACCAAATGAAAACAACAATTTCAGATAAAAAAGTTATGTACTTACCATAATGTTCCATCTGAGTTGTTGCTTTTCATTTGTCTTCAACCAGCCCTCCTCCTTCCCCCTGCCTTGTGTGGGCTGTGTAGTGGACTGGATGGACGAGTCATAGCCCCTCTTTTCTGGTTAGTCTTTTTCTTGATAAGTTTATGGGTAATGCCAGGTTTATAGTCATTTAGTCTATCTTGGGGTGCTGCTGTTCTGCAACAAACTTGATCTGAGGGGAGGAGGGAGATGGTGGCATTATGGGCAGGGGAGGAGCTTGGAGTTTGGATCCAATGCTTGAGTATTGGCCAAGTCAGATCCATGCCTGATCCAGGTCTCACAAGCTGACAAATGAAAAGCAACAACTCAGATGGAATGTTATGGTACGTACATAACTTTTTTTTTTTCAACTCTTTTTGAAGAACTATTGTACATGAAGGAGGAGAGAGCAATGTAACCAGTTTTCAATCATTAGAAAAATGTGTGAACAATAAGCTATCAAGTTTATACCTCAACAGAAGATACTGGAGAAAAGTAGACTGAAAAGTTGCCCTGCATCACACCAGTGGTAGCTTCTACTGGTGGGGAGAGTTGACCTCTCACCTTAATATCTGGGATCTACAGTAAACTAATTGTTAATTCAATGTATTGCGCAGTTATTGATCCTGACATTACTAAGGTTGCTTGTAATTACTTCATGGTATATAATGTCAAATTTCTTTAAAAAACAAAGGCAGCCACTATGTGAGTAATCCTCATCAAGGGCCACTGTAACTTTCTCAAAAAGGTAATCAAATTTAGTAGGCATACATTTTCTGTTAAAAAAATCTGTATCATCTCATGTTTATATACATCTCTGAACAAGTTCCATAACATTTTTCTCCATATTACTCAGACTGATGGGTATGTGGTTCTCAGAGTCAGGTATAGATTTTTCATGTTGGACAGGGACCCCTGTGGCATCCACTATAGCTTGCAGACAAAACCTTTGGATAATTTTTTATTTCAAAAGAATGGGATGTGACTCACTTAACTATCATTTTACATGATAGAGGAAATATTTTAGGGTGCTATCTGTACCAACAGAAGTAGTGTTTGCTCTTTTTAAACACCTTCATTAAATTATCACTTAAGGCATAGGCAAACATTAATAGAAAAGAAAACAAACCGTATTAACATTCTTTTCATTTACATACATTATATATCACATATTTTTCTTTCTTTGTTAATATTATCAGTCCAACTTTACATAAATTGCTGAATTCCTATCTTCCCTTAAACCTCACTCCTCCTCCTCCTGAAGATTATTCTGCATGTATTTTTCCCACAATGTCAATTTATTTCTATGTAATTTGCTATTTCCCTTTTCTAAAGACCTCTCTTTTAGTTATTTTATCTGTTTTATAATATTACATATTTCAAGTGCAGCTGGAATAGTGATTCTCATGATGACTGTGGATACTGTTTGGGGGTGCCCCACCTTTCAGTGCAGCCTCTGTGTGACATTTGTCAGAGTTTCAGTCAATGCACTTTTAATGAGCGCAGAAATAAACTAATTCTGAAAGGGTTACTCAAGTCTCCCTTCTCAGAGGCCATTTCTGCTATGGAGGTCTCAACCCCTCCTACTAAGGACAAAAAGAGATCCCATTTTTTTCCTTCTTCACCATCAGGTGATCAGAGCAAGCCTGGGAAATCAAAGGTCCCAAAGTTATCTTCCAAGCATAAATCTGCCTCTATGGCTCTGTCTTTCACAGCTCCGACCATCTCGAAACCTTTGATACCGGCACCTGTTTTGACACCGGTCCTGCCTCTGGCACCGATCATAGACCTTACTTCACCTATTTCGACTTTGGCACCTGTGACCACTTCGGCTCAGGGCACACCTTCGACTACTCCATTAAATCCCATTTTGGAACTGACCATTTCGGCTCTGAGTGCCACTTTGGCACTGAGCATTGTACAGACCTCACTGGGTTTGGCCCCTTTACTTCTGGTCTCGAAACTAGAGACTTCGGTGCCGGGAGACCTTGCATCATGGACCCGATACTCCCTTTCCATAGATCCATTTCTGGGCCAAGCATATAGCCCCTTCATTCGAATGTCCTGACTCACCATCCGGAGTATCCACTAGATCCACCAGGAGCCTGTTGGAACACGACGTGGTGTGTCTTGTAAACCAGCTGTTGTTAGCCAGGGGGATCCCCACTCTTTCTAAGACCCATCCACCTGCAGGACTTGGGTTGTCTTATCCACAGACTCCATCTTACACTCCTCCTTTGACCATCTTGGTTCTGAAGCCTTCTGCTCCAACATCCTTCTTGGAACCCATCACCACGGCGCCTATGGTGCATTTCACTCCGTCTCCGAGTTTGTCCCTTTGGTCTTCGGTTCCCACTGATCCGGTCCTTCCTCAATCTGGGGATTGAGGGATGGGCATGTCGGCCCAGGGTATGGAGCTGCTTCCTCCTCAGTTCCATCCTCGGCACAGATAGCCTCGCCTGTGCTGATCCTGCTTGAGGCTCCATCCGTGAGGGCGGGTTTATTGGAGTGAGGTGTGACCCCGGTCCCAAGATTGTCTTTCTTGGTTCCGGGCTCTGGTCCCTCTTTGGGCTGGCCTGCCTTCCATGCGATGGAAAGGGCTCTTGGTTCTGGCACACCTTTGATGTTGGAACCCCAGTTTTCACCCGCTGAGCTACAGCTGTCACAGACCACACCCCCAGGACACTGGGCAGAGAAGCCGCAAGACACCCCTGTTCAGGGTCCTCGCTCTTCTGAGTCCTCCTCAGAGACCCCCATTGAGGAGCCCCCTCGAAAGAAGACATGCAAGAGGAAGCACATGGACCTGCCCAAGGAGTCCTTAATGGAAGACATGGATTATGATGATAGTGAAGGGTCCCCACGGTCACCTCCTGGAAATGTTGATGCAGAGAGGTGACTGGAAGCCCTTCAACTCTTTGTCTGAGGAGTCTGTGTTCCTGCAGGCTTTTTGCATCCGGCCTTCTACCTCTTGGGTGACCCTGCCTACAGATGAGCTTGTCCAGCTCATCATGCTGCATGTTTGGAAGAACCCTGATTCCATTGAGGCGATCCCTCGGAGACTAGACAAAATTCTTTCCCCTCCCGAGGAGAACCTGCATTGGTTGAAAGGGTTATGAGTTGATGCTATGGTGGTGGCCACTGCCACTAAAAAGGACTTGGTTGAGGAAAGTCCTTCTGTCCTCACACCCAACAGGGAGTCCTGGGCAGTGGACAGACTTGGGGAGTGTGTTTTTGCATCAGGGACCTTTGCTACATGATCCCTGAATTATTTGGCACATTTTATGAAGCTCCAGAGGGACTTGATCTCTGAACTCTCTGGGACACTTGCAGGACAGTTGTCTGATGAGGTCAGGGACAAAGTGATCTCGCAGCTTGCAATCCTGGAATCAATATCCAACTCATCCATGAGGTTGCTGTCACATGTGACCTAAGGGGCGGCTAGAGCAGTGGGTTTGAGCATTGTTATGAGACGTCAGGCCTGGATGCACATTTGTGACCTCTTGGATTCATTCAAGCCTTCCTTTCTGAAGGCTCCCATTGAAGCTTCATCCCTTTTTGGCCCCAAAGTGAGAGACACAGTAGCTAGGTGCGAGCAAGATGGAAAGACCCTGTCTGCTGTAGGCCTATGGTTTTCCAATCCTCAATGTACTTTTTCCAGGAATCAGAGTAGTGGAAAAATGTGGCATAAGAAATCTCAGGGTCCTTTCCATGCCCACATCGTGATGATACTTCCAGGGGCAGAGGGGCTAACAATTCTGGAAGACACCCTTATAGAGGCAGAGGGGGTCCTCATAACCAAGGCTCCAGGGATTTCTTTTCTGGACAGCCTTACCAGCGCTCCTGAGGAGCAGCCCAATTGCTTACCTCTGGAGGCAGTTGGGGGTCTTTTTCTCTGCACCAAGCTGCCTGGCAATCTATCACCACTGATTATTGATGCAGAGTATCATCACCAGAGGTTACACCATTCCCCTTTCTTGTCAGCCAAATTTTCCAGGAAAACTTCCTGACATTCCACCCAGTCAAAGGAAAGAAGCAGCTTCAGAGATTATAAAGCTGTCTCAAAAAAAGAGTCATCCAACCAGTCCCACCAGACCAACGTGGATCCAGATTTTACTCGAGATTCTTTTTGGTGCCAAAAAGACAGGGGATTGGAGACCCATTTTGGATCTCAGCAGCTTAAACAAGTCTGTCAACCAAACCAAATTCCGGATGGTCACTGTTCAGTCCATTCTCCCCTTTTTAAGAGAAGGTGATTGGATGTGCTCTATAGATCTCCAGGATGTGTATTACCACATCAAGATGGACAAATGCTCCAGGAGTCTGTTTCACTTCTGGCTAGGAGCCAGCCATTATCAATTTTGTGCCCTACCGTTTGGTCTCTCTACAGCCCCCAGAGTGTTCATGAAATGCATGGCAGTGGTCACAGCTCACTTGAGACTAAAATGATTCCGGGTGTTTCCATATCTAGACGACTGGTTCCTCACTGCCCCCACCGAGCATCTTCTGGTAACAGCACTACATTATACTCTCTCTGTCTGGCAAAATTGTTGGGAATAACAATACATTTAAAGAAATCAAATCTTACATCTACACAACAAATAGAGTTCACTGGAGCAGTATTTAATACTCAGTCCTGTCTAGTATCACTCCCATTTCACAGACTCCACCGAATGTGGCTTCAGCTCTGAGTGATACTCTCTCAAACAAAAGTATCAGCAAGGGAAGTTCTTCAGGCCCTAGGCTCTATGGCAGCTTCAATCCCAATAGTGCCTCTAGCAAAGCTACATATGCGGACCCTGCAATGGCTCCTTCTTTGTCAATGATTCCCAAACTATCATAGGTTCATAGGTAGGTACTAGGCTATTGGCCCAAGGGCCTATGTAAACCTAGCCAACAAGGTTCCCTGGCTTACGCCACCTAAGAAAGTTATTTTCCTGTGCCACTGTCGAGCAGAGACACAGAAGTGATCCCTGGGGTGTATTTCCTATTTCCCATCCACTCATCAAGATTTTTCTTGAAGAGTGCTAATGAAGAACTTTGCTTGACATAGATGGGTAGCCTTTTCCAGAGTATGGGAAGTCTCTGGGACAGGAATTTATCCCTCCAGCATGTTCTGTTTATTGTGGTGACAAGGTTTAGGTCCCTAAAGCGTGTTGCTTGGATGGATTGGGATTTCTTTAGGTGTAGCATGTCCAACAGCTCTGTGTTTGACATAGCTTTATATGTTAGGCAAAGATCACCTCAGAGTAGGCGATATGCTATGGAGTAAAGCTGGAGTTTTTTGAGGCGGTCAGTGTAGGGCATTTGTTTGAGGCCAGTAATCCTCTTTGTGAGGTACTTATGTGGCCTTTTCAGCTGCTGCAGATGTCTTGTGAGGTACATTCCAAAAGGGCCATTGTACTCTATAATGGGTCTAATGAGTGTTGAGTAGAGGGGAACAATGACCTCTTTTTTCCTGGATGAGAACCCTTTTATGATGAGGTGTGCCATATAGAAGGACTTCCTGACTACTGTAGCGATGTGACTATCAAAGGAGAGACTACTGTCCACCTGGGTCCCAAGGTCTCTTATCACACATTTGGTGTTAAGTAGATTGCTGCCTGTGTGGTAGTCCATGGGTACAGAGTTTTTACCAAAGGGGATGACACTGAACCTTTTGGCATTGAGCTTGAGGCCATGGCTCTGACACCAGGCATCTGTCTCAGCGAGGCCCTTCTGTAGGATGTCCACATCATTTGGGGACTTGACTATGGCTCCTAGTTTGCAGTCATCTGCAAACTTCATTAGCCATAGGCCTTCTGTGTTAGCCTGTATTTCAGAGAAGTAGATACCAAACAGGAGAGGTCCCAGGACGGAACCCTGTGATACTCCACTTGTCACTGCTTTAAGGTCAGATTTGGAGTCTGCAACTTTTACAATGTTGGTTCTGTCAGTGAGCCAGTTGGCAACCCATCTTGTGACGTAGGGATTTATACCTAGTTTAGTGAGTTTAGCTATAATTCCAGAATGGGGGATGGTGTCGAAAGCCTTGGGGAGGTCAAGATAGGCTGTGTGAACCACCCTACTCTCATCTACGGCTTTGGTAACTGCTTCAAACAAGTCGATCAGGTTCAGGAGGCATGATCTGCCTTTCACAAACCCAAACTGGGTGGGATCCAGAGTTTGGAGGTTACCAATGTCTTTGTTTATGAGTTCCATGATGATACGTTCCATGGCCTTGCAGACCAGGCTCGTCAGGCTAATAGGTTGATAGTTCCCGGGATCAGTGGTGGCTCCCCCTTTGTGGAGTGGGATAACTGTTGCTGTGCACCATTCAGTGGGCACAAAGCCTGATGCGAGGCTGTTATTGAACATGGTGCTTAAGTGGGGAGCCAGTTTGTTCTGAAGTTCGTGTAAAACACAGCCTGGGATGTTGTCTGGTTCCATGAATGCTGTGTTTTTGGCTTTAGAGAGTGCAGCTTTTACCTGCATAGTTGTGATTACAGGGACTCTGCATTCTTCCTGTATAGATATGGGCCCTTTAGGGGGGGGGGTAAAGTTAGCACTGAACCTATCTGCCAGGATGTTGGCAATTTCAGTTGGTTCTATAATTTTCGTGCCTTTGTGCTGTAACTCAGAGCAGATCTGGGTGTTGCCATCGAGATTCTTGACATAGCTATAGAATGCTTTGTGGTTGTCCTTAGAATTAGTGGCAATTTTGTTTTCGTAGCTAGCTTTGGAGGATCTTATAAGGGATCTCAGCTTCTTACTGAGGCTGACCAGGGAGCTCCTCCACTCATGGGATTTTACTCTTTTTGCAACAGTTTCTTCCTTCTGTTGTATAGTTTGTTTATGGCAGGGGACCACCAGATTGGCTTCCTTTTTTTGGAGGATAGCATCTTGGTTCTGTTTGGGATAGCACGATCCATGCACTCATGTAAGTGCTTATAGAGTGCATTTGTATAGGATTCAGCAGTTGTAACTGTATTGACCATCTGCATGGGTGTCATGAAGTTCACCACTTCTGTCTTAAGAAGCATGAAGTTCGCTTTGGAGAAATTTTTTACCATGGTTTCCTTAATGGTGGGTGGGGACGGAATGTGGATATCAAGGGTGATCAGCTTATGGTTGGATCGGACCAATGAGGAGTTGACTTCAGGTGTGGAACACTGGTCACTCATGTTGGTAATGACTAGGTCTAGGATATTGTTGCCCCTGGTAGGGGTGTGGATAGGTTGATCCAGGCCATTGGAGTTTATGAATTCCAGAAAGCGCTGAGCTAAGTAGTTGGTACATGAGTACTTTTCCCAGTTAATGGTGGGGTAGTTGAAGTCGCCCATTATTAGGGTGTTTGGTTGAACCCTAATATTTTCCAGTAAATAAAGAAAAGAGGAGTGGGAATCCTGGGGCATGGTAGGGGATCTGTAGCAAGCTACAATTTGAATTGCAGTTTTGCCCAGAGTTAGTTGCACTTGGATAACCTCGGATGCATTATGCTGAGAAACTAGCCTGGAGGTGTGGATATCCTTAATGAATATGGACACACCTCCGCCTTTGGTGTTTTGGTCCAGGTTACATGGCCAAAAAGTGTGGTATGAGTTATAGCCTGGCAGTGCAGGGGTGCTCCCTTGAGCCTTGAACCAGATCTCAGTCACTGCACAGATATTGATGTTCTCCATTTTAAGGAGTGCCTCGAGTGAGTGCATTTTGAGATTTAGACTTCTAGCATTGAGTAGCATTACCCTCACTTTTTGCTTGTCTGTTCCTGTTATGGTGGTGAATTTGTTATTTGATCCTTGCCTACAAAAGGCACTATAGGGGCAGCAAGAGCCTTAGCCAGTATCTGGAATCCCAGTGGCGACAGGTGCAGGCCATCTGTGGCAAAGCATCGTGGTCTGTCAACCATGTCATCCCAAGCAGACAGATACTGGATCCCCTTAGAATGACACCAGAAGCTTAGCCAATTGTTGAAGTCAGTCATTTTGTCCTTGTACTGCGGTATCATTCGGGGCGATGGCAGAATGCTACTCAGGGCTAGGGTCATACCTGCCTGAGCTACAAGATCAGAGAGCTCTTCCATGTCTCTTTTCATGTAGTCCAGGGAGATATGTCTCAGGTCATTCCCACCAACATGGACAATGACAGAGTCATATTTGTACTTGTTGTGGAGTGACCTGAGTGCGTGGGTTATGTGGCGGATCCTGGCACCCGACAGGCGGCTGACCGTAAACTTCTCCTTGTTTAGCCTGGTGAGTGGGACAACAGTGTGCCTGACTATAGAGTCACCTATGACTAGTGTGTTGGGTACGTTGTTTTGCCTTATTGGCTGTGGTTGAGTGAAACACTGAGTCTGTGGGCTATGTGTCATTTGGGTTGTGTTGGGGGATGGAGGTTGCTTGTGTTTCTGCTTTGGAGGTCTTTGTTGCTTAGACATGATTATTATTGAGAGCCTCCGCAAATGTTTTTGTGTTACTATGTGTAGATTTTGATGGTGTAGATTTATTCAGACTATGTGATGAGTGTGGTGTGATGCAAATGTTTGCCTACTCCTCATGACTGTCAAGTTCAGTCTTGGTTGGAGAGAGCTTTACCTCCAGTTTGGCTAGATAAGTGCATCTCTCACAGGTTGTAGTGTTTGGTGGTAGGAGGAGAGGGTTGTCTGTGTACGAGGCAATTTGTACATTGCCTCAAGATGCCCAGATTCATCAGATAGACAGGAGAGAACACTGGGAGTGACCCTTGGACATGCCTGAATATAAAATTATTTTCCTCTAGATAAGTGAGGAAAGTGAGTACAAGAGCTGTTTTTCTCTAAGCAAGTGAGAAAAGTAAGTACAAAAACAGTTTTCCTCTAGGTAATGAGGAAGATTGAGTGCTATAGTAATTAGTATCTTATTTAGTGCTTACAAGTACTGAACACGTGCTGAGCATGACTAAGCAAATTTAAGTGCTAAAACTAAAAATCTGTATCTGCACTAGACGAGTTACAGGACAGAAACAAGTGCAAATGCAGGCTTTCAAATCAGAAAGTTGAGAGAGATGGAAGAAGTTGCCCAAACGGCCAATAACTATAATTTCTGGGCCAGAACCACTCCTTATGTGGTAGACAGGTTACCTAGTGCTTACCACTCCCACTGATAAGCTAGAAGGCTTCCCTCCAACACAGAAAGGCTTGGGGGGCTCAGAAGCTTACATACAGTTCTGGATACAGCAAATCTGTATCTGGAACACTAGTTACAGGAAAGGTAGGAAACAGGCTTACAGTTTTTTTTTTTTTTTTGGTTACCAGATTCGTATAACCAACTCCTGCAAACAAGACCTGCTTTGGTAGATGATGCCAGATGTAAAACTTTGGAGTCGCCCATTTCAATTCCCTCAGCCCACAGCCATTGTGACCATGGATGCTTCCCTGATCGGGTGGGGTGGGGGTGGGGGGCAATTCCAGGGAAAGACTGTCCAAGGCACATGGTCCACCTCAGAGGCCCACCTGCATATCAGTGTTCTTGAACTGAAAGCTGTGCTGTTAGCATTGCTGGCCTTTCATTCAGCTCTCCCTTCCGGGACAATTGCAATTCATTCAGGCAGTATGTTACTGGTCTGGTATATCAACAAGCAAGGAGGAACCAAGTCCTACTCCCTATGTTGAGAAGCCATGAGAATTTGGCAGTGGGTGATAGCTTCCAACCACTTTCTATAGCAACGTATATCTCGGTGAGATCCAACGTGATTGCGGACAAGCTGAGCAGATGCATCCTCATGCCTTACGAGTGGTCTCTCACCCCCGAGGTGGCAACAGAAATCTTCAGCCACTGGGGCCAGCCTTGCTGCAATCTTTTTGCCTCCCCATCAAACAAGTGCAGCAACTATTTTGCCCTATTTCCCCTGGAGGGGGAGTCACTGAGGGACACTCTAATCCATGATTGGCCCACAGGACTTCTTTACACTTATCTCCCCATTGCCCTGACTCCAAAATTTCTAAAGAAAGCTCTTCGATTGAGATGTAGGGTGATCCTCATAGCCCCATTCTGGCCTCAATAAGTTTGGTTCCCCTTCATTTGGCCTCACCTAGTACACCCACCATGGATTCTGGACCCTCTACCAGATCTGATCACTCACCCCCAAGGGTTGAGTCACCCAAATTTGTCTAGTCTCAAGCTAGGAGCTTGGTTTCTTCACTTCCACTAGTTGCCAGGCAAGCTAATCTCTCCTCGCATGTTCGAGACATCATTCTGGCCTCTCATATACCATCCACCAGGAGACTATAACAGGATAAATGGAAAGGGTACTCCATATGGTCGAAGGATAACATACTAGACCTTTTTTCGATTCCAGTAACTGCAGTGCTTCAATACTTGGCTAAGTTTTTTGATAGTGGAGCCTCTGCCTCTACAGTACAAGTACATCTAGCAGCAATTTCCAATTTCCACAATGGTATAGATGACACCCCTCTTATTTCTTTATGCCTTTGCAAATCCTTCCTCAAGGGGACCTCTCATATCAGGCCTCCTGTTAGACAGTCCATGGAACCATGGAACCTCACTCTAGTCCCGCAATCTTTGACTCAAAAAATCTTTTGAACCTGCAGCAAAGTGTGACCTAAAGTTTTTGTCTTGGAAATCCTTGTTCTTGATACCCATCATGTCTGCCAGAAGAGTCTCGAAGCTGCAGGCATTGTCTACCAAGAGGCCATATCTGGTATTTCATAAATCATTCATCCATCCTTCCTTCCCAAAGTTGTTTCTGAATTCTCCATTAACCAGACCATTGATTTACCAGTGTTTTTTCCAAATTTTGCCAATAGAGGAGAGTACTGCCTTCACTCTTTAGATGTACATAGACAGCTGAAATTTTACCTAAACAGGACCAAACCTATCCGCACATTGGAACAGCTTTCATCTCCTTTTCTGGACCCAAAAAGGGAGAGGCTGTTTCCAAGGTTACATTATCAAAATGGCTAAGGAACTGCATACATTTCATCTATTCCCTCAGTAACGAACCTATGCCAAAAGTTAAGGCTCACTACACTAGATCTATGGCAACATCTGTAGCTTTCCATTCCAGGGCTTCCATGGATGACATCTGCGCAGCAGCTACTTGGGCTAAGTCTCATACCTTTATCAATCATTACAAATTGGACTTGATCTCCAGAGAGCGAGCTGCCTTTGGCTCAATGGTACTCAGGAATGTTCTTCCATAAGGGCCGCCCATGGACCTCAAGGTAGCTTGGGATTCTGTCTCATCAGTGATGAATGGAAAGAAGATTAACAACATCAGATGAAGAAGTTATGTTTTACCAATACGTTCCATCTCTGTTGTTCATCTTCTTTCATTCATCACCTCCCAGCCTTCTTCCCCCTCCAAAGGCTCCTGGGGGATGCTTTGGGTCTAAGTGGTGTCCCTAGGGCATTTGCACAGAAGTGGCCTCGGCTTTACTACTCTTTCTCTAGCAAACTCAATCTGAGGAAACAGGGAGAAGGGCATTCTGGATTGAGAGTTAGCTTGAGAGTTTTTTGCCTGGCGCGAGCTTGGTAATACGGCCGACTCAGTTCCGAGAGCTCAGAACTAAACCAAACCCATCAGTCCATCAGTGATGAATAAAAGAAGATAAACAACACAGATAGAACATTGTGGTAAGACATAACTTCTTTTTCCCACTTCATAGTTTCATAGCTATTTACTAGGCTAATGACCACAAAGGCCTTCTTTAGCCTAGCCATGCATCCCAAATTTCTGACAAGTTCTGGTACTCTTGATAAGTGTAAGAAGGGACTTGGGAGATGAAACATTTATAAGCAGGAGCCCAGGAGATGGACTATTTACAGGCTGCCTGTGTCCATTAGAGACATAGGTGCCAAATCAGCGATGAATTTCCTGTTCCCCATCCAATTGTTCAAGTTACACTTGAATTGGGTTAGAGAAGAACTCTGCTTCACATAGAATGAGAGCCTGTTCCAGAGATGGGATAGTCTCAGGATACACACCTGTCTCTCCAGCAGGTCCTATTTATATCACAGGCAAGGTTCAAGTCTTTAGAATGGGTAAGTCTGGTGCTGCTTGTTTTGCAGATATGCAGGAGATCTGTCAGAGCGTGGACAGACAATACCCTGTGTGCCAGTCATAGATCTCCCCTCAACAGCCTGTAGGAGCCAAAATGCAAGGATAGGGCCTTCAGGCAGTCTACATAAGACATGTTACTTACACCCTGTATTCTTTCAGTGAGGAACCTCTGTGGATGTTCTAATTGTTGGATATGCCTGGTTAGGTACATGCCAAAGGGTGCATTGTACTCAATGATAGAGCTGATGAATGCCAAATATAGTGGAACAATGACTTCCTTGGACCTAGATGCCATTGTACAACATAGAATGATTTCCTCACCACTGTAGACATGTGATGGTCACAAGCTAGATTACTGACTATGTGTGCCCCTAAGTCCCTGACTATTGGGTCATCTCTAAGGGGGTGTGCTATCAGTATGATAGTTACCAGGGGTAGATGATTTTCCAAAGGATACTATTATGATTTCTTAGCATTTAGTTTTAGTCCATGACTCTGACACTAGTTGTATGTCTGTGTCAACCCTTTCTGGAGAACATTTGTGTCAGTGTTACCACTTTATTCCCCATCATACCTCCATATTTGTTTTCTACCTGAGGAAAAAAAATCTCTGAAGTCTGCTTGGGGTCTAAAAATGCCTATGCAAACACTTCCAAGCAAAGATCCTAATTTTTCTGGACTTTGTGGCATACCTGGGAGCCATACATATGTCCTTGTCATTGTTCTCTTGTAAATTGCTTTTCTAGTCTCTCTTCCAAATATTTTCTAACTTCATCTGATTGATTCTTATAGTTATCACACACTATTTTATATGCCATTTTAATTATCCCTTTTTTAACAGCAGCTTGTGTTCTACATTCAACTATAAACTCTACCAGAGCAGGTCTTTCATTTAAGATTCCCCTATCCCTTTCTCTTTGCCTACACTCTGATAGCAATCCCTGCTAGGGAATGCAGTATCTAGTCTGCAGTTCAAACATCTTCTTGGCCTCATCCCACTCTATTGCCTTTCTCTCTCTAGCTATTTGCTCCCACTATGTTGGTTCTTTTGCCACTTTTCTCCAGTAAATTCCAGCCAATTCTTTCTGATATTCTGTACCTCTACTTCTAGCCATCCCTACTGAGAAAATTTTCTTTCTCCATTCTAGTGTTGACTTAGTTCCTAGAATCAAAAGAAACACCAACTGGTGAAGATAAAAACAAAATACTCAGAAGAATTCCAGAAGGAAGGGATGCCTCTGTAACATTTATTAACAATGTTAATAAATCTTGTTACAGAGGCATTTTTTCTGGTATTCTTTTGAGTATTACGTTCTTAGAATACTTTCTGCTATTTTATTTATATAATATTCTTTATAGTTGTTATTATTTTACTTAAGGATTTGCATCCAAATTCCCAACTCTCTCTTGATTTCTTGAACTTCCCCTGCTTCATCATCATCCCTTTCCATTTTAAATTATAACCTTCTGCTTGTATATGAGCCTTAACTGTGTAGTTATAAAATATCTCTACAAATCAGGTAATCCTATACCACCTTGTTCTATTGGAAGGATCAGCTTATCCCACTTAACTCTTGCCCTACTCCCCTCCCAGATAAACTCCTTCAACTCTTTGTTAATTATTGTCCACAACTTTTCCTCAGGTTGATAAAAAATATGCATGACCTGTATGTAAAACTAAACAGACCAAAACATTTTCACTGCTTGTATCTTACTTTTTATATCCATAAACAAGAGCTTCCTCTTTCTCAGCTTTTGTATTATCTTTTGTTTAGTCTCTTTACACATATCTTTAGCTGCCATAGCAGAAGTCTTTTTAATCCATACTCCTAAATACTTCATCTTATCATGTCCCCATAAATATTGTTTTTTCTGAACCAATTTCTATGTGGGTACATACTTTACCACTGTAGCCTTCATTTTATCTTTATTAATTTTATAGCCTGAAAAGACTCAAAACTTTTTCAAAATGTTTCACAACACTGAGATGTCATTTTCTGGGTTTATCAGGTACAAAATGATATCATCTGCAAATAAAACCATCTTGTCTTGCTTTCTATACCAATTATATCCTTGCATTTCTGAGTCCTTTATTTTCCTGGCAAATGGCTCTAAATATAAAGCAAATAAAAGAGGAAAGGGGACACTCCTGCCTGGTTACTCTGTTCAAACACAATTTGTCAGAGAGGAACTGTTGCACTTTAATTGTTGCCCCTGATCCTTCATATATCCTCCTAATTAACCTTATTATTGATTAAGAAAATGTGAATGCTTCCATTGCCTCACTCTTAAAATCTCAGCTTACTCTGCCAAATCCTTTCTCTGCATCAAGAGAGACCAACAGCACCGGTAATTTCTTATATTTTGCTTTCCTCAGGATTATCATTGTTCTTTTAACATTGTGAAATGTTTGCTTCTTCTCCACAAAAACACATTGCTCCATATCTATCAATTTTGGCCACACCTTTGCCATTCCAGTAGCTAGTATAGACATTTACACTTTATAATCATAGTTTAAAATTGAAATGGGTCTATATAAAGCTGTGTATGATGAGTCTTTAAGTCCTTGGGTAATACAGCCACCACAGCTTTCTACTAAGATGTTGGTGCTTCCCCTCCTTTTAAAATACTGTTAAAAATCTTCAAAATCTTTATCACTTTCTTCCCTCCTGCCTCTAACCTTCACATGAATATTATCTGTTCCTGGAGACTTTCTTGAATATTGATTATACATTACTGTTTTTATCTCATATCCTCCTGTCTTAACTGTTAGTTGTTGAGCCTCATCTACCTCTAACCTTGGCATAAGTAAGTCTTCCATAAATATTTTCAATTAGGATTTTCTTGATTTTTATATTTCTCTGCTTTGTACAAATTTTCATAACATTTCTGAAATATCTCTAATACCTCTACAGGATCTGTGGCTATGTTTTCTTGTTATAGGCTCCTTAAAATTGACAACAACCCTTTCTACTTTCTATTGTCTAAGTAATTGTGCTAAAAATGTTTGTGCTCTGGAGTTATTACCGAAAATAGTTGCTTAACAGCAATCTTTATAAACTTATGCATATTATCTACACTTCCTTATTTTATCTTTAGAACTGTGCATTTCTGCCTCTTCTTGTTCCATGATATTCCACTTATTCTATAGTACTTTAAACTTTGTTAGTCTCTCTAAGAAATTTCTATTACATCTTAACCATATCTCTTTCTCTTTTTATCCTGTTTTTAAACTCCATTTTTATTTTATCCTACTCACTAACTATAACTTCTGAAGATATTACTATCTTCCCTGATAACTCTCAAATCATTTCTACTACCAATTCCTTCTTTTTAACATGTAGGTGGAAAAGCCAGAGTGCCTCATTTCTACTTCATGACCCTGCATTTTTATCTTACTTTTCATTTGTGTATGATCTGAAATAGTTATTGGAGTGTTTCAAATCTTTCAATTAAATGCACATGTTCCTTTGAAATATAATTTCTATCTTATCTACCTTAGTTATTGTACCTTGGGGAATAATACGTACATTCTGTCCAAGTTCCGACTACTAAATTCACATCTTCCATACCAAATATTTTCATAACTTTCTTCGGAAATCTACCCTTTTTTGTTTTATTTTCCTTTCTAGGTCCCTTTGATACATCTTCACTATTGCAAATCAAGTTCCTGTCTCCACCTCTAAGTAATATTCCCTGCTAAAAGCTGATTATTTTTCACCAAAATTTCATAAGCTCCTTAACAGCAGTTTTGGTAGAATATAAAGACATGCCAGTGTAATCCTCCTCCTTGGCAATAGCCCCTTACTGAAACCATTGTTGTCTTTTTCCCTCTTCTATCACTAATGTAGCCCCTCTAGGAATTAGTATAACTACTTCCCTTTACCTTTGTTCCTGATACTCTGCTGAATATCCATCCTGAAATCCTTTCTTTGTCAAATTCACATACACATTTATTCCATAATGTGTCTCCTGCAGTATTGTTATTGCCACTCTATATATTTTTAATATAAATCAATACTCTTTGACCTTTACATGCAAGGCCATTTACATGTCATGATAGTATGGATAGTGCAGCCACTATGATAAAAAGCTATTCTTTTCACCTATTATACATGACAATCTTTTTGAATGTCTATTTCCATATTTTGTGTTACATGTATACACTAATGTCTGGCAGGCTGATCTTTTAAACAGTTGTTTCTTCTCTTCTCCATTTCAACTTATGTCACGTTTGTCAAAACTTTTTGTTTTAATGAAAACCCTTAAACAAAAAACTAAATATATTTTCAGTGCACTCTGTCCCCTATTAACTTAGAAGAAACACACACAACTATGCATATATTCAAAAATGAAGTTTAATCTTCCAAATAGGACCAATTATCCCAAACTGACAACTGTACCCCCAGCCATTACCTAAACTAAAATTACAGTTACTCATTCTAAACCCCATACTACAGCCTGTGTTCCCACTTGATTGTTGCCTGTTTTCTTATCTCCATTACCCCCAGATGTGAAAAACAGCTTGTCTACTTTCAGAAAACATTAACTTTTAGCCCTAAGAAAAAGTGTAAATTATACACTGTTCTAATAAATGCATTGAAGTATTAAGAGGAGGACTGATATCCCTTACTCACTTCCCATAATTACAACCTTTATTTTCCATTGAACTGCTTACCATTGTACCTTTAAATTTTGCATTTCCCTCAGCAAAGAATGTTCATAACTCTCAAGATTAATTGCTTGCACCTGCAGACAACATGTTTTCATAGAAAAGTATTCCACAATGAATCTTTGTAAGTTTTGCTCAGAACAGAATGTACAATTGCCTTCTACTGCAGACTTCTACAAATCCATATTTCACAAACATGACTGATGCTTTATAGTCTCCCATTTATTCAATAATTTCAGTGTTTCTGGTCTTCATCATGTTCCTCTCCATCTCCCAACACCAGGCACTGGTTCAAGTCTAAGGTACTCTGGATTATTCTAGTCAACTTTAGTCACCCAAGCATTTTCCTTTGGACATTGGAAAAGGTTTCACTGGCAAAGTCTCTCTCTATAAGCTTTATTGTCACAAAGATGAGAAGAAAGGTGCCCTGCTGATTGTTGGCTGACTTTTTGTTGTATAAACTTTTTCATTTCCTCCTTAGCGTGTTCTGCATCCAAAAGTGCTGTTGATCCTCCAGGAAAAAAATATTCTTAAGACTGCTGAGCACAGCAGCTTGAGTCTTACACCTACCTCTCAACATTCCATGATTACTGGATACATTTGCTTTTCTTCTGCCTGGCGTATAGTGAAAAATCATTTTCTGCAAACACTATTCTGTCTCCAATTTTAATACTCTTCCCTTCTGCCAAAGTTTTATCAGGATCAGTTCTTTCTACTAGTATGATTGCATCTTTACTAATGCAGGTCTTGTCTGCTTTCTTGTGGCCAGGTTTGGAGCATACACTCAATGTGTCCTTTCAATTAACAAATCCTGCTGTGGAATGACAGTCCAGTTGCTTATTTATGCTGTCATAAAATTAATATAGTTTGTTCATTTCAGTTTCTCTGGTACAGCAGAAAATCATAGATTTTCTGTGTGTACTGTATCTTCTAACTCTACCATTTTTTGAAACAGCACTTCTTGAGAACGTTCATACTTAGCCAGCCTTTTCTTCATTTCATCCTCTGATTTTTGCAGTTTTATCAGTTTGTCTAATTAGCTAGTTGAAGCTTCTTCTATTCTTTCCGGCCTTTTGTTATTTGAGTTGATACATTCCTTCAATGTTTCATTTATTTTAATCAGTTCTGCCTACATTTGATTTATTTCCCCCCTAAATTACTGGATGCCATCTCTTATACCAAAGTTGAAGCTTGAATTGATTTTTTTCTGAACTGCAGGATTCTTCCCAGTCAATGTCTTCTCTTTACCTTGTTTGGTTAATTTTTTTCATATTCTTTAATGTTTTCCCTATACTGGCATCCAGGCAGTGTACACACTAACCTGTTACACAGTTTTACTCAACCTGATAATATCACTCACTCTTATTTCTCAGTTTCTTTTTTCACACTGGGAGAGCTACAATTAAGCTGCTGATCATTGTGCAACCATCTTGGAAGTTCCATATGGAACTAGTGTTATTAATTTTGCTAAATACTGCTTCATTTTGATAAGTAGATATGAGGGGCACCCTATGCGAAGGAACTGCTATCTCTAGTATAGGAGAGAATTTATATTTCATGTCTGAAACTGGAGCCAAATTTCTTTGCTAAGATCCTGACAATGTCAGCTGGCTCCAAGGTACAGATGGATAAAACCCTGACTGCAGCCCATATGACCTGAGTTTGATTAGTGAGTTCTGGAGGCTCTGGCAGGAAAAAAATGAGAATGAGTGATCAACACTAGCTTACTCGTCTTCCAGGGGATGGATGTTGAGTATGGTCTACTGTGTAAACAAGACAAACATATGAAGGCATATGGGTGTCAAAAAAGCAGCAAAGACCAGCAATGTGACCTTACAGTTACCAAGCTATTTTGTGCTAGCCTTCATTAGCATATGGATGAGAGCATGCACATGCAGGGAGAATGTGCTGAAGGCCCTCAGAAGGCAGGGATTAGGATTACTGTAAAATTCTACACCTTACCAGTTGGAAAACAAGGTTGCTAATGATTGTTGCATTCTTGGTAGGTAGTTTCCAAACCTGAGGATAATTGCAGTCCATCATTAAATGCAGATTGCCTCCTGTCCACTGACCACTAAGACTAGGACCACACTAAGTGGACCAAGAACTAAGACATGGTGACACAGAGATAGAGTGGGGATTGGGGATCTGAAACACTCTTCATGGCTGTCTGGATGATGGTTTTCCAAAGATTATTTTTACCCCTTTTACCCAGCTTAAGAATGATTTAGTGATGAGGCTAAATTCTTCTGAAGAGAGGAGCCCCCACAAGGTGATGGGGGCTACTAACTGTAAAGGTTGAAGAGAGAACAGTGAAGCAACATTAGCAGAGGTTCAGTGGTCAGCAGGCATGAGGGCTGAAAAGCAAATAGGAAGACAAAAAGGGCATTGGCAATGTCTTGTCCTTCATAATATATAAATTATCATTAATTTTCCAAATATTACCCCTACGTTTGCTTGTTCATTTTAGAACACTTTTACCTGTTGTTTTTTTTTTCAATTTTTTTGCACGCATAAACTCAGATGAGCCTTTAGTCAAGTAGATTGCACTTGTTGGAACTTGTTGAGCTAGGTTGGGCATGGTTTTAATATGTGGGTTTGGGTTATTATACCTTTCTTACTTTTGTATAATTTGTTTATTCAACAGTTCCACTACTTGGGTTTGTTCTTAAATCTACAATATACGTGACTAATGAGGACATGGTTTATGACAGCTATTGAAATAAGATTTGGAATGTATATTGAATCTTTCAGTGACTGACATATTATAGGAATTTAGGCTCTGATTCTGATTCCACTTAGGGTTTCTAGGGACAACATTAATATTCAGTAGTCACTATTGGAAAATACCTAAATGTGGAGGTACTGCACATATAATTAGCCTTGTTTAGATGGAAAATACCACTAATTTTACAACTTAAGAATCAGAGGAAAGGCCTGAACATGCAAAGATATGTTGATCTTAGTAATTTTTAGAATGTTCTTTCCCCTATCTGAAATTCTCACAGATTGTTTCAATCAGTTGTTATTAACAAAATCAAGGCAGTATTGTGCATATTTATCACTGGAGGTACAATTGTCCCAGTAATATGAAGGGTAATTGAAATCATCAGTAATTCCTTTTTGAGTTCTATTTTTTTATAATTTAACAAAGTTTTCTTATTTTGTCGGGACATAGAGAAGCTTCAGTAACAACCATTTGTTTATTAATCATTGTTACTGATGGGCATAAAGGTTTCTATTACCTCTTCTTTATGGTTTGTGCTGAATGGTCTTTCACTAAATCTGTCACAACAAAGGTGGGCATACCCCAGCCCACGCAACAAGGTCTGAGGGACTGGAGGGCACAATATCTAGGAAATGGTAAATGCATCATTAAGCAAGACTTCTGTGATATTGCAGATCCATATACCTGCTAGATTCAGTATTGCCTCAGGACTGCACATCCTTTTACGTATTTAGACTTTGGGGAAAGGTACTCTCACTTCATTATTTTTCTTAAGTGTTAATTTGGAGTGCTCCTTAATTTTACTCAAATGAAAAAAAAAACAGCTCTGAGGGATGTCAAATTTTCCTATTTAAGAGATGTACCCTTGGAGGGATAGATAATGGTCATCCCCCTGCAGATCAATATGGTGACCTACATATCTCCATTCATGTTGATACAGAATGACCCTTACCTCTTTAAGAGGCACCAGATGTTATATCTTCATCTAAACTGGAGTGTCATCTTTGCTGAAGGCAGGTTCTCATTCAGTCTGTTAATCTTTCCTGTGTCAGAAAGGGCTGGGAAGAGTGATGACATATTGCTCAACATCTTTCTCAGAGTGGAATTTTCCACACCATTCACACCCACATGAACGATAGCTGTGTTTATTTATGAATTGACTTATATTGTATTATTTATACATTTTTCCAGATATGTGTACTGGACACAAGTGTCTCTTTTCAGGGGTTGACCTGGGACCACTGTCTAGTTATACGTAGGGTAGGGCCATCCCTAGCACCATGTAGTGTAACATGAATATACATATATGGCATTTGTCTCATAGGACTGGGCTGCTGTTAATAGATTACATAGATAAATTAGTACATCATCTGCAATTACCATTAGTAAAACCTCCTGTTTACTGGATTATTCAAGAAAGTGACTGATCTGGAAGGAGTGCTTCTGCTGTTTTCTATAACATTTGTTGTATATGTCACTAAATTTTAAATAGTTACATCTGTTTTTATTTTAAATATATACAAAACAGTGCGATTTACGTTTGTGCTACAAATCTTGCAGTTTGATGGATAAATAATGAACAAGTTAATGCAAAATACAAATTAATCATTCTAAATCCAAGCAATCACTTACTACTGCTGCTGAGAAAGTGGACAGACAATGCATTCAAAAACAAATAAAAGTGTATCTACTTTAATTTAAGCTCTGGGGTTTTAAATACACTATCTGGAGACATGTTTATTTTGTATAAATAATAATATCTTGCAGTTTGATGGCTAAATAATGAACAAGTTAATGCAAAATACATGGAAATTAATAATTCTAAATCCAAGCAATCACTTACTACTGCTGCTGAGAAAGTGGACAGCCAATGCATTCAAAACAAATAAAAGTGTATCTACTTTAATTTAAGCTCTGGTTATATGTAAAGTTTTAAATACACTATCTAGTGACATGTTTATTTTGTATGAATAATAATATTTTGCATGAATTATAAGTGCCAGATCTTCTGTCCGTCTGAAGCCTCAAAGATATTCAGGCAACTTTTCTCTTTAAATTCTATTTAACAGCATTGCTGGTATATTTTAATGTTCATGTTTTCTCTTTCAATGGGCAACCAGTTATTAAGTCCTTTCGGATGTGTGCTATTGCTTCTTCTTCTTCTTTTGGCTGTTCCCATTAGGGTGCGCCACAGCAGATCATCTATTTCCATTTCTTCCTGTCCTCTGCATCTTCCTCTGTCACACCAACTACCTGCATGTCCTCTCTCACCACATTCATAAAATTTATTTTAGGCCTTCCTCTTTTCCTGTTACCTGGCAGCTTCATCCTTAGCATCTTTTTCCCAATATACTCTGCATCCCTCCTCAGCACATGTCCAAACCAATGTAATCTTGCCTCTCTGGCTTTGTCTCCAAACCTTCCAACCTGGGCTGACCCTCTAATATACTTATTCCAATCCTGTCCACCCTCATCACACCCAGTGCAAATCTTAGCATCTTTAACTCTGCCACATCCATCTCTGACTCCTGCCTTTTGTCAATGCCACCGTCTTCAACCCATATAACATAGCTGGTCTCACAACCCTCTTGCAGACCTTCCCTTACCCTCTTACTGGTACTCTTCTGTCACAAATCACTCCTGACACTCTTCTCCACCCACTCCATCCTGCCTGTACTTTCTTCTTCATCTCTCTTCCACACTCACCATTACTCTGAACTGTTGAGCCCAAGTATTTAAACTCATCCACCTTCACCACCTCTACTCCCTGCATCCTCATCATTCCTCTATCCTCCCTCTCATTCACACACATATATTCTGTCTTAGTCCTGCTGACCTTCATTCCTCTTCTCTCTAGAACATATCTCCATCTCTCCAGGGTCGTCTCCACCTGTTCCCTACTCTCACTACAGATCACAATGTCATCTGCAAACATCATAGTCCACGGTGACTCCTGTCTGATCTCATCTGTCAACCTGTCCATTAACATTACAAATAAGAAAGTTACATCTGTTTTTATTTTAAATATATACAAAACAGTGTGATTTACGTTTGTGCTACAAATCTTGCAGTTTGATGGATAAATAATGAACAAGTTAATGCAAAATACAAATTAATCATTCTAAATCCAAGCAATCACTTACTACTGCTGCTGAGAAAGTGGACAGACAATGCATTCAAAAACAAATAAAAGTGTATCTACTTTAATTTAAGCTCTGGGGTTTTAAATACACTATCTAGTGACATGTTTATTTTGTATAAATAATAATATCTTGCAGTTTGATGGCTAAATAATGAACAAGTTAATGCAAAATACATGGAAATTAATAATTCTAAATCCAAGCAATCACTTACTACTGCTGCTGAGAAAGTGGACAGCCAATGCATTCAAAACAAATAAAAGTGTATCTACTTTAATTTAAGCTCTGGTTATATGTAAAGTTTTAAATACACTATCTAGTGACATGTTTATTTTGTATGAATAATAATATTTTGCATGAATTATAAGTGCCAGATCTTCTGTCCGTCTGAAGCCTCAAAGATATTCAGGCAACTTTTCTCTTTAAATTCTATTTAACAGCATTGCTGGTATATTTTAATGTTCATGTTTTCTCTTTCAATGGGCAACCAGTTATTAAGTCCTTTCGGATGTGTGCTATTGCTTCTTCTTCTTCTTTTGGCTGTTCCCATTAGGGGTCGCCACAGCAGATCATCTATTTCCATTTCTTCCTGTCCTCTGCATCTTCCTATGTCACACCAACTACCTGCATGTCCTCTCTCACCACATTCATAAAATTTATTTTAGGCCTTCCTCTTTTCCTGTTACCTGGCAGCTTCATCCTTAGCATCTTTTTCCCAATATACTCTGCATCCCTCCTCAGCACATGTCCAAACCAATGTAATCTTGCCTCTCTGGCTTTGTCTCCAAACCTTCCAACCTGGGCTGACCCTCTAATATACTTATTCCAATCCTGTCCACCCTCATCACACCCAGTGCAAATCTTAGCATCTTTAACTCTGCCACATCCATC
Source organism: Protopterus annectens (assembly GCF_019279795.1). Lineage (NCBI taxonomy): Eukaryota > Metazoa > Chordata > Ceratodontiformes > Protopteridae > Protopterus > Protopterus annectens. Next base: position 456,629,892 of record NC_056736.1, read on the forward strand.
TCTGACTCCTGCCTTTTTGTCAATGCCACCGTCTTCAACCCATATAACATAGCTGGTCTCACAACCCTCTTGCAGACCTTCCCTTACCCTCTTACTGGTACTCTTCTGTCACAAATCACTCCTGACACTCTTCTCCACCCACTCCATCCTGCCTGTACTTTCTTCTTCATCTCTCTTCCACACTCACCATTACTCTGAACTGTTGAGCCCAAGTATTTAAACTCATCCACCTTCACCACCTCTACTCCCTGCATCCTCATCATTCCTCTATCCTCCCTCTCATTCACACACATATATTCTGTCTTAGTCCTGCTGACCTTCATTCCTCTTCTCTCTAGAACATATCTCCATCTCTCCAGGGTCGTCTCCACCTGTTCCCTACTCTCACTACAGATCACAATGTCATCTGCAAACATCATAGTCCACGGTGACTCCTGTCTGATCTCATCTGTCAACCTGTCCATTAACATTACAAATAAGAAAGGGCTTAGAGCTGATCCTTGATGTAATCCCACCTCCACCTTAAATGCATCCTTCACTCCCACTGCAGACCTCACCGCTGTCACACTACCCTCATACGCATCTTGTAACACTCTTACATACTTCTCTGACACTCCCGACTTCCTCATACAATACCACAACTCCTCTCTAGGCACCCTGTCATATGCTTTCTCTAAGTCCACAAAGACACAATGCAACTCCTTCTGACCTTTTCTGTACTTCTCCTTCAACACTCTCAGAGCAAACATCGCATCTGTAGTGCTCTTTCCTGGCATGAAACCATACTGCTGATCACTAATTATCACCTCCCTTCTTAACCTAGCTTCCACTACTCTTTCCCATAACTTCATGCTGTGACTGATCAATGTAATCCCTCTGTAGTTACTACAGCTCTGCACATCACCCTTATTCTTAAAAATCTGTACCAAAACAGTTTTTCTCCATCCCTCAGGCATCCTCTCACTTTCCAAGATTTCATTAAAAAATCTAGTTAAAAACTCCACTGCCATTTCACCTAAACACCTCCATGCTTCCACAGGTATGTCATCTGGACCAACAGCCTTTCCATTCCTCATCCTCTTCATAGCTATCCTAACTTCCTCCTTGCTAATCCATTGCACTTCATGATTCACTATCCCCACATCATCCGACCTTCTCTCCCTCTTATTCTCTTCATTCATCAGCCCCTCAAAGTACTCTTTCCATCTGCTCAATGCACTCTCCTCACTTGTGAGTGCATTTCCTTCATTATCCTTCATCACCCTAACCTGCTGCACATCTTTAGTAGCTCGGCCCCTCTGTTTAGCCAATTGGTACAGGTCCTTTTCTCCCACCTTAGTGTCAACATTTCATACAACTCTTCATACGCCTTATCCTTATCCTTCGCCACCTCTCTCTTTGCCATGCACCTCATCTCCTTATACTCTTTGTCTACTTTCTTCATCTCTCTGACAATCCCACTTCTTCGCCAGCCTCTTTCTCTGTATACTGTCCTGTACTTCCTCATTCCACCACCAGGTTTTCTTGTCCTCCTTCCTCTGTCCAGATGTCACACCAAGCACCTTTCTAGCCGTCTCACTTACTAGGTCTGCTGTAGTTACCCAGCTATTCGGTAACTCTTCACTGCCACCCAGTGCCTGTCTTAACTCTTCCCTGAACTCCACCTCACAATTACCCTTTTTCAGTTTCCACCATTTGATCCTTGGTGCTGCCCTCACACTCCTCCTCCTCTTCTTGATCACCAATGTCATCCTACAAACCACCATCCTATGCTGCCTAACTACACTTTCCCCGCCACCACTTTACACTCTCCAATCTCCTTCATACTGGCCCTTCTACATAAGATATAATCCTCCTGTGTGCATCTTCCTCCACTCTTGTATGTCACCCTATGCTCCTCCATCTTGTTAAAATACGTATTCACCGCAGCCATGTCCATCCTTTTCACAAATTCCACCACCATCTGACCTTCTGCATTCCTTTGCTTAACACCATACCTACCCATCACTTCCTCATCCCCTCTGTTCCCTTCACCAACATGCCCATTGAAATCTGCTGCAATCACCACTCTCTCACCCTTGGGTACAGTCATCACCCTGTGTGCTACTACTTATGTTTTTCATAATGTTGTTTAGGATAGTTTCCCATTTAATCTTTACTTAACATCTAAAATGTATTGTCTATTTTTTGTTTTGTTTAATAGTGTTGTAGTTATTAATATATTTCATCTACTTGTCTATGCAATTAAATACTTATAGTGTTTTGCATTCTGATAATTTTGAATACTCTAAAGACATCCTTCAGGATTTAATAAAATCTGTGTAGGCGCAGTGCAGAGCCTACATGGAATGTTACCATATCCATGTACCTGGTTCCCCCTCAGCAGCACGCCATGCATATTAATAATGTAATCAGTGTGTCTAAGGCTGCAATCTTTAAATAGTCTTTCATCTCATCTCCGGCCCCTCTGCGCCTGACCAGGAGCATGCTCATCAAGTAAGTTTCCTTTAGACTATTTTTGACTAACTTAGAGCTGATCTAACAAATGCATGTTGTTGTCGTATGTACTGTATGTAGCAGCTAAACCTACATGTAGAATGCATATTACTGATGATTAATCTTAGAACAGTAAGGCTAGGTAAGATGCTAAGGTTGTGGTACCAATTTTTTTATGGCTGACTGCACTCCTCCAGTGTTAGCTCAGACTGTAACTCATGTTTCATTGTATGAATGTTTTGTTTGTGCCTACACGGCATGATGTTGCAACAATAAGGCTGTAGTGGCTATATGAATGCTCAAAATCAATTTATCTGTATTTTTAGTTTAAAACGTTATGTTGCATTGCATTACTGACAAGTTTCTGTCTACTCGGCATGTTGTTGTGGATGCTAAGGTTGTTGCAAATACTCAAACGCTCCACATCATACCTTCTGTATTGTTTATATTTTGAAGGCTATGTTTTATTGACCTGCTGCATGATTACTGTTTTGTCGACATCTCTGTAATACATGCCGCATTGTCTATCTACATTCTAAACCGGCAAAGCTACATTAACTACTCTGTAAAGTCTGCAATATTTGGCTAGTTATCTAAGGTAAATTGCATGGATATAAATCAATAATGCTTTTGTAGCGAGCAGCTCTTTCATTTCATTATTTCACCATCCTAATTCTGTAGTAATTACTTGCTTAATATTGCCTAAATATAAGCTATATAATACCCATTCCCAATAATTGTTCCTTTCTCTCGTTTTACTTTCTGCTTTTATTTTAGCTCTGACCCCCTGAATATTTGAAGTATGAACCATTGGTCTTTCAAAACCAGACCATTCGTGCTGGCCAACTGAGCAGAACGAGCTAATGTATACCCCATCTGTCTCATTCTGATGTAAATACATGTAGTTATTACTTGAGTGCTTCAGTGTAAGATGAGCACAAACTCCTGGTTTGGTTCCACACTCTCCCGGCCCCCACTTGCTTTGTACTGTTCCCTCTTCCTGCTCAAGCAGCATTGTGTTGCTGCCATTCTCCACATTAAACTGAGGGACAGACCATCTTAATTAGCCCTTAAAACTAGTAATTTCAGTAGCAGCATACAGTTAGCTGTATTCAGTAACTTACCTGCAGACCTTTCCTGATTGTTTTTCTTGAAATCACTGCTAGCTGGTTCTTCAGCTCCACCCACTCCATTCTCCCTCACTGCACTCAGGCTCACTCCCCTTCCCTACCCTACCCCCATTCCGACCCACCTCCTCTCTCCTCAGATTTACATTTCATAGCCACTCCTCCTACTTCAACTCAGCCAACCACAGTACACTCCTCCCACCTTATACATCCACCCAACTAACTCATGTCACCATACCCACATATCACAAAACACCCACATTAGTCCTCTCTACCAATCACACTTTCCCAATCCCCAGCAAATTAAACTAAACTATTTTTATCAGTAGCACTTCTGCTACTATAAGATTACTAATATACACTACATCCTAACTAGTATACTTAAACATCTATACATACTACACTACTAAATATGCCTCACATTACTTCTTACATAGAGCCTATATTTCTAGCTATCCTAATACTACTTATACATATCACCTCTTATCACTTCCCCCTACTCAACATACTACCTCACCCTTCCACCTGTACTACATACTCTACAACATCTACATCTCCACCCCTCAGCAACACCACAATTACCCAACACACACACATCATTCCTCATATCCTTAAACCTATCCTACCCCCCTCCTTATCAATACAATTTTCACTAAATAAGACAAGTACATAACTAATCTCATTAGAACCAAAACTAACATTGCAGCTAGACTAACACTTAGTGGAGACATACATCCTAATCCCAGCCCAACTGATATATACATATATATATATATATATATATATATATATATATATATATATATATATATACCCATTCTTATAATAATAGTCCTTCCCATAACACACTTCATCTCCCTAGAAAACCCACTGACATAGTAATACTTAACATGAATGTCAGAAGCATTACCAATAAAATCCATGAACTACATGCCAACCTTTTCCTGTATTCCCCTGACCTTGCATTACTAACTGAGACCTGGCTTAAACCTGACATCTCCAATAATGAAATATTAGCTCCAGGCTACAGCATCATACATAACGTAGAATCGTAGTTCCAAAAAAGGAGGCGGTGTAGCCTTGATGTTCAAAAGTCAACTAAATGTAGAAATCCTGGATATATGTACATCACCCTTAGCCAATGCAGAGATTCTGCTTGCAAAACTAAAACTTAATTCCAAGAAAAGTGTAGCTATAATCGGCTGCTATATTCCCCCTGGCAACAACTTAGAAACTCTTGAAACCCTACTTGAATGGACCTCCAATACTCTCCAGCATGAAACCATAATCTTAGGGGACTGTAACATTGATTGGTTATCCTGTAATTTTAATTCTCCCAGCAATTCCACCAACCTCTATGGATTTTCCCAGCTCATCCAAACTCCTACAAGAATTGATAAAATAACCAAGAGACAGTCAATACTTGACTTGATTCTGATTAATAAACCAACACATATCTCCCAATCAGGCTGCCTCCCAGACAGCCTGAGTGACCACTTACCCACATTTATAATAAGACATGGCAAAACCCAGGATAAACTCATAATTTTCCAAACGATCAGAAACAAAAAAATTTATTCCAACTACCTTTGTTAATACCCTAAAAGCTTGTAACTGGACCCCTTAACTTAGATGAAGCTGTTCATTACTTCAGCTCAACCTTCTTAGATATCTTCAACTACCTACGCCACTTGGATGAACAGACACCAGATCTCTGCTGAAATCCAGAAATAAAGTCTAGGCCAAATGGCACAATACTGGATCACTTACTGACAGGCAAACATTTCTGGAACCCCACAATAATGCAAAAAAATGTGTCAAAACAGACAAAATTAGGTGCTATCACAACATGCAAATCAAACATCAAAATAATCCCAAAAAGTTTGGTCTGCAATTAACAATATTCTCCACCCTGGTAAATCTAGCACTCCCTCTCCAACCTTAACAGATACCACACTTAATTTTCCCACTCATTTCAACATATTCTTCACTGATTCAGTTCTTAGACTTGCAAACTCCCAAAACTGTTAATCTTCTAACCCAGTTCTAGAACTCCTTACTAACAGCAATGACTTGACCTTCCATCCTGTCCCTACATACACAATTAAAAAACACCTCAAGAAACTAAAGCCCACCACCTTAGCTACTGACAAACTCCCACCTGAATTCTTAAAAATAGATGCTGATGCTATTGCATACCCAGTTTCCATCCTTATCAACCGCTCCATATCTGAAAATCATGTCCTAAACATCTGGAAAGTGTCTCACATTATCCCACTCCATAAAGGGGATAGCTCAAAAGACTTAACCAACTATCGTCCCACAGTCATACTCTCACCCCTATCCAAAATACTGGAAAGGTGTATTCACTCACAAATTATGAATTACCTTACCACCCATAACTTACTTACTAACACTCAACATGGCTTCAGGCCATATCATAGCACCACAACAGCCCTTATGTCATTCACTCATACAGTTACCAAACACAGAAATAATGATAACTTTGTGTTCACTATCTTTCTTGACCTCTCTAAGACATTTAATATGGTTAACCACAGCAAACTCATTTCATCCCTCTCTGAACTAAACCTCAGCAGTTCCACTATTACCTGGTTTCAAAGCTATTTAACAACAGGCAGCAAGCAGTGTAGTGGAAGCATGAACTCTGTCCTCTTCTACCAGTTGCACTAGGCATTCCCCAAGGCACCATCCTTGGTCCTTTACTCTTTTCTGTCTTTACGAACAACCTCCACTTCTCTTCTCTGCATGCTTCAGTCATCCAGTACGCTGATGATTCAACACTAATCTGTCCCTCTCCTTCTCTCCAAGAACTTCAACCACTAACACAGGCATCTTTCCTCTCTGTAGAAGAATGGCTTACCAACTCTCGACTAATACTAAACCTTAATAAAACCAAACTACTTATATTTCCACCAACTAAGCCCGATACTCATGCACTCACTTTCGCTATCACATCTCACAACAAAGCCACTATCACTCCTGTCGCCCACATGAAACTTCTTGGAGTTGAGACTGACTGCAACCTCAGATTTGACAATCACATTTCACTCACCATTAAAAAAGTACATAAAAGACTAGGAGGGCTATATAGAAAAAGGCAATTCCTCACAAATAGTACCAAGGCAAAAACTGCACAAACACACCTCCTATCCACACTACTATATGCTTCCCCATCCTCACCTATCTTAGAAAATCAGATATTGCTAAACTTGAAACCTGCTATAACAAAATTTACCTCCAAAAGCCCTCATCTCAGAAATCACTGCTCAGTCTTAAAAATACTTAACTGGGTCAAACTCCCCCAACTTGTGCTCTATAACCAGATCATATTAGCCCATAAAATAATTTACTACCCAGAGAAAACTCCTGCATTACAAAACCTAATACATTCTTACTCCAGTACTAGGGTCCTATGCTCCAATAACAAACTTCTCTTTCAAGTCGCCATAACCATCAACTCTACGTGATCTTCCTAATACTCAAAGACAAAAAGTGTAACACCGTGCCCACTAACTTAACTGCAATCTCCTCCTTAACCCAATTCAAACAATCCCTAAAATCACATTTACAAGCCAACTGGATATGTAACTGTAACTCTCCAGGCTAGACCTCAGCTCACAGGATTACCTCTCCTACTTTCCTATCAGACAGTTATCTTCCCTTCAGCCTGAAACTCTTTCTCTTTCCTTCTACTATTCATCCTTGTCCTAAGCCTCAACTCAGAGTATTCTCTGTATCTCAACTACTCCACCATCACTAGTTGTCATCTAACTATACAACCTTAAGTGTGTCACCCTTCTAACAATAAAGTGTATTCTAAGCCATCTTAACAGCATTACATATACAGTTTCACCCATCAAAGTAAATAGCATCTTTTAACTCACCTAATTACAAGTGATATCAATTTTTGATGACTACCACTATGGTTTTGATGTATTATGTAATGTATCACACTCTGTATCTGGGAAATGATGTAAAAGGTAAAATGTCATGCTTCTGTACCTGTGACATTGTACTCTATTATACTTATGTTGTATGTGTTTAGCTATATATGGAGCATTTCTCCCCGGGCCTTCTCTGAAAAAGGACTTGTGTCCAGTCAGACTTTCCTGGTAACCAAATGTAAAATAAAATAAATAAATAAATAAATAAATGTAGGGAGTGTAGTGCTGTTTCCACAGATGAGTAGGACACTCTCTGCATTGGCTAACTGTATTATTCCAATGTTATTTTTTTTTAGTTTTAAAAAACATGTTTGCTCAGTGCTGAGCACAGCAATGCTAAGCAGCATCAAGACACCTGCCAGACATCTAAAAATAGAAACCAGATTTAATTATGTAAAGGTCATGTTTAAGCATAGCTGAGTGGGTTTGCATGGCACAGAGTACTGAGCAGCAGTGCTTATAGGTTGCTCAGTGGTATATGTAAAGGTATAGCAGAATTCCACATATCCATGTAGCTAAATGGGTAGAGTTACAGCCGCATGTGCAGTAAGTCCAGAGTTCGAACACATGGAAAGGAAAATAAGCATGAATTTTCAAGATACAAATTATGCTAATTGTTTTAAATTATGACCCGCTGAGGTCCGCTAAGCTCTGCTAAGCCCTGCTAAGACCTGTTAAGCACCGCATAAACATGATAATGGCTGAAAATGTTTATGCACCGCTTGGCTCTGCTTGGCTGGTTTGCACACTGCTAAGCACTGCTAAGCATACAGTTCTGCAAGTTTTTGCAATGCTTAGCTCAGCTGAGCTGCACACTGCAAAGATACACAGTGTTTTTTTAAATGTTGCCCAGTGGCATGTAAGTGTGGGAAAACAGGCTATATTAAGCCCAATGGGCAGGAATACAGCAGAATCTATTGGAGTTCTGTCTCTGAAGGGTACTATGGCATGCATTGGTGAGGGTGTGTGCTTTCGGGCCCAGCATTGGGGCATTCTGGAGTCCAGGGTCATGGTTGGACTCCTAGTAAAAAAACATGATGACTGACTGCTGCAGGGAGGTTTACAGGGCTCAGAGTGTAAGGTGGAGGCCTGGGTTCAGCTGGCATGAGAACTCACCAGTGTTACTGGTATTCCCCACACAGGTGAGCAGGTTCATCACCACCATGAAGACCTGAAACATCAAAAGGAGAATGAATCTCTTGGACACCTGTGTCCAAGAAGCTCAGTCAGGGAATGTCCCACAAGTATGCAAGTAATTTTACCGCTGTTTCACCAGTATCTAATCTGAATGCCTGCTAAACTGGTATACATAATGGTGTGTTCCTCTCCCAACAGCTGCAGTGAAGAGGGCTCAAAACATTGAGGTGCATGTGGGGCGCTTGGCCAGATTGCACCATGAGTGTGGTGAGTACAGATGAATTATGCTAACTGTTGTGAAATAAGCAAGAAAGAGTAAAGCATTAACTGCAATAAAGTATATACAGTAAAGTTTGTATTGCAATAAATGTGGACTTAGAGCTGTAGTGCAGTAAATGAATAATGCAAACTGTAGTGCAATAAAAACATGACACAATACCATTAACTGCATTAAAGTATATACAATAAAGTCTCTAGTGTACTAACTGTGGAATTAGAGCTGTATTGCAAGACCTGAATAATGACAACTGTTGTACAATAAAAACTCAAAAAATACCAGTAACTGCATTGAAGTATATACAATAAAGTTTGTTGTGCAATAAGTGTGGAAGTAGAGCTGTTTTCAAGAACTGAATAATGACAACTATGGTGTAGAAAAACAGGAAACAATACCAGTAACTGCATTAAAGTATGTACAATAAAGTCTGTAGTGCAATAAGTGAGGAATTAGAGCTGTTTTGCAAGAAATTAATTATGCCAACTGTTCTGCAATAACACATGAACCAATACCAATAACACCAAGGTAAAATGTGTACATCACAATTCATGTGGATGGCACAGTAGTGCAGCAGTAACATTGTCGCTTCACAGCAAGAGGTCCTCTGGTTTGATTCTCAGCTGGGGTGCCTTCTGTGCGGAGTCTGCATGCCCTACCTGCATTGGTGTGGATTTCCTCCGGGTGCTCTGGTTTCCTCCCACAATTCAAAGACATGCATCTGAAGCATTTCTCTCCAGGCCTCAGCTGAAAATTGGCTTCATTTCAGGTCAGACTTTCCTGATAAACAAATGTTAAATACATAAATAAAAAATCAGGATTGTGTTGTTTTAACCATTGCAATAGAGCTGTATGCATTCAGGCTGTAAGGTAAGGTGCTGCAGTCAAGGATAACCCTGTAATAACTGTAGAACACAAATATAATGGCTTCTAAATGTATTGTTTAACACATATAGTACTGTTCAAGACTGATTCTAGACCAATATTGTTCACATAATCCTCTGTCATCCACAAACAGCAGGTAAGCAAGTTATATGAGTGAGGTAGCCCACTCCATGGTCTGATATTGTTTGTTGACCTCACATGTATTTCAACCTACAATGTATTGTGTATATCTGCAGTCTATATAGTCATGTATAGATTACCTACTATCTCTGTCATACTTGCAGTTCATGCATGTGTGTTCTACTGTCACTGCAGTCTAGTATAAAACTGTAGTACTACTACCAGGTCATATTTTCATTCCAGGTGAGCTCTAGACACATATCAGTCAGTAAGTAATCAGCAGTGACTCAGTAACTCAGCTTGCTAAATGCTCTGTGCAAGTGTCCTTTGTAGTTGTGTACCCGCAGTTGTTACTGCTTGGCCCAAACTGTTCCATGAGAATAGCTTGAGAGGTATATACATGCTACAGCTGTTATAGGGGACTTGTACACATAAAGAAAGGACAGACCCATAAAGCAGATAGTAGTATTGTTGTCAAGTAAATAGCCTATAACGGTAGTAATGGTCTGCATTTCTCTCTCTCCCCACCTCCTCATCTTCATTTATTTATTATTATTTTTATTATTATCCATTGGTTATGGTTTACTATTAACATATATTGTTACATTAACTGTATTTTGGGGCATGTGTTTATTATTGTTATGTATTATAATGGTTGCATATTAACATAGCTTGTTGAATTGCCTATTTTCGTGATCTTATGCTGTGACTGTTACTGTTGCACAATGTTATTTTCGAAATAATATTGGTATGAATATTGTTATTATAGCCAAACTGCTTTGACAAGCTATAATTTGTCTGCTAAAACATGATATATAACATGGTGCATCACATTTTAATATAGTAAGGTATATATGTCTGTGAAAGCTATTTTTGGGAAAAGTTCTCTTTCAAAAAGAGTTACAATGTGCCATTTTATATGTTTCTATTGGAATAGTCTACCTGTGCTGCATTACTAGTAAATGTAGTTTCTCATAGCTACTTAAGTGCACCATAATAGCCTTGTCATGACTTTTCATATGTTAAGAGCTGGAGGGAGGTTTGGCCATTGAAGCATATGTAATGCTGTTATTCTCAGCTGCCCAGGACTCATTTTTGATAGAGTTGCCAGTTTCTGTTAATGTATAATATGCATTGCCCATTGTAAAATAGCTCAGCTGTCCTGCAGTCTCTCTCTAACCACTGTCCAGACTTCCATATGCCTTCCTGTCTCTTCTATTTAACTTTTAATGACTGTATGTCTTCTTGTCTTTGATTCTAAAGTTCCTAGCATCTAGAAGATGTCACATATCATTTATATCCACAAAGGTGGAAACTCTACTGAGCTATCTAACTTTCAACCTATAGCTATTTAATCCCCATCTCTAAAATATTGGAAAAAGGCATTCATCGATAAGTAATGCAACATCTACTACATAACAACCTATTTTCCCACACCCAACATGGTCTCCATCCAGGCCACAGCACCTCCGCAGCCCTCCTATCTTTCACTGACACTGTAAATAGGGCTAGAGATCCAAGTAACTTTGTATCAGCTCTACTCCTCGACCTGTCCAAAGCCTTTGACACTGTCTCACACACTTTACTCCTAGCTAGGCTCTTTAACCTAGGACTTATACCTCTCACCTTATGGTGGTTCCACAGTTATGTAAACAATAGAAAACAGGCAATAAAATGGCTAACTACCATGTCTCCCTTACTTAAACACCCACACTGGAGTTCCACAAGGTTCTGTCCTTGGCCCCTTACTCTTTAATATCTTTACAGACAACCTTTACACTTCCTCATCCCCAGGAACTACCATACAATACGCAGACAACTCTACTGAGATCTGCACTTCCCCAACTACACTCCATCACACAACAAGCCTTTACCTCCATTGAATCTTGGCTTACTAATTCTCAACTCTTCCTTAACACTAAAAAACAAGCTCCTTGTCTTTATGCCAAACAATCACTTAATTGACAGCAACCAGTTTCAAATCCCCTCAGCAAACAACACAGTCATTGAAATAATCACTCAAACTAAACTATTAGGTGTCATTATTGACAATCAGCTCAAGTTTGGTCTGCACATCCAGCAAAACACATCAGAAACTAGGCATCCTTTATAGGAACAAACACTCCTTGAACACATCTACCAGAGGCACTCTCGCCAAAACCTTCCTTCTGCCTTCTCTGCTATACGGTGCCACAATTCTCACAAATCTACAGTCCACTATCAGATCTAAACTAGAATGTTGCTATAACAAAGTGGCCAAGTTTGCCACTAGCTCAAAGACCAACGCACACATCACTGTATAGCATTACATATGCTTCAATGGCCTGACCTCCCTCCAGCTCTTAACCCTACACAACATCATTCACAAACCGTTAGCTTGCCCAGCCCTTAGTAATATAGTGAACCCTTGCACCCCTAGCAGATCCCTAAGGTCTAATGACAAACAGCTCCTAGCAATTTTTAATCCTTCTAAAGTACCAGAAAAAAGTTTTTACTCTCACTCTATAGCTAATGTCTAGAACTCTCCCCCCCAATCACAATGGCAATCACTAACCTAGAAGCCTTCAAATCCTCTCTAAAACAACATCTAAATAATACATGGCTATGCTCATGCTCAACTCCTGGCTAACTTTACCTTTTCCACCCCTGACTAATCTGTCTTCTGGCTTTTGTATCCTTTACAATCCTTCTCCCTGAAGAATACAACTATCATACACTTATTTAGTACTGCTGACCTCTCAGCTAATCTCATGAAAACTCAACTGCATATCTCTGTTTTCAATTCACCAGGAAGGACTAAAAAGTAACTGTTATCGGCTTATGTAGCAGTGTAAAATACCTATCTGCTTATGTTCTGAAAATAAGATTTGATTTTATGTATACTCCTGGATGTTTTTGACTATATTGCTCTACGTACAATGTTAAAATGTTTTGGATATATGTTTCTACTGGTTTGTAAAACTATCTACCTGTTGTTAATTACGCACCTACCTTATAAATCAGAATTATAATATTACATATGCACATAATTGTCTGTTACTGTGGGGCTGTTCTCCCTGGGCCTCTGCTGAAAACAGGTTCTACTGACCCAGATGGACTATCCCAGTAAACAAATGTCAAATAAAATAAATAAATAAATAAATAAATAAATACATTTCAACTGTCCTTCCATAGACTGGAGACATACGCAAGCAAAAACACACTTGCCCAGAGGTTCCTCGACTTTATGAACACAAATGCTATGAAGCAGATAGTCTGCACCCCTACTAAGGGCTCTAATGTTCTGACATAGTACTCACCAACTTCCCCATGCGTGATGCCCTCCTTGGTTAGGTCAAACCAAAAATCAGTCTTGTTTTAAGTAACGACTAGAACTGACACTCTCACAGGAACAAAAATTATAAAAAACTTATCCAAAGCTAACTACAGTGTATTAAGCTTCATACCACCCAAAGTCACAGACACCAATGATCAACATGCAGAAGTGTACTCAAATGCCCTGTACAAACACTTAAGCAACTGCATAAACTCTGCTGTACCTGACCAGATAAAAAACAGGTCTTCCCATAAAAACAAGCCGCCGTGTTGGACTTCAAGTATAAACAGATTATATAACAAGAGGAAGAATCTGTTGTCCAAAAGCAAGAGGGATATCACTCTGCAGAGGAAGAGTTTCCTCCTAAGTCTAAACAGAAAAATCAGAAATCTTGTAAAGTCTTCTAAAGCTAATTACAAAACTAAAAGTGCATCCCTAGCCAAGGATAATCATAAGGCATTCTTTAACTACATCTGAAGACTAAAACAGTATGCTCAGCTATGTGCCGAACTGGTTGCAGATAGCATTGCTCATAGTACCTCAAAAGATATCTCCAACCTTCTAGCTGACAAATTCAGTGCAAACTTTACCCCATATTCTACAGGCCCATAGATTTAACCAACCTCATCTGTAAGGCCATGGAAAGAATTATTATGGACCTTATCAACAAGGGCATAGGCGACCTCCAAACTCTGGACCTGACCCAGTTTGGCTTTGTTAAGGGTCGATCATACTTATCAAAGCTGGTAGACTTATTTGAGAATTTCACCAAAGCCATGGATGAAGGTAAGACAGTGCACACAGCCTATCTCAACCTTGCCAAGGATTTTGACACAATTCCCCACTCTGGCATCATTGAGAAACTCAGTCAGATATGGATTAACCCTTATGTTACTAGATGGATAGCAAATTGGTTCATTGACAGATCACACTCTGTCAAAATTGAATGCCTCCACCTCCACCACTAGACCTGTCACCAGTGGAGTACCACAGGACTCTGTCCTGGGCCCCTTACTGTTTGGCATCTATTTCTCAGAAGTCCAGGTCAAAGTAAATGGCCTTTGGCTCACCAAGTTCACTGATTATTGTGAACTGGGAGCAGTCATTGAGTTCCCCAATGGTGTCAACATATTGCAAGAATGCAAAACCCTTGGTAATGAGGTATGCCACATAGAAGGACTTTCTGACCACAGTGGCAATGTGGTGGTCGAAGGAGAGGTTGCTGTCAACCTGTGTCCCCAGATCTCTTATAATGCCTTTAGTGTTCAGTGGGCTCGCATCGATGTGGTAATTAGCAAAACAGAGAAATTAGATCAGTCAGTGGTTCAAAGACAGTTTGTACCTCTTTTGGCAAATTTACATAAACAGCATCACAGTATTGAAATGCTAAGCTTTAAACTTTAAATGTTTGCTCTTTAAACTACTTTACATTTTAAGATGACTTGAATGCAGTAACAAAGATGTCTGTGACATTTAGAGAAAAGCCAGAAAATATTTTTTTTTGTAATTCTTTTAAAGTATCAGCACTTTTACCAAAGTGCAGGGGAGGGGGCTGACAGTTCATCTTGGACTACCAAAAGATACGTTGAGCAAAGGCCTGCAATTTAGCTACTGTTTGATTGCAGCTGTATAATTCCTTAGTATACAGTAAAACAAGCCCAGAGACACTCACACATGAGGGACATTTTATAAGATACAGTTTATAAGACGACAGTGACTGACACAAATCCCATTATTGTCAATGGTATGGTAATACACCACTACTTCCTTATGTCTTGCCTGACTGATATAAAGTATTCTTAAAATGGATAATGGAAAAGAGAAAGGATTGAAGAAAAATAAGATCACATTGATATGTCAAGTCCCATTGGCAGCCACTTTGCAGAAAACATTAAACTTCTATAAGAAGCAGTTAGAGTAATTTTGAGGTGTTAAATTAGCTTAGAAAATAGAGTTAGAGTGAAAAAAATGATTTTTTAGTTCTAAGGTGGTGTTTTCCTTTAACCAGGCATTGTTCCTGGGTTGCCTCTGGAGAGGGACTCTGTGTCCAGTGGGCCTATTTGGTTAAAATAAGATTATTATTGCTATTCTTCCCAAGCCTAAACTGTATCATCATAATCCCAGGAATTACTAAACAATTGCTTTGATCTATTTGGATGTTAAAATAACTTGGTGCTATTTTTGTAAACACATTGAAAGAGATTCCTTCTAAAATAATTTCTTCCTTTCAATCTGGTTTTGCAATTGGCAAAAGAACACAAGATCAGACTGTTAGCATGGTAAATAAAACAAGACAATTCTTTCCTTTCTGTCAATACTTCTAAAGCTTTTGATAGTGAAATTATACTTTTTTATTCAAATGAATGTAACAATATGGCAGCTTTACACAATAATACTTCCACTTTTCTACTGCTAAACAATATACTTTCCATGGCGGTCTCTTTTAAAGCTGAAACCCATTATAGATGCCCACTTTTTTCAAATTTAATCTGTATATCAAGCCTTTATTTTACTTTTTAAAACAATAAATCACTTGATTGACCCAAACTGTTTTCAGACAGTGCTATAATTTATACAACCTGCCTCAACACTATCTCCAATATTTTTCAGTTATCAACTAATGCTCTCATGTCTCTAACTATATAAACTATTTATTAAAATCTGTAGAATTATTCTTACCCCAGTTTCATAGCTTTTCCCTTGTAAGAGGGGGCATAAGATTTTTACAATAGATGACACATATTTTAATGATCACAATATTTGGATAACTTGAAAATATATTTGCAATGCATCACTAGATGGAATGATATGAATTTTATCTCTTTTCAAAAGGTTTTCTATTAGAATAAATATCCCTCTTCATATCTTTTCTTCGATTTGAAATTATTCATTTCCTTAAAATCTATACTCCACTACTTAAATTGTATAATAATCTACAATTTCTTGAATCCCTTGAATTGCCTTTAAGTTCAAAACTCTGGTGGGTAAGGATTTTAGATTTTTATTTTTGTTATCTACTTGTCAGAAACAGTGAAATTATTTTGAATTCTGTCTTATGTGAGTTGAAACTCATGGTTACAATTGAGGGCTCAAAAGTTACGATAAACTAATTAAGTCCTTGAACATTGTAATTATTCTTCTGCCATTTATCTCCAAGAGCAACATGATGAGGGTACAGCTAATTTCAGTACTAGAGGGCTTGGTAGCTGCATTCCAGCATTTTTATCCTTATTGAATTTAACCAAGGGTTTACCATATTTCCAGTCTATTTTGTGCAACCCCGGTATTCTTATTGACAACTCAAGTACTACATATGAATACTTTTCTTTACTAAATTATTTGAGTTTATGATTTTTTCCTCTCCTGGTTTCACATGTTCTAGAATGTGTTTGGAAAAGGGCCTGTCATTGTTTTATCTGCCTGTTTTTAAATATTACATATACTGATCTATCTAAACTCAAATTTTCAAGAGTAGTTCTGCATGAGGAAAAGCTGACATTAAATTTCATTTTCCTTCACCCCTCCACCCTGCGTCATTCTATCCAGCCATCCCAGTGCCTCCATCCATCACTGGGTCTGCCTGCTTCTCCTTCCTCCCCTGGACTTCTCCATGTAAGCTGGGATTGGTCTGGATCTTAAGGGTATCCTAGAGGGTCGTGCTGGCAACTACTTCTGTATAGTGATAGGGTTATGATCAACCTTTATTTCTCTGTCCCCCCATCCCTGCATTGCTCAGCATCTCCTAGGGCTACTTTTCTCTGTGCACCATGCTTACTCTCAGGAAGCATTTCCAAGAAACACCTTCCCTCTGTCCCTCCTGGATGGGAACACCTATCCCTGCCTGCCAGCACCTAAGTCTCATGAACCACTAATGAAACCCAGATTGCCAGGGCCATAGTTAGGGTTTTATCCCTCTATACCATGGTGCTGGTCAACATTTGATTTCATTTTAACCATTTAACACAACCGTATCTAATTTCTAAATTATATGAAATAAGCAACAAATGCATAGCAAAATCTATTATTATTATTATCCATTTTTGGATGAATACATATATAGACAACCAGCTCTTTTCAATTTGTTAGGAATTTACATGGAAAGGGGCTGAACTCATGATGTTTGCTTCCTTTCTAAAAATGTGTTTGTGTTTGAAAACATGATTTTTGTCATTACCCATGTTATTTTTTAAAATTTTGCAAAATGTCTATACAAAGAAGTTTAAACTATATTCTGCTGTAACCCAAGTTGAAAACCTCCTTCAACAAAGAAATGACAGCATAGTGAACATGTTTTCTGTGAAGTTCTTACTCAAAGGCTGTTTTCCTTTTCCTGGCAATAACTACAGTTGTCGTATCCTCTAGCCACCCAGCTCTAGAGGTGCACTGCGTATTGTAAATCACGTAGCCACTGATTTCATGGGTGCAATTATATCTTTCAAAATATCACCATATGGCATCCATCCTTTATCCCATTTTAGACTTTTGCTCTACCCATCGCATAGTATAACCTATTTTCTTTTCCTTGTTTTTGAATGTCTCTTGATCATCATTCCTTTCCTGGCCAAATGGCACATTCATTACCCATTATTTGGCCAGCAGCCAACCACGACAGGCTATCATTTAGATAACCATCAGGGTGGCGCAGTATGTTTTTCTGTTTTGCACTCTATTCTGCAGGAATACATTGAAGTGCCAGAGAGGGACATGCAATAGGCTGGCCATGGGGGCCATCCCTCACTTCCAAGTAACCTTCTTCCTCCCTCTGCAGCATAACCAGTGGTTTGTCTGGTCTCCAGTAGGGAATAACAGTAACTTAGTGTGCCCCTGAGAACAAGCCAACCCTTTTCACTCCTAAGATAGGTCAGTGGGCCACATCACTTAACTTCTCCCCCACCCTGCTTGGTTCCTCCAGTGCTGAGGCTACAAATCAAAACCCAGTCTCCTGGGTTGTAGTCAGGCTCCATCCCTCTGCACCATGGGCCTATCTGTATAGTAAAGCATTTTTAACAGATCAGGATTATTTAATTTTGTACTGAGATTGCCCATTGCCATGCCACTGATAAGTTTGGTAATATTTATGAGAACTGTATAGCCACAATAGGTTTCATGGGATGAGGGTCAGAATATACGTCTGAACAGGAAACAGAATGTTTGCTGCTCCATCATGTACTTTGAAAAACAAAGTGTAAGGGGCATAACTAAACTCCATATGGGACCAGAAAAAGTCAAATCAAATGAGTGGAAACAATCATCAGAAAGCTGTAGAAGGAGAGAAAATATATGTGCATATATAATCTAAAATGATGTGCAGTTCCTTGTTGGACCAGATGGAAGATGCAAAAGCGAGCAGGGAGACAAAAAGCACTTCCTTTCAACAACATTTAGAGAAATGTTACTGGATCAGATTCACACAAAAATGATGTCACTCTGACAGGGTCTTAATAAGCTACAAACTGCAGCAGTAGAATTGACTTCATAACATGATTTTCTGCGGTCGGCTCTTCAAGGTATTATGCCAGGATAGGTAGTTGATTTAATACAGTACCGGACTACTTTGTGTGCTGTTGCCTAGCAACCTGACACTGCATTGACATCAGGCTTGGAACATGGTCTGATGATGAACACTGTAAATTGCAGTGTGGGTGAAGTGGCCAGGTGCAGAGGTATTGGTGGTGCACCTTGCTAAATCCATGCATACAACTCAATGTTAACAAGTTGGCTTATTCAGTTGTTCATTTTAACCAATATTATTACCCTGTACAAACAGCTTCCATTATATAGCATTCTATTCATGCTTAGTGTATTTTTATTTTTGTAATTACTGTTAGCCATTTTTGCCTTGAACTTAGCTATAATTTCCCCTTGTGCTAAGCTCATGTTTTTTTCTGAATTGGGCCTTGTTTTTGCTGCATATTTCAGTGCTTGCATACATAATTAGGTACTGTAGGAAATGCACAAGTTTTAAGAGATATGTTGCCTCCTAAAATGTATAGCAGAATTTCTATCCATAAAACTGTTGACTGGTTGTACGTTTTATTGTGGATATGTTAGTACGTTATGCATTATTCACCTGTTCACTGTTCAGAATAGTTGAAAATCCAATGTATGTGCGTTCCTTAAAACACTACTGCTATTTTTCCTATTTTGTTGCATTTTATTTATGTATTTATTTTATTTGCATTTGTTTACCAGGGTAGAGCACTGATCTCCATGGACCTTTTTCAAACTCGGCCCAGGAGTGTTGTCTGGTTAAGGGACTTGCTTAGAGTCACACAGTTAGGCAATGGAGATTGAAGGAGTCAACTCTGAGCTACTGGACTACAGGAAACAGCTTGTTAACAGCTCCTTAATCCATTGAACCAACTGCCAGACAGTCCTCTGCTCCAACTGCCAGACAGTCCTCTGCTCCAACTGCCAGACAATCCTCTGCTCCAACTGCCAGATAGTCCTCTGCTCCAACTGCCAGAGAATCCTCTGCTCCAACTGCCAGACAGTCCTCTGCTCCAACAGCCAGACAGTCCTTTGTTCCAACTGCCAGATTTCACTTGTATGTTTTCAGTGTTTCAGTAGATAAGCCCATCTTAACTTCTGGCTCCAGGCT
This sequence comes from Protopterus annectens, assembly GCF_019279795.1. Classification (NCBI taxonomy): domain Eukaryota; kingdom Metazoa; phylum Chordata; order Ceratodontiformes; family Protopteridae; genus Protopterus; species Protopterus annectens. The sequence goes on from NC_056736.1 coordinate 456,649,816, forward strand.
CGTGATGCCCATAGTTCAACACCCTCTGTCCAGTCCAGTTTAACTTCAGATAGGGGATATTTCTCTTTGTAACTCAATCAATAAATATATTTTGACTACTCTACTCACCTGCTATTCCTTGTGACTCTTGTGCCTAAGATTTTGATTATTAAAATTTCTCTGTCCCCCTTTACTGCTGCCATCCCTGCTGTGGTCCTCTCTAGGTTGCCTAAGTCACCTGTGCTAACTCTTCTGCCTGGAGCTTCTAATCTACTTCTGTCTACAGCACTTATGAAGCGATCTCTTTTTCTCTCTTTACTCATCCTCCTACATATGACTAATATCCAACAATTCCTTCCTTCATTCCTGTGTTCTTTCTGACTGCTTTACCCAGTTGTTCCTCTTTGATTCCCTCTTATCCTTAATCCCCTCATGATATCCATTCCCGTCTCTCCTTTTCCTTCCTTTTCTGCATCTGTCATATTTCCTTTCCCCTGGTATTTTCTGCCTAGACTTCTACCTATACCCTCTAGTTTTGCTCACTGCCTTCTTCCTTCCCACCCTTCTGCCTTCTTGCATTATATCTGTCTGTATCCTATTATATACACCTGCCTGAAATGTCTGACACAGAACCTTAGATCCAAAGTCATTCTGCTGTGCTGTACCCCTTTACCTTATGCCATTACATTCCTCCTGCAGACTCTACAAATGCATCCATGTTCACCCCACATGTTTTTAAGTCCCATCACCGTATCACATGTGCAGTACCAAACCCACCTCAATCCCTTGCCTCTGTTCCATATAATTTTTCTTCTTATTAGGGCTTTTTCTTTGTTCTGTTCTTGCAACTTTCAGTCATGTTAGTACTGTCTGTTACTACTAATTGTTACTATTAATCTAATGCATGCTATTCCGGCTTATGCATGTACTTCTAACTGTTTTATAGGACAGTGCTAGTGGCTTGTACTAATTGGTGCCTAAGTAATGTATTAGGATATTGTAAGGTCTTTTTAAGCAGTCTAGTTTGGTCTGGTTAGTTTTACTTTCTTGTTTTACTTAATTGATTTTTCAGTTCTGTGTAGCTTACCCAAGCAAAGTTACTCAAAGTATTTAAAAGCTGAGGTAATGCATGCAAGCATGCTGCTATGGTTAGTACATCTGAAAGGAGAGTTAAAGAGCTAGCAGAGGACTTCTTGTAACCTGATTGGTCATCTTGCCTACCTGTCTGTCCTTTCAATGGCCTTTAGATTTTCTCATCATGTGAAAATGCAGACTGTGGTGCTAACAACTTTCTGCTACACATGGCTCCCTTTTGCTTGTCTTTCTATCTCCCAGTACAGGACTTGAACCACCTCTAGGAGTTCTTTTCCCAGACACAGTAATGTAAGAGCTCATTTCCTTATCCTTATCTGTTCTCATATGTTGTGCTTTATGAAGAGTAACTTTTGTATGTATGTTTTTTATCAACAATCCAAAGGAGAGAAGCAAACAAGATCTCCAGTTGTGACTTTAACCTAGGACCTTCTGCGTGGATCTGGTTATAAACTAGTGGTGCTGCTGCAACTGAGACCTGTTTTTCCTAAAAATGTCACTGCTGTTGCTCTTTACCTTAATGCTTAACTCGATAGCCTAAGCTGCTGGAGATGAGGTTCTTGCACAGTTTATAAACATGCATAATATTCTTACAGATGCATTCCATCTAGTGGTTTACCTGGTAACTCCCTAAAAGATTTTATTTTGTCATGTCAACATTTCTTACAGACCTGTTGATGCTGTGGAGAGGCAGTCAGACCCTGTGATGTTGAGCTCAAAACTATTTCTTTAACAGAAAGTTTACTAACTTTTGAAAAAAATAAAAAATCCCTAACTGAGAAAGAATCACAAGGTGCTTCACAAAAATCTAGCTTTTTAGAACTCTGTTTAAACCTCATCGTCACATATTCAATAACCATGTATTTTGACTTATATTGTTTATTATTATTGATGTATTTTTTGGTGCATACCCACCTCCACCACCCAAAAAAAAAAAAAAAAAAACACTTACAAGCTCTCTTCAAATTATTTAATGTACTCTTAGGGCACCATGATATGCCTAAAATTGTGAACTATAAGGCTACTTAAAGAATCATCAACAAAATACAAAGACAAAAAGCAAAGAAAAGGCAAAAAAGAAAAATCAACTTTTAATAAAAAAAAAAACATTGAGTATGTATGTATCCCTTGTGGAACAGACAAGAAGAAGGAATAGCCATAATTGCCATTGACATTATATTAGATTTAACAGACCTAGAGAAGGGTTTCATGAGTTTATTCAAAGAGATGCAGGCATTCATTACCTTTCTGAGCATAAAATAAATGAGAGACAAAACAGTGTAATAGTGGAAAACTCTACTCCAAACATGTGATCTAGTGCAGAATATCAATCAACTTCTATGGGGGCACACACCAATGAAATATTCAGAAAATGCTTAGGAAGGGATGTACAACAAGCAGCTAGGGATGATGAATATAACTTACGATTTTCCAGTCCCTGCTCTAAGTTTTATATATCAATTTATTTATTTTATTTTACATATGAATGGACTGGATTTCTAGAGCCTCTTTTAACCACAACATAATTACATAAAAGAGAAAAGCAACAGGTTAGTCAGCATAAATGTAGTGATATGTGTAGCAGGAAGAGTTTGTTCACAGAAGAAAATACATTAGTCAAATCACAGAACTAGACCAGCATTTTTATGTTTCCTTCTTTTATTTTAATGTCCTAATTACAGTCAGGGTAGGCTTGTCATGTAACTCTATCAGCTGGACCTGAATGTGCTCCATGGTTGTAGCATGGGAGTCCATGTACCACATCTTGGATGTGACTGCTGCACCCTATGTTGTATGAACAAGGAGGACCTCTTAAGGCCACTGTCAGAAGAGGATCCTCTGTCTCCTTGCTGAATGGTGGTAACAGAGGCAAGCAGCAAGTCCTCCAGGTCATGTTTTGCAGAGTGGCCTTAATTTCCTTGCTGGAGAACTGATCTGATGACCTCTGATGATATAGCAGCATGTGCTGGTGTAGTCTCAGGTCCTTGCCTCATCACAGATGAACCTGCTGAAGGATGAGGAAAATAAAAGAAAGAAAATAAATACATTAGTACACTTCTGTTACCAGCATAACTGTAATTGCACCGTATAGCTAAAATATAGTATATATGCCACATTGCCTGGATAGTCTATCTGACCTCATACCCCCTTATTAAATTCTTGCTCTTTTCCCTCCTCTGTCATTATAAATGAAAATAGGGACACGTTCATAGACTGTAACTGTGTCAAAAGAAGGCAAGAAAACTAGCAGACAGTAGCCAGAATATGACTACATACAATTATTTCTATAGTTTTCTTGTACAATATGCCAGAATGGGTGTTGCCAGTAGCATTTCTCAATGCCCTGGTGAGGTGGTGCCAAACATTCACTTTGAATAATGGGGCATCCTAATGACAAAGCAGGTGTTCTTCCTAACCTAGGTAGCAGATACACAATGATTTTACTTTCCTGGGTGCACCAAGCAAGACGCCTGCTTAACCTGGTACCCCAAGAGGCCACCTCCAATCTAGGTCTTCATGAGAAGCAATGTAGTGCCTCTGTGTACATTACCCCATATTTTAGAAAGCACATTTTGAACATCATTCAGTAGCAAAAGTGTGCTACCGAAACTTTTGCTAGCACATTAGCAGTGTTATGACCTTCACAGGTTCTGTGCATGTGCATATCTCTCAGTAGAACAGAGATGGGTAAGAGCAAGCATACTAGTGCTGAGTGAGTGTGACAGTGCAATGCATTATGGCACTGATTTATAGATGATAACACAAAGTTACCTCTTTATCATAATTGCCCCACTATGAGGCCCATTTTAGCATGATAAAACATGAGGTCATAATAATGCAGAAGAGGGCATTAAAACAAACCCGTTAGGAATAAGACTTCATTGGAGAAAACCTTGAACTGTGATATAGGCATAATGAAAGAAGACAGGATGCCTTGTTATACCCAGCAGGAGTCTATATTACGTTATTGAAAAATGTGTTAATCGAACACGTCTTTGCCGAACAATAAACAGCAAAAACACAAATCTCCGAACAGCTACTTCAGCAAATGTTTTCCCAGGAGAAAAAAACACTTGCCTATTGTAAAGAATTTTCCCTTTTCCCCACTGTAGTGCAATTTCAGAGTTGGTATATTTAGTTAGGGGGTGTGGGTGTGAAGCCCCCCCACTTAGTAGGGTTTGAAAGTTTGTTTTGTTTTTGTTTGGCCAAGAAATTTTTTTTTCCCGTGGGAAAAAAATTGCTGAAGTGGCCATTCAGAGATTTGTGTTTTCGCTGTTTATTGGTCGGCAAAGATGTGTTTGATGAATGCGTTTTTTGATAACGTAATTTAGACTGCCCAACAGCATGGTACAAAGGGATAAAGCTCTGACTTTTTGGACTTTTAAGAGTTTTTTGCTGGGGTCAATTAGAAAAGAAGTCTTTTGTAGACAGTGAATAAAATGTGTTAATTAGTGGGAGGAGCTGAGAAATAACATTCCTGATTTAATTTGCAAGTATTTAGTGGCATCTTTATTTAGCTGTAGTGCTGTGTGACATGCTCTCTGCCTGACTATTGCTGATCTCTGTCTGCATTTGTGTTTTCCCACTCACCCATCCTATTCTTGTGCATTTAAACTTGGTGGCTTTTGAGTTGTTCACCCACCCCCACTATAAATCTGACTTTGGACATGCCTCCCAGTCTTACCTCATCAGCTCATTCTACTGAATACCAAGAAATTTACTGGGAAGGCACCCTTAGTATCTTAACCTTGAATTATTTTCTGTTTCCTACCTTACCACTTACTAAAAATGTACTTTATTCAGCTGCTTTTACTCTATTTGTGCTTATTCCTATTTTATGTAGCTTTATGCTGAATGTTCTTAAAGTGTTTAGTTGCATTTAATCTGCTGCAATTATTACTTCTTGGTAGTAGCCTGATTACATTGTAATTGTTATTCAAAGCCTGCTAGCTTTGATTTAAGCACTTGGGCTCCAGAGTAGTTATCTTACTTTAGGAAGATTTATGGTCTACACCCTTGTGGCAGGAGAGGTAGCTTATACCTTTCTGATCTGGGAATTGCTGGTTGAAAGCTTAGTGTGTCTGTTATTCTAAAAGTGTCTTTGCTCAGGTTTAAGCAATTGAGCTCCATACCAGATATTTTACATTAAAATGGTTTATGGTCTACACTGTTATGGGAGGAGAGGGTAGCTTCCACCCGTCTGAGCTGGGAGTTACTGGTGAAGGCTCTTTTTGCCTGTTCTTCTGTTCTGGTTATTTTGTTCTGGTTTAAGCACTTGGGCTCCAAACTAGTTATTTTACACTAGGAAGATTTGTGGTCTAGTCTCTTGTGGCAAGAGAGGATAGTCCATACCCTTCTGAGCTGGGAATTGCTGTTGTAAGCCTTATTGTGCCTTTATTTGATTGTCTAGAGGGCTAGCTTGTTTAAAATTTGAATCTCTGTGCCTCAGGCATTTCGCAATGTTTGGCGACTACTCTACTTGAGAAGAAGAGTGTTCCTAGTTTCTGCTAAACTCTACAAAAACTAGGACTTACATTACCATATCCACTATTTCAGCACTTGTTTTCTGCTGCATTGAGTGTTTCTATGTTGAATATCTGCATTTTTTGACCTTTTTAAAGTCTTAAATTAGAACTGCCTTTGTTCCTTTTTAGTGACAGTAGAGGGGATCTGAGCCATTTTTTGGCCCATGATTGTGTAAAGGGAAGATGAGTGTGCTGTTTTTGATTGGCCACAAGTTCATGTTTGTGTTTTTTTTTTCCAATCTCCTCTGGTATTTAAGTGTTGCAGTTACACAACACCTGGCTCATAACCTACGAGCAAGTTAAAACCTACATTACCATATCCACTGCTTTAGCACTTGTTTACCACATTGGTTTTGTCACAGTTGCATTACTTGACTGTTTATGTGCTGAATATCTGTACTGCCATCCAGTGGTGCCTAGCAGTAATCTGTATAGATTATACCAAAAGTGTAGCATTACGGATAATAACCAAAAACCTGAAGAGGTGTAATGCTAGCAGCTTAAACAGACCGAACAGCTAAGAAAAACTTAAAATTATATAAAACTTTTATTTCCAAAGTAGATTGAGCAGTTTCATCCTTAATAAACCAGGACTTCTTCAGAATGAATTAATACAATAATAACCTCCCATATATATTGTAGCACAGCTTAAGAACTTAATTCATTATAATACTTAATGGAAAAATGGGATTTAAAGATACAGTGCCAATAAAAATCATTTGTAACTTGGTTCCCATATTAGGAATTTCTAAAATGATTAAGTGAAACAGCCACTATAAAAAATTTCTCTTAACCAAAATATTTACATACTATTAAAAATAATATTGCACATTGTTATAAATCACAATGTTAAAAACCAAGGATGCAGTCAATCCCCAAGCCTATTCATTTTAACATGGATTTCATTCTTAAAAGGGGTTGTATAGAACTCTGTTCATTCAGGCTAGGTTCTTGAAAAGCATGCAGTCTAAACGGCCACTTAATTTCTTGTGCCTCTAATTTCACATTTACATTTCCTCCTCTTGGATTGGGTTTTATTTGTTCCAAAACAGAGTTGACATTTCTTGTAGTTTGTACAGGTAATAGAATGCTTATATAGGGAATTTGTATCATTCTTCTTCCATATTTCGTAATTGTACTCATAGATGCATCTCTGGAGACATCTCTCCATTTTGACCACATAAAAAGAGGGACAGCTGGAACACTTAGCAAGATACACAACATAGTTCGACTGACAGTTACCTTTACAGGACTCTTAAGGAATATTGCAAATCTTTTCTAATACTTAATTTTTAATTTCAAGAATGTAAGAATTGTTCACAACTTCCACATTTCACTGTTCCACCTTTACAAGGTCTTTTATAACCTTGCCTACATTCAAACTATTCCTTTACATTATACCCTGTTTTAAAATTAAACCTAGGTTCTTACCCTAATAATTGAAAAAATTAATAGGATTTGCTTATAAAATGTTCCAATTTCTCTTAATAATGTTCGTAATTTCATTGGTTCGTGGGCAATGTTGAATCACCACAGCTGTTTCATAATTATTTAACCCTCAAGTCTGTTTTTCAGAAGCAGTCCCTATACCCAGCAGGGGTTGATACTGAAAACCCCATTGGGATTTGACATAATTACTTATTTCTTTAACCATCTGAGGCGGATAATCCCTTACAATAAACATTTCCTTTACTACGTCCAGTTCCTTACATAAATCATCAAAATGTGATGTAATTCTGGCTACATGAATACACTGACCCTTAACTATACTCTTCTTTTGACTAAGGGGGTGGCAACTGGTGAAGTCTAAATAAGAATCGCTAAAGGTGGGTTTTTTGTAAACCGCAGATTTAAACTCATTATTGGTATGTGCAATCAAAATATCCAAGTAATTGATCTTATGTTTGTCAAAACTATAAGTGAATTAAAAAAAAAACAGAGGTGTGATTAAGGTAATCAATAAGATTCAATATCATGTCCTTCGGGCCTCCCCAAAAATCAAAATGTCATCCAAGTCCTGCATGTAGTTTAATGTTACAAAAAAACCTTTGAATTAAAAACGGACTTAGTTTCCTGATCCAACAGTACTAAATTGGCATAAATGATGGCACATGAAACCCCCATAGCTACCCCTTTGTTCTGTTTAAATATCTCAGCTTCAAAAGAATTATAGCTATATTCCAGTACCATAGACATAAATTCCGCCAAAAGATTAACCGTATCATTTGAAAAAGATGTGTACTTCATTATACTATTATAAAAAGGTTCAAGTCCTTCTTCCTTGGAAATTACTGTGATAAGCTCAATTACTTAAATACTTTGATTTTACATACCAATAATGGATTTAAATCTACAGTTTACAGAAAACCCACCTTTAGCAATTCTTAGTTAGACTTCACCAGTTGCCACCCCCTTAGTCAAAAGAAGAGTATAATTAAGGGTCAGTGTATCCATGTAGCCAGAATGACATCATATCTTGATTATGAATGTAAGGAATTGGACATAGTACAGGAAATGTTTATTGGAAGGGATTACCCTCCTCAAATTGTTAAAGAAATAAGGAATTATGTCTGATCCCAATGGGGTTTTCAGTATCAACCCCTGTTAGGTATAGGGATTGGTTCTATAAAACAGACTTGAGGGTTAAATAATTATGAAAGAGATGTGTTGATTCAATGTTGCCCTCAAACCAATGAAATTACAAACACTATTAAGAAAAATTGATAATTTTCAATTACAGACAACAAACAATTAAGCAACTGCATAAACTCTGCTGTACCTGACCAGATAAAAAACAGGTCTTCCCATAAAAACAAGCCACCTTGTTGGACTTCAAGTATAAACAGATTATATAACAAGAGGAAGAAACTGTTGTCCAAAAGCAAGAGGGTTATCACTCTGCAGAAGAAGAGTTCCCTCCTAAGTCTAAGCAGGAAAATCAGAAATCTTGTGAAGTCTTCTAAAGCAAATTACAAAACTAAAATTACATCCCTAGCCAAGGATAATCATTAGACATTTCTTAACTATATCTGAAGACTAAAAGGATATTCCCAGCTATGTGCCGAACTGGTTGTAGATAGGATCACTCATAGTATATCAAAATATATCTCCAACCTTCTAACTGACAGATTCAGTGCAAATGTAACCCCCTATTCTACAGGCCCATAGATTTAGCCAACCTCATCTGCAAGGCCATGGAAAGAATTATTATGGACCTTATCAACAAGGACATAGGCGACCTCCAAACACTGGACCTGACCCAGTTTGGCTTTGTTAAGGGTCGATCATACTTATCAAAGCTGGTAGACTTATTTGAGAATTTCACCAAAGCCATGGATGAAGGTAAGACAGTGCACATAGCCTATCTCAACCTTGCCAAGGATTTTGACACAATTCCCCACTCTGGCATCATTGAGAATCTCTCTCAGATATGGATTAACCCTTATGTTACTAGATGGGTACCAAATTGGCTCATTGACAGAACCCACCCTGTCAAAATTGGATGCCTCCACCTCCACCACTAGACCTGTCACCAGTGGAGTACCACAGGATGCTGTCCTGGGCCCCTTACTGTTTGGAATCTATTTCTCAGAAGTCCAGGTCAAAGTAAATGGCCTTTGGCTCACCAAGTTCACTGATGATTGCAAACTGGGAGCAATCATTGAGTTCCCCAATGGTGTCAACATATTACAAGAAGGGCTAATGCAAAGAAATGACTGGTGCCAAAACCTTGGCCTAAAGCTAAATACAAAAATGTATTATTATTCCCTTTGGCAAAACGGAATTCCCTACAAATTACCATATTGACAGCACCCCCTTGAGTTCTAGCCCAGTGTTGTGAGACTTGGGAACATAGATTGATAGCAATCTGAACTTTGACCACCAAGTTTCAACAGTGGTAAGTAAAGCATTCTACATAAAGCACTTCATAAGCAAAGGCAAAGCATCCAGGTCAAGGAATGTTATAACTCCACAGTACTCAACCCTCATCAGACTACTAATAGAGTATAATGCACCTTTTTGCATACCTCACCAGATGCCCGCAGCAGTGGGAGAGACCTCAGAGTTTTCTCACTAAGAAAATACTGGGACTCCAAACCATAACCTATGTGAACAGGCTGAAAGACCTGTCACTTTACTCTGTATCTTATAGGTTGCTGAGAGGTGACTTGTGCCTGTCCTATAGGGCAATCTCCAACCCTGCCCTAATGGAATTGCTGCACATCAACAAGTCAAAAGGTTCAAGAGTCACACATTCTAGGGATCTCAACCTAGCTTGTGACATTAACAGATCATCCTGGAGAGACAGATATGTCTCTCAGAGACTGCCACTTCTCTGGAATAAACTTATTCATGTAAAACAGAGCTCCTCACTGACTTTATTCAAACACAACGTAGATAACTGGATGGGAGACTGCAAATTCACCCCTGGGGAAGCACCCATGTGCCATATGGACAGAGGTAGCCATTGGTGATTACAGACAAGCTCGGTTCATAAATTTGTTCTGCGAAACACCCAAAAAAACACAAATGGGGATACTTGCGATTAACACAGCTGGCTTATAAAGGCTCTAGGGCTACTGGCTTAGTAACCTCCTATGAAACTATGAATCTATATGACTGGCCTATCGCTCTGTAAAGTAAATGGCCCAGCTGCCTTATGTAGCCTATTATTCTATGCTTCTATGGTTATATTCAGTTAGCATATTGTTTCAGCTTGTATGTGTGAAAGTCAAAACATCTGGTAAAGAAATATGTGGTTTTTGGCTTACAGTAGTATAGAAATAAATGTATTGCCTTCCATATTACAGTTTAGCATGGTTTATGATATTTTGAGTATTACTTGGAAATTTTATTAAAATATACATGCATTTGGAAATGTTATTAAAATATACATGCATACTGTGGTGGTGGTGCTGCGGTAGCATTGTCGCCTCACAGTAAGACGTTGTCCTGTTCGATTCTCAGCTAAAGCGTCTTCTGTGTGGAGACATGCGTGAATGGGCATACATTCGTTGAAGGTTGTGCATCAGAGCTGGCAACTCGGCACGTAAAAATCTACTGCTAATCATTAGCGGACTGGAGTTCTGCTGTGGTGACCCCTAACCGGGAAAAGCTGAAAGACACAACAACAACATTAAAATATACATACATGTTTCCATATTTTTTATAAACATCTCCAAACTACAACCCTGCACAGCATTGTGACAACTTTGCTATCGATACGACCAATCAGTCATGTAAAGTGTAGAAATTAACCAGTTATTTAGGCATATTCATGCATGGAATCAACATAATCTTTTACAGCTTTAAAATTACAACCACTGTGTAGACTGGTGTCTCACAAGCAACTTTGCAGCATATAATAGTTTGTAAAGCATATGATTTCTAAAGTATAATGATTTACTTGAGGTAAATTTTCAGAAAGTGATTTCAGATGTTCATAGGTTCATAGGTGCTTACTAGGCTAATGGCCCTGGAGCCTTTACAAGCCCAGCCCATAGAAGTGCGCTGGCATCATGCCACCCAACATTAGTTCCCAGTGCCTCTATCAAGAAGAGCCACTGGAGTGATCCCAGGGGTGATCTTTCTTTTTCCCATCCATTCATCAAACTTTCTCTTGAAGAGGGCTAGTGAAGTGCTCTGCTTGACATGTATGGGAAGTCTATTCCAGAGCATGGGCAGTCTCTGGGTTATGAATCTGTCCTTCCAGCATGTTCTGTTGATTGTGGTACTGAAGTTGAGGTCTCTGGAGCGTGTGGTGTGGAGGGATTGGGATTTCTTTAGATGTAGCATTTCTAACAGAGCTGGGTTAGACATGGCTTTGTAAGTCAAGCAGAGATCGCCTCTTAGTAGACGATATTAGACAGAGAATAGCTGGAGTTTTTTGAATCTGTCCATGTAGGACATGTGTTTAAGGCCAAGGATCCTCTTCGTGAGGTACTTTTGTGGTCTTTCCAGCTGTAGCATGTGTTTAGTGAGGTACATGCCAAATGGGACATTATACTCGATGAGTGGCCTAATAAGGGAAGAATAGAGAGAGATGATGACCTCTTTCTTTCTGGATGCAAAACCCTTGGTAATGAGGTATGCCACATAGAAGGACTTTCTGACCACAGTGGCAATGTGGTGGTCGAAGGAGAGGTTGCTGTCAACCTGTGTCCCCAGATCTCTTATAACGCCTTCAATGTTCAGTGGGCTCACATCGATGTGGTAATTAGCAAAACAGAGAAATTAGATCAGTCAGTGGTTCAAAGACAGTTAGTACCTCTTTTGGAAAATTTACATAAACAGCATCATAGTATTGAAATGCTAAGCTTTAAACTTTAAATGTTTGTTCTTTAAACTACTTTACATTTTAAGATGACTTGAATGCAGTACAAAGATGTCTGTGACATTTAGAGAAAAGCCAGAAAATATTTTTTTCTTGTAATTCTTATAAAGTATCAGCACATTTACCAAAGTGCAGGGGAGGGGGCTGACAGTTCATCTTGGACTACAAAAAGATACGTTGAGCAAAGGCCTGCAATTTAGCTACTGTTTGATTGCAGCTGTATAATTCCTTAGTATACTGTAAAACAAGCCTGGAGACACTCACACATGAGGGACATTCTGGAAATAAATGAAGCAGTCCTGTTACAGACAGTTTATAAGATGACAGTGAGTGACACAAATCCCATTATTGTCAATGGTATGGTAATACACCACTACTTCCTTATGTCTACTGATATAAAGTAGACTTAAAATGGATTATGGAAAAGAGAAAGTCTTGAAGAAACATAAGATCACATTGATATGTCAAGTCCCATTGGCAGCCACTTTACAGAAAACATGTTAAAGTTCTATAAGAAACAGAGTAATTTTGAGGTGTTAAATTAGCTTAGAAAACAGAGTTAGAGTGAAAAAATAGATTTTTTTAGTTCTAAGGTGGTGTTTTCTTTTAACCAGGCATTGTTCCTGCGTTGCCTCTCGAAAGGGACTCTATGTCCAATGGGCCTACCTGGTTAAAATAGGATTATTATTGCTATTCTTCCCGAGCCTAAACTGTATCAGCATAATCCCAGGAATTACTAAACAATTGCTTTGATCTGTTTGGATGTTAAAATAACTTGGTGCTATTTTTGTAAACACATTGAAAGAGATTCCTTCTAAAATAATTTCTTCCTTTCAATCTGGTTTTGCAATTGGCAAAGGAACACAAGATCGGACTGTTAGCATGGTAAATAAAACAAGACAATTATTTCATTTCTGTCAATACTTCTAAAGCTTTTGATAGTGAACTTATACTTTTTTATTCAAATTAATGTAACAATATGGCAGCTTTACACAATAATACTTCCACTTTTCTACTGATAAACAATATACTTTCCATGCTGGTCCCTTTTAAAGCTAAAACCCATCATGGATGCTCACTTTTTCCAAATTTAATTTGGATATCAAGCCTTTATTTAACTTTTTAAAACAATAAATCACTTGATTGACCCAAACTGTTTTCATAGACAGTGTCATAATTTATACAACCTGCCTCAACACTGATATCTCCAATATTTTTCAGTTATCAACTAATGCTCTCATGTCTCTAACTGTATAAACTATTTATTAAAATCTGTAGAATTATTCTTACCCCAGTTTCATAGCTTTTCCCTTGTAAGAGTGGGCATAAGATTTTTACAATAGATGACACATATTTTAATGATCACAATATTTAGATAACTTGAAAATATATTTGCAATGCATCACGAGATGGAATGATATGAATTTTATCTCTTTTCAAAAGGTTTTCTATTAGAATAAATATCCCTCTTCATATCTTTTCTTCGATTTGAATTTATTCATTTCCTTAAAATCTATACTCCACTACTTAAATTGTATAATAATCTAAAATTTCTTGAATCCCTTGAATTGCCTTTAAGTTCAAAACTCTGGTGGGTAAGGATTTTAGATTTTTATTTTTGTTATCTACTTGCCAGAAACAGTGAAATTATTCTGAATTCTGTCTTATGTGAGTTGAAACTCATGGTTACAATTGAGGGCTCAAAATTTACGATAAACTAATTAAGTCCTTGAACATTGTAATTATTCTTCTGCCATTTATCTCCAAGAGCAACATGATGAGGGTACAGCTAATTTCAGTACTAGAGGGCTTGGTAGCTGCATTCCAGCATTTTTATCCTTATTGAATTTAACCAAGGGTTTACCATATTTCCAGTCTATTTTGTGCAACCCCGGTATTCTTATTGACAACTCAAGTACTACATATGAATACTTTTCTTTACTAAATTATTTGAGTTTATGATTTTTTTCCTCTCCTGGCTTCACAAGTTCTAGAATGTGTTTGGAAAAGGGCCTGTCATTGTTTTATCTGCCTGTTTTTAAATATTACATATGCTGATCTATCTAAATTCAAACTTTCAAACGTAGTTCTGCATGAGGAAAAGCTGACATTAAATTTCATTTTCCTTTACCCCTCCACCCTACGCCATTCTATCCAGCCATCCCAGTGCCTCCATCCATCACTGGGTCTGCCTGCTTCTTCTTCCACACCTGGACTTCTCCAAGTAAGCTGGGATTGGCCTGGATCTTAAGGGTATCCTAGAGGGTGGTGCTGGCAACTATTCTGTATAGTGATAGGGTTATGATCTACCTTTATTTCTCTGTCCCCCCATCCCTGCATTGCTCAGCATCTCCTAGGGCTACTTTCCTCTGTGCACCATGCTTACTCTCAGGAAGCATTTCCAAGAAACACCTTCCCTCCTGGATGGGAACACCTATCTCTGCCTGCTGGCAACTAAGTTTCCTGAACCAGTAATCAAAAGCAGATTGCCAGGGCCATAGTTAGGGCTTTATCCCTCTATACCATGGTGCTGATCAACATTAAATTTCATTTTAACCATTTAGCACTGCCATATCTAATTTCTAAATTATATGAAATATGCAACAAATACATAGCAAAATCTATTATTATTATTATCCATTTTTTGGATGGATACATATACAGACAACCAGCTCTTTTAAACTGGTCAGGAATTTACATGGAAAGGGGCTTAACTCATGATATTTGTTTCCTTTCTAAAGAATGTGTTTGTGTTTGAAAACATGATTTTTGTCATTACCCATGTTATTTTTTTTTAAATTTTGCAAAATGTCTATACAAAGAAGTTTAAACTATATTCTGCTGTAACCCAAGCTGTAAACCTCCTTCAACAAAGAAATGACAGCATAGTGAACATGTTTTCAGTGAAGTTCTTACTCAAAGGCTGTTTTCCTTTTCCTGACAATAACTACAGTTGTCGTATCCTCTAGCCACCCAGCTCTAGAGGTGCACTGCGTATTGTTAATCACGTAGCCACTGATTTCATGGGTGCAGTTATATCTTTCAAAATATCACCATATGGCATCCATCCTTTATCCCATTTTAGACTTTTGCTCTACCCATTGCATAGTATAACCTATTTTCTTTTCCTTGTTTTTGAATATCTCGTGATCATCATTCCTTTCCTGGCCAAATGGCACATTCGTTACCCATTAATTGGCCAGGGGCCAACCAGGACAGGCTATCATTTAGATAACCATCAGGGTGGCTCAGTATGTTTTTCTGTTTTGCACTCTATTCTGCAGGAATTCATTGAAGTGCCAGAGAGGGACATACAATAGGCTGGCCATGGGGCCCATTCCCTCACTTCCAAGTAACCTTCTTCCTCCCTCTGCAGCATAACCAGTGGTTTGTCTGGTCTCCAGTAGGGAATCACAGTAACTTAGTGTGCCCCTGAGAACACGCCAACCATTTTCACTCCTAAGATAGGTCAGTGGGCCACATCACTTAACTTCTCCCCCACCCTGCTTGGTTCCTCCAGTGCTGAGGCTACAAATCAAAACCCAGTCTCCTGGGTTGTAGTCAGGCTCCATCCCTCTGCATCATGGGCCTATCTGTATAGTAAAGCATTTTTAACAGATCAGGATTGTTTAATTTTGTACTGAGATTGCCCATTGCCATACCTCTGGTATGTTTGGTAAGATTTATGAGAACTGTATAGCCACAATAAGTTTTATGGAGTGAGGTTCAGAATATACACCTGAAGAGGAACCAGAATGTTTGCTGCTCCATCATGTACTTTGAAAAACAAAGTGTAAGGGGCATGACTAAACTTCATATGGGACCAGAAAAAGTCAAATCAAATGGGTGGAAACAATCATTAGAAAGCTATAGAAGGAGAGAAAATATATGTGCATATATAATCTAAAATGATGTGCAGTTCCTTGTTGGACCAGATGGACGATGCAAAAGCGAGCTGGGAGACAAAAAGCACTTCCTTTCAACAACATTTAGAGAAATGTTGCTGGGTTAGATTCACACAAAAATGATGTCACTCTGACAGGGTCTTAATAAGTTACAAATTGGAGCAGTAGGGTTGACTTCATAACATGATTCTCTGCAGTGTGCTCTTCAAGGTTTTTTCCAGGGTAGGTGTTTGATTTAATACAGTACTGGACTACTTAGTTGTTGCCTAGCAACCTGACACTGCATTGACATCAGGCTTGGAACATGGTCTGATGATGAACTCTGTACATTGCAGTGTAGGTTAAATGGCCAGGTGCACAGATATTGGTGGTGCACATTGCTAAATCCATGCATACACCTCAATGTTATCAAGTTGGCATATTCAGTTGTTCATTTTAACCAATATTATTACTCTGTACAAACAGCTTGTATTATGTAGCATTCTATTCATGCTTAGTGCATTTTTATTTTTGTAATTACTGTTAGCCATTTTTGCCTTGAACTTAGCTGTAATTTCCCTTGTGCTAAGCTCCTGTCTTTCTGAATTGGGCCTTGTTTTTGCTGCATATTTCGGTGCTTGCATACATAATTAGGTACTGTAGGAAATGCACAAGTTTTAAGAGATATGTTGCCTCCTAAAATGTATAGCAGAATTTCTATTCATAAAACTGTTGACTGGATGTACATTTTATTGTGGATATATTAGTACATTATGCATTATTCACCTGTTCAGTGTTCAGAATAGTTGAAAATCCAGTGTATGTACTTTTCTTAAAACACTTGTGCTATTTTTACTATTTTGTTGCATTTCATTTATGTATTTATTTTATTTGTATTTGTTTACTGGGGTAGAGCACTGATCTCCATGGACCTTTTTCAAACTCGGCCCAGGAGTGTTGTCTGGTTAAGGGACTTGCTTAAAGTCACACAGTTAGGCAATGGAGATTGGGGGAGTCAACTCTGAGCTACTGGACTACAGGAAGCAGCTTGTTAACAGCTCCTTAATCCATTGAACCAACTGCCAGACAGTCTTCTGCTCCAACTGCCAGACAGTCCTCTGCTCCAACTGCCAGACAGTCCTCAGTGCCAACTGCCAGACAGTCCTCTGCTTCATCTGCCAGATTTGACTTGTATGTTTTCAGTGTTTCAATATATAAGGCCATCTTAACTTCTGGCTCCAGGCTCGTGATGCCCATAGTTCAACACCCTCTTTCCAGTCCAGTTTAACTTCAGATAGGGGATATTTCTTTTTGTAACTCAATCAATAAATATATTTTGACTTCTCTACTCACCTGCTATTCCTTGTACCTCTTGTGCCTAAGATTTTGATTATTAAAATTTATCTGTCCCCCTTTACTGCTGCCATCCCTGCTGTGGTCCTCTCTAGGTTGCCTAAGTCACCTGTGTTAACTCTTCTGCTTGGAGCATCTAATCTACTTCTGTCTACAGCACTTATGAAGCGATCTCTTTTCCTGTCTTTACTCATCCTCCTACATATGACTAATATCCAGCAATTCCTTCCTTCATTCTTGTGTTCTTTCTGACTGCTTTACCCAGTTGTTTCTCTTTGATTCCCTCTTATCCTTAATCCCCTCGTAATATCCATTCCCGTCTCTCCTTTTCCTTCCTTTTCTGCATCTGTTGTATTTCCTTTCCCCTGGTATTTTCTGCCTAGACCTCTACCTATACCCACTAGTTTTGCTCACTCCCTTCTTCCTTCCCACCCTTCTGCCTTCTTGCATTATATCTGTCTGTGTCCTATTATATACACCTGCCTGAAATGTCTGACACAGACCCTTAGATCCAAAGTCATTCTGCTGTGCTGTACCCCTTTACCTTATGCCATTACAGTCCTCCTGCAGACTCTACAAATGCATCCATGTTCACCCCACATGTTTTTAAGTCCCATCACTGTATCACATGTGCAGTATCAAACCCACCTCAATCCCCTGCCTCTGTTCCATATAATTTTTCTTCTTATTAGGGCTTTTTCTTTGTTCTGTTCTTGCAACTTTCAGTCATGTTAGTACTGCCTGTTACTACTAATTGTTACTATTAATCTAATGTGTGCTATTCTGGCTTATGTATGTACTTCTAACTGTTTTATAGGACAGTGCTAGTGGCTTGTACTAATTGGTGCCTAAGTAATGTATTAGGACATTGTAAGGTCTTTTTAAGCAGTCTAGTTTGGTCTGGTTAGTTTTACTGTGCTTACTTTCTTGTTTTACTTAATTGATTTTTCAGTTCTGTGTAGTTTACCCAAGCAAAGTTACTCAAAGTATGTAAAAGCTGAGGTAATGCATGCAAGCATGCTGCTCTGGTTAGTACATCTGAAAGGAGCTCTAAAGAGCTAGCAGAGGGCTTCTTGTAACCTGATTGGTCATGTTGCCTACCTGTCTGTCCTTTCAATGGCCTTTGGATTTTCTCATCATGTGAAAATGCAGACTGTGGTGCTAACAGCTTTCTGCTACACATGGCTCCCTTTTGCTTGCCTTTCTATCTCCCAGTACAGGACTTGAACCACCTCTAGGAGTTCTTTTCCCAGACACAGTAATGTAAGAGCTCATTTCCTCATCCTTATCTGTTCTCATATGTTGTGCTTTATGAAGAATAACTTTTTTATGTATGTTGTTTATCAACAATCCAAAGGAGAGAAGCAAACAAGATCTCCAGTTGTGACTTTAACCTAGGACCTTCTGCGTGGATCTGGTTATAAACTAGTGGTGCTGGTGCAACTGAGACCTGTTTTTCCTAAAAATGTCACTGCTGTTACTCTTTACCTTAATGCTTAACTCGATAGCCTAAGCTGCTGGAGATTAAGTTCTTGCACAGTTTGTAAACATGCATAATATTCTTACAGATGCAGACCATCTAGTGGTTTACCTGGTAACTCCCTAAAAGATTTTATTTTGCCATGCCAGCATTTCTTACAGACCTGTTGATGCTGGGGAGAGGCAGTCAGACCCTGTGATGTTGAGCTCAAAACTATTTCTTAAACAGAAAGTTTGCTAACATTTGAAAAAAATAAAAAATCCCTAACAGAAAGAATCACAAGGTGCTTCACAAAAATCTAGCTTTTTAGAACTCTGTTTAAACCTCATCGTCACATATTCAATAACCATGTATTTTGACTTATATTGTTTATTATTATTATTGATGTATGTTTTGGTGCATACCCACCTCCACCACCCAAAACAAAAAACACTTACAAGATCTCTTCAAATTTTTTAATGTACTCTTAGGGCACCATGATATGCCTAAAATAGTGAACTATAAGGCTACTTAAAGAATCATCAACAAAATACAAAGACAAAAAGCAAAGAAAAGGCAAAAAAGTAAAATCAACTTTTAATTAAAAGAAAACTCTACTCCAAACATGTGATCTAGTGCAGAATATCAATCAACTTCTATGGGGGCACACACCAATGAAATATTCAGAAAATGCTTAGGAAGGAATGTACACCAAGCAGCTAGGGATGATGAATATAACTTATGATTTTCCAGTCCCTGCTCTAAGTTTTATATATCAATTTATTTATCTTATTTCATTTTATTTTATTTTACATATGAATGAACTGGATTTCTAGAGCCTCTTTTAACCACAACATAATTACATAAAAGAGAAAACAACAGGGTAGTCAGCATAAATGTAGTGATATGTGTAGCAGGAAGAGTTTGTTCACAGAAGAAAATACATTAGTCAAATCACAGAACTAGACCAGCATTTTTATGTTTCCTTCTTTTATTTTAATGTCCTAATTACAGTCAGGGTAGGCTTGTCATGTAACTCTATCAGCTGGACCTGAAGGTGCTCCATGGTTGTAGCATGGGAGTCCACGTACCACATCTTGGATGTGACCACTGCACCCAATGTTGAATGAACAAGGAGGACCTCTTAAGGCCACTGTCAGAAGAGGATCCTCTGTCTCCTTGCTGAATGGTGGTAACAGAGGCAAGCAGCAAGTCCTCCAGGTCATGTTTTGCAGAGTGACCTTCATTCCCTTGCTGGAGAACTGATCTGATGACCTCTGATGATATAGCAGCATGTGCTGGTGTAGTCTCAGGTCCTTGCCTCATCCCTGCTGAAGGATGAGAAAAATAAAAGAAAGAAAATAAATACATTAGTACACTTCTGTTACCAGCATAACTGTAATTGCACTGTATAGCTAAAATATAGTATATATGCCACTTTGCCTGGATAGTCTATCTGACCTCATACCCCCTTATTAAATTCTTGCTCTTTTCCCTCCTCTGTCATTATAAATGAAAATAGGGACACGTTTATAGACTGTAACTATGTCAAAAGAAGGCAAGAAAATTAGCAGACAGTAGCCAGAATATGACCACATACAATTATTTCTATAGTTTTCTTGTACGATTTGCCAGAATGGATGATGCCAGTAGCATTCCTCAATGTCCTGGTGAGGTGGTGCCAAACATTCACTTTGAATAATGGGAAATCCTAATGACAGCAGGTGTTCTTCCTAACCTATGCAGCAGATATGCAATGATCTTACTTTCCTGGGTGCACCAAGCAAGACGCCTGCTTAACCTGGTACCCCAAGAGGCCACCTCCAATCTAGGTCTTCATGAGAAGCAATGTAGTGCCTCTGTGTACATGGCCCCATATTTTAGAAAGCACATTTTGAACATCATTCAGTAGCAAAAGTGTGCTACCAAAACTTTTGCTAGCACATTAGCAGTGTTATGACCTTCACAGGTTCTGTGCATGTGCATATCTCTCAGTAGAACAGAGATGGGCAAGAGCAAGCATACTAGTGCTGAGTGAGTGTGACAGTGCAATGCATTATGGCACTGATTTATAGATGATGACACAAAGTTACCTCATTATCATAATTGCCCCACTATGAGGCTCATTTTAGAATGATAAAACATGAGGTCATAATAATGCAAAAGAGGGCATTAAAACAAACCCATTAGGAATAAAACTTAATTGGAGAAAACCCTGAACTGTGATATAGGCATAATGAAAGAAGACAGGATGCCTTGTTATACCCAGCAGGAGTCTATATTACGTTATTGAAAAATGTGTTAATCGAACACATCTTTGCCGAACAATAAACAGCAAAAACACAAATCTCCGAACAGCTATTTCAGCATATGTTTTCCCAGGAGAAAAAAAACGCTTGCCTGTTGTAAGGAATTTTCCCTTTTTCCTACTGTAGTGCAATTTCAGAGTTGGTATATTTAGTTAGGGGGTGTGAGGGTGTGGGGTGAAGCCCCCCACTTAGTAGGGTTTGAAAGTTTGTTTTGTTTTTATTTGGCGAAGAAATTTTTTTTCGCGTGGGAAAAAATTTGCTGAAGTGGCCATTCAGAGATTTGTGTTTTCGCTGTTTATTGGTCGGCAAAGATGTGTTTGATGAATGCGTTTTTTGATAACATAATTTAGTCCGCCCAACAGCATGGTACAGAGGGATAAAGCTCTGACTTTTTGGACTTTTAAGAGGTTTTTGCTGGGGTCAGTTAGAAAAGAAGTCTTTTGTAGACAGTGAATAAAATTTGTTAATTAGTGGGAGGAGCTGAGAAATAGCATTCCTCATTTAATTTGCAAGTATTTAGTGGCATCTTTATTTAGCTGTAGTGCTGTGCGACATGCTCTCTGCCTGACTATTGCTGACCTCTGTCTGCATTTGTGTTTTCCCACTCATCCATCCTACTCTTGTGCATTTAAACTTGGTGGCTTTTGAGTTGTTCACTCACCCCCACTATAAATCTGACTTTGGACATGCCTCCCAGTCTTACCTCATCAGCTCATTCTACTGAATACCAAGAAATTTACTGGGAAGGCACCCTTAGTCTCTTAACCTTGAATTATCTTCTGTTTCTTACCTTACCACTTACTAAAAAAATGTACTTTATTCAGCTGCTTTTACTCTATTTGTGCTTATTCCTATTTTATGTAGCTTTTTTTGCTGAATGTTCTTAAAGTGTTCAGTTGCATTTAATCTGCTGCATTTATTACTTCTTGGTAGTAGCCTGATTACATTGTAATTGTTATTCAAAGCCTGCTAGCTTTGATTTAAGCATTTCGGCTCCAGAGTAGTTATCTTACTTTAGGAAGGTTTATGGTCTACACCCTTGTGGCAGGAGAGGTAGCTTATACCTTTTTGATCTGGGAATTGCTGGTTGAAGGCTTAGTGTGTCTGTTATTCTAAAAGTGTCTTTGCTCAGGTTTAAGCAATTGAGCTCCATACCAGTCATTTTACATTAAAATGGTTTATGGTGAACACTGTTATGGGAGGAGAGGGTAGCTTCCACCCGTCTGAGCTGGGAGTTACAGGTGAAGGCTCTTTTTGCCTGTTCTTCTGTTCTGGTTATTTTGTTCTGGTTTAAGCACTTGGGCTCCAAACTAGTTATTTTACACTAGAAAGGTTTGTGGTCTAGTCTCTTGTGGCAAGAGAGGATAGTCCATACCCTTCTGAGCTGGGAATTGCTGTTGTAAGCCTTATTGTGCCTTTATTTGATTATCTAAAGGGCTAGCTTGTTTAAAATTTAAATCTCTGTACCTCAGGCATTTGGCGATGTTTGGCGACTACTCTACTTGAGAAGAAGAGTGTTGCTGGTTTCTGCTAAACTCTACAAAAACTAGGACTTACATTACCATATCCATTATTTCAGCACTTGCTTTCTGCTGCATTGAGTGTTTCTGTGTTGAATATCTGCATTTTTTTGACCTTTTTAAAGTCTTAAATTAGAACTGCCTTTGTTCCTTTTTAGTGACAGTAGAGGGGATCTGAGCCATTTTCTGGCCCATGATTGTGTAAAGGGAAGATGAGTGTCCTGTTTTTGATTGGCCACAAGTTCTTGTTTGTGTTTTTTTTCCAATCTCCTCTGGTATTTAAGTGTTGCAGTTAAACAACACCTGGCTCATAACCTACGAGCAAGTTAAAACCTACATTACCATATCCACTGCTTTAGCACTTGTTTACCACAATGGTTTTGTCACAGTTGCTTTACTTGACTGTTTCTGTGCTGAATATCTGTACTGCCATCCAGTGGTGCCTAGCAGTAATCTGCATAGATTATACCAAAAGTGTAGCGTTACGGATAATAACCAAAAACCTGAAGAGATGTAATGCTAGCAGCTTAAACAGACCGAACAGCTAAGAAAAACAAAATTATATAAAACTTTTATTTCCAAAGTAGATTGAGCAGTTTCATCCTTAATAAACCAGGACTTCTTCAGAATGAATTAATACAATAATAACCTCCCACATATATTGTAGCACAGTTTAAGAACTTAATTCATTAAAATACTTAATGGAAAAATGGGATTTAAAGACACAGTGCCAATAAAAATCACAGTTGTAACTTGGTTCCCATATTAGGAATTTCTTAAATGATCAAGTGAAACAGCCACTATAAAAAAAAATTCTCTTAACCAAAATATTTACATACTATTAAAAAAAATATTGCACGTTGTTAAAAATCACAATGTTAAAAACCAAGGATGCAGTTAATCCCCAAGCCTATTCATTTTAACATGGATCTCATTCTTATAAGGGGTTGTATAGAACTCTGTTCATTCAGGCCGGGTTTTTGAAAAGCATGCAGTCTAAACTGCCACTTAATTTCTTGTGCCTCTAATTTCACATTTACATTTCCTCCTCTTGGATTGTGTTTTATTTGTTACAAAACAGAGAATTGACATTTCTTGTAGTTTGTACAGGTAACAGAATGCTTATATAGGGAATTTTTATCATTCTTCTTCCATATTTCGTAATTGTACTCATAGATGCATCTCTGGAGACATCTCTCCATTTTGCCCACATAAAAAGAGGGGCAGCTGGAACACTTAACAAGATACCCAACATAGTTCGACTGACGGTTACCTTTACAGGCCTCTTAAGGAATAGTGCAAATCTTTTCTAATACTTAATTTTTAATTTCAAGAATGTAAGTACATTGTTCACAACTTCCACATTTCACTGTTCCACCTTTACAAGGTCTTTTATAACCTTGCTTACATTCAAATTATTCCTTTACATTATACCCTATTTTAAAATTAAACCTAGGTTCTTGCCCTAATAATTGAAAAAATTAGTAGGATTTGCTTATAAAATGTTTCAATTTCTCTTAATAATGTTCGTAATTTCATTGGTTCGAGGGCAATGTTGAATCACCACAGCTGTTTCATAATTATTTAACCCTCAAGTCTGTTTTTCAGAAGCAGTCCCTATACCCATCAGGGGTTGATACTGAAATCCCCATTGGGATTTGACATAATTACTTATTTATTTAACCATCTGAGGAGGGTAATCCCTTCCAATAAACATTTCCTTTACTATGTCCAATTCCTTACATACATCATCAAAATGTGATGTAATTTTGGCTACATGAATATACTGACCCTTAACTATACTCTTCTTTTGACTAAGGGGGTGGCAACTGATGAAGTCTAAATAAGAATTGCTAAAGGAGGGTTTTTTGTAAACCGTAGATTTAAACTCATTATTGGTATGTGCAATCAAAATATCCAAGTAATTGATCTTATGTTTGTCAAAACTATAAGTGAATTAAAAAAAAAACCAGAGGTGTGATTAAGGTAATCAATAAGATTCAATATCATGTCCTTCGGGCCTCCCCAAAAAATCAAAACGTCATCCAAGTCTTGCATATAGTTTGATGTTACAAAAAAAACTTCAAATTAAAAATGGACTTAATTTCCTGATCCAACAGTACTAAATTGACATAAATGATGGCACATGAAACCCCCATAGCGACCCCTTTGCTCTGTTTAAATATCTCCACTTCAAAAGAATTATAGCTATATTCCAGTACCATAGACATAAATTCTGCCAAAAGATTAACCCTATCATTTGAAAAAGATGTGTACTTCATTATACTATTATAAAAAGGTTCAAGTCCTTCTTCCTTGGGAATTACTGTGATAAGCTCAATTACTTAAATACTTTGATTTTACATACCAATAATGGATTTAAATCTACAGTTTACAGAAAACCCACCTTTAGCAATTCTTAGTTAGACTTCACCAGTTGCCACCCCCTTAGTCAAAAGAAGAGTATAATTAAGGGTCAGTGTATTCATGTAGCCAGAATGACATCAGATCTTGATCATGTATGTAAGGAATTGGACATAGTACAGGAAATGTTTATTGGAAGGGATTACCCTCCTCAAATTGTTAAAGAAATAAGGAATTATGTCTGATCCCAATGGGGTTTTCAGTATCAACCCCTGTTAGGTATAGGGATTGGTTCTATAAAACAGACTTGAGGGTTAAATAATTATGAAAGGGATGTGTTGATTCAACATTGCCCTCAAACCAGTGAAATTACAAACACTATTAAGAAAAAGTGATCATTTTTTGAGCAAACAATGCTATTTTTAATTACAAATAACAAACAATTAAGCAACAGCATAAACTCTGCTGTACCTGGCCAAATAAAAACTAGGTCTTCCGATATAAACAAGTCGCAGTGTTGGACTTCAAGTATAAACAGATTATACAACAAGAGGAAGAAACTGTTATCCAAAAGCAAGAGGGATATCACTCTGCAGAAGTAGAGTTCCCTCCTAAGTCTAAACAGGAAAATCAGAAATGTTGTAAAGTCTTCTAAAGCAAATTAAAAACGCCAAGGATAATCATAAGGCATTCCTTAACTATATCTGAAGACTAAAAGGGTATGCCCAGCTATGTGCCGAACTGGTTCTAGACAGGATCACTCATAGTACATCAAAATATATCTCCAACCTTCTAGCTGACAGATTCAGTGCAAACATTACCCCCTATTCTACAGGCCCATAGATTTAACCAACCTCATCTGCAAGGCCATGGAAAGAATTATTATGGACCTTATCAACAAGGACATAGGCGACCTCCAAACACTGGACCTGACCCAGTTTGGCTTTTTTAAGGGTAGATCATACTTATCAAAGCTGGTAGACTTATTTGAGAATTTCACCAAAGCCATGGATGAAGGTAAGACAGTGCACACAGCCTATCTCAACCTTGCCAAGGATTTTGACACAATTCCCCACTCTGGCATCATTGAGAAACTCTCTCAGATATGGATTAACCCTTACGTTACTAGATGGGTAGCAAATTGGCTCATTGACAGAACACACTCTGTCAAAATTGGATGCCTCCACCTCCACCACTAGACCTGTCACCAGTGGAGTACCACAGGATGCTGTCCTGGGCCCCTTACTGTTTGGCATCTATTTCTCAGAAGTCCAGGTCAAAGTAAATGGCCTTTGGCTCGCCAAGTTCACTGATGATTGCAAACTGGGAGCAATCATTGAGTTCCCCAATGGTGTCAACATATTACAAGAAGGGCTAATGCAAAGAAATGACTGGTGCCAAAACCTTGGCCTAAAGCTAAATAAAAACAATGTATTATTATTCCCTTTGGCAAAACAGAATTCCCTACAAATTACCATATTGACAGCACCCCCCTGAGTTCCAGCCCAGTGGTGTGAGACTTGGGAATACAGATTGATAGCAATCTGAACTTTGACCACCAAGTTTCAACAGTGGTAAGTAAAGCATTCTACATAAAGCACTTCATAAGCAAAGGCAAAGCATCCAGGTCAAGGAATGTTATAACTCCACAGTACTCTACCCTCATCAGACTACTAATAGGGTATAATGCACCTTTTTGCATACCCCACCAGATGCCCGCAGCAGCGGGAGAGACCTCAGAGTTTTCTCACTAAGAAAATACTAGGACTTCAAACCATAACCTATGTGAACAGGCTGAAAGACCTGTCACTTTACTCTGTATCTTATAGGTTGCTGAGAGGTGACTTGTGCCTGTCCTATAGGGCAATCTCCAACCCTGTCCTAATGGAATTGCTGCACATCAACAAGTCAAAAGGCTCAAGAGTCACACATTCTAGGGATCTCAGCCTAGCTTGTGACATTAACAGATCATCCTGGAGAGACAGATATGTCTCTCAGAGACTGCCACTTCTCTGGAATAGACTCATTATTCATGTAAAACAGAGCTCCACACTGACTTTATTCAAACACAACCTAGGTAACTGGATGGGAGACCGCAAATTCACCCCTGGGGAAGCATCCATGTGCCATATGGACAGAGGTAGCCAGTGGTGATCACAGACAAGCTCGGTTCATAACTTTGTTCTGCGAAACACCCAAAAAAACACAAATAAGGATACTTGTGATTAACTCAGCTGGCTTATAAAGGCTCTAGGGCCACTAGCTTAGTAACCTCCAATGAAAGTATGAATCTATATGACTGGCCTATTGCTCTGTAAAGTAAATGGCCCAGCTGCCTTATGTAGCCTATTATTCTATGCTTCTATGGTTATATTCAGTTAGCATATTGTTTCAGCTTGTATGTGTGAAAGTCAAAACATCTGGTAAAGAAATATGTGGTTTTTGGCTTACAGTAGTATAGAAATAAATGTGTTGCCTTCCATATTACAATTTAGCATGGTTTATGATATTTTGAATATTATTTGAAAATGTTATTAAAATATACATGCATTTGGAAATGTTATTAAAATATACATGCATACTGTGGTGGTGGTGCTGCGGTAGTGTTGTCGCCTCACAGTAAGACGTTGTCCTGTTCGATTCTCAGCTAAAGCGTCTTCTGTGTGGAGACATGCATGAATGGGCATACCTTTGTTGAAGGTTGTGCATCAGAGCTGGCAACTCGGCACGTAAAAATCTACTGCCAATCATTATCAGACTGGAGTTCCGCTGTGGCGACCCCTAACCGGGAAAAGCCGAAAGACACAACAACAACATTAAAATATACATGCATGTTTCCATATTTTTTATAAACATCTCCAGACTACAACCCTGCACAACATTGTGACAACTTTGCTATTGATATGACCAATCAGTCATGTAAAGTGTAGAAATTAACCAGTTATTTAGGCATATTCATGCATGGAATCAGCATCATCTTTTACAGCATTAAAATTACAACCACTGTGTAGACTGGTGTCTCACAAGCAACTTTGCAGCATATAATAGTTTGTAAAGCATATGATTTCTAAGGTATAATGATTTACTTGAGGTAAATTTTCAGAAGGTGATTTCGGATGTTCATAGGTTCATAGGTGCTTACTAGGCTAATGGCCCTGGAGCCTTTACAAGCCCAGCCCATAGAAGTGCGCCGGCATCATGCCACCCAACGTTAGTTCCCAGTGCCTCTATCAAGTAGAGCCACTGGAGTGATCGCAGGGGTGATCTTTCTTTTTCCCATCCATTCATCAAAATGTCTCTTGAAGAGGGCTTGTGAATTGCTCTGCTTGACATGTATGGGAAGTCTATCTCAGAGCATGGGCAGTCTCTTGGTTATGAATCTGTCCCTCCAGCATGTTCTGTTGATTGTGGTACTGACGTTGAGGTCTCTGGAGTGTGTGGTGTGGAGGGATTGGGATTTCTTTAGATGTAGCATTTCTAACAGAGCTGGGTTAGACATGGCTTTGTAAGTCAAGCAGAGATCGCCTCTTAGTAGACGATATGAGACAGCGAATAGCTGGAGTTTTTTGAGTCTGTCCATGTAGGACATGTGTTTAAGGCTAAGGATCCTCTTCATGAGGCACTTTTGTGGCCTTTCCAGCTGTAGCATGTGTTTAGTGAGGTACATGCCAAATGGGGCATTATACTCGATGATTGTCCTAATAAGGGAAGAATAGAGAGAGATGATGACCTCTTTCTTTCTGGATGCAAAACCCTTGGTAATGAGGTATGCCACATAGAAGGACTTTCTGACCACAGTGGCAATGTGGTGGTCGAAGGAGAGGTTGCTGTCAACCTGTGTCCCCAGATCTCTTATAACGCCTTCAATGTTCAGTGGGCTAGCATCGATGTGGTAATTAGCAAAACAGAGAAATTAGATCAGTCAGTGGTTCAAAGACAGTTAGTACCTCTTTTGGAAAATTTACATAAACAGCATCACAGTATTGAAATGCTAAGCTTTAAACTTTAAATGTTTGTTCTTTAAACTACTTTACATTTTAAGATGACTTGAATGCAGTAACAAAGATATCTGTGACATTTAGAGAAAAGACAGAAAATATTTTTTTCTTGTAATTCTTGTAAAGTATCAGCACATTTACCAAAATGCCGGGGAGGGGGCTGACAATTCATCTTGGACTACAAAAAGATATGTTGAGCAAAGGCCTGCAATTTAGCTACTGTTTGATTGCAGCTGTATAATTCCTTAGTATACTGTAAAACAAGCCCAGAGACACTCACACATGAGGGACATTCTGGAAATAAATGAAGCAGTCCTGTTACAGACAGTTTATAATATGACAGTGAATGACACAAATCCCATTATTGTCAGTGGTATGGTAATACACCTCTACTTCCTTATGTCTACTGATATAAAGTAGACTTAAAATGGATTATGGAAAAGAGAAAGGCTTGAAGAAAAATAAGATCACATTGATATGTCAAGTCCCATTGGCAGCCATTTTACAGAAAACATGTTAAAGTTCTATAAGAAGCAGTTAGAGTAATTCTGAGGTGTTAAATTAGCTTAGAAAGCAGAGTTAGAGTGAATAAATAGATTTTTTTAGTTCTAAGGTGGTGTTTTCCTTTAACCAGGCATTGTTACTGGGTTGCCTCTGGGAAGCAATTCTATGCCCAGTGGGCCTACCTGGCTAAAATAGGATTATTATTGCTATTTTTCCCGAGGCTAAACTGCATCAGCATAATCCCAGGAATTACTAAACAATTGCTTTGATCTGTTTGGATGTTAAAATAACTTGGTGCTATTTTTGTAAACACATTGAAAGAGATTCCTTCTAAAATAATTTCTTCCTTTCAATCTGGTTTTGCAATTGGCAAAGGAACACAAGATCGGACTGTTAACATGGTAAATAAAACAAGACAATTCTTTCCTGTCTATCAATACTTCTAAAGTTTTTGATAGTGAAATTATACTTTTTTATTCAAATCAATGTAACAATATGGCAGGTTTACACAATAATACTTCCACTTTTCTACTGCTAAACAATATACTTTCCATGCCGGTCTCTTTTAAAGCTGAAACCCATCATAGATGCCCACTTTTTCCAAATTTAATCTCTATATTAAGCCTTTATTTTACTTTTTAAAACAATAAATCACTTGATTGACCCAAACTGTTTTCAGACAGTGCTATAATTTATACAACCTGCCTCAACAGTGATATCTCCAATATTTTTCAGTTATCAACTAATGCTCTCATGTCTCTAACTATATAAACTATTTATTAAAATCTGTAGAATTATTCTTACCCCAGTTTCATAGCTTTTCCCTTGTAAGAGTGGGCATAAGATTTTTACAATAGATGACACATATTTTAATGATCACAATATTTGGATAACTTGAAAATATATTTGCAATGCATCACTAGATGGAATGATATGAATTTTATCTCTTTTCAAAAGGTTTTCTATTAGAATAAATATCCCTCTTCATATCTTTTCTTCGATTTGAATTTATTGATTTCCTTTAAATCTATTCTCCACTACTTAAATTCTATAATAATCTACAATTTCTTGAATCCCTTGAATTGCCTTTAAGTTCAAAACTCTGGTGGGTAAGGATTTTAGATTTTTATTTTTGTTATCTACTTGCCAGAAACAGTGAAATTATTCTGAATTCTGTCTTATGTGAGTTAAAACTCATGGTTACAATTGAGGGCTCAAAAGTTACGATAAACTAATTAAGTCCTTGAACATTGTAATTATTCTTCTGCCATTTATCTCCAAGAGCAACATGATGAGTGTACAGCTAATTTCAGTACTAGAGGGCTTGGTAGCTGCATTCCAGCATTTTTGTCCTTATTGAATGTAACCAAGGGTTTACCATATTTCCAGTCTATTTTGTGCAACCCTGGTATTCTTATTGACAACTCAAGTACTGCATATGAATACTTTTCTTTACTAAATTATTTGAGTTTATGATTTTTTCCTCTCCTGGCTTCACAAGTTCTAGAATGTGTTTGGAAAAGGGCCTGTCATTGTTTTATCTGCCTGTTTTTAAATATTACATATACTGATCTATCAAAACTCAAACTTACAAGAGTAATTCTGCATGAGGAAAAGCTGACATTAAATTTCATTTTCCTTCACCCCTCCACCCTACGTCATTCTATCCATCCTTCCCAGTGCCTCCATCCATCACTGGGTCTGCCTGCTTCTCCTTCCACCCCTGGACTTCTCCATGTAAGCTGGGATTGGCCTGGATCTTAAGGGTATCCTAGAGGGTTGTGTTGGCAACTACTTCTGTATAGTGATAGGGTTATGATCAACCTTTATTTCTCTGTCCACCCATCCCTGCATTGCTCAGCATCTCCTAGGGCTACTTTCCTCTATGCACCATGCTTACTCTCAGGAAGCATTTCCAAGAAACACCTTCCCTCCGTCCCTCCTGGATGGGAACACCTATCCCTGCCTGCCAACACCTAAGTCTCCTGAACCACTAATGAAACCCAGATTGCCAGGGCCATAGTTAGGGTTTTATCCCTCTATACCATGGTGCTGGTCAACATTTGATTTCATTTTAACCATTTAACACAACCATATCTAATTTCTAAATTATATGAAATAAGCAACAAATACATAGCAAAATCTATTATTATTATTATTATCCATTTTTTGTATGAATACATATATAGACAACCAGCTCTTTTCAATTTGTTAGGAATTTACATGGAAAGGGGCTGAACTCATGATGTTTGCTTCCTTTCTAAAAACATGTTTGTGTTTGAAAACATGATTTTTGTCATTACCCATGTTATTTTTTAAAATTTTGCAAAATGTCTATACAAAGAAGTTTAAACTATATTCTGCTGTAACCCAAGCTGTAAACCTCCTTCAACAAAGAAATGACAGCATAGTGAACATGTTTTCAGTGAAGTTCTTACTCAAAGGCTGTTTTCCTTTTCCTGACAACTACAGTTGTCATATCCTCTATCCACCCAGCTCTAGAGGTGCACTGCGTATTGTTAATCACGTAGCCACTGATTTCATGGGTGCAGTTATATCTTTCAAAATATCACCATATGGCATCCATCCTTTATCTCATTTTAGACTTTTGCTCTACCCATTGCATAGTATAACCTATTTTCTTTTCCTTGTTTTTGAATATCTCTTGATCATCATTCCTTTCCTGGCCAAATGGCACATTCGTTACCCATTAATTGGCCAGGGGCCAACCAGGACAGGCTATCATTTAGATAACCATCAGGGTGGCTCAATATGTTTTTCTGTTTTGCACTCTATTCTGCAGGAATACATTGAAGTGCCAGAGAGGGACATGCAATAGGCTGGCCATGGGGGCCATCCCCTCACTTCCAAGTAACCTTCTTCCTCCCTCTACAGCATAACCAGTGGTTTTTCTGGTCTCCAGTAGGGAATCACAGTAACTTAGTGTGCCCCTGAGAACAAGCCAACCCTTTTCACTCCTAAGATAGGTCAGTGGGCCACATCACTTAACTTCTCCCCCACCCTGATTGGTTCCTCCAGTGCTGAGGCTACAAATCAAAACCCAGTCTCCTGGGTTGTAGTCAGGCTCCATCCCTCTTCACCATGGGCCTATCTGTATAGTAAAGCATCTTTAACAGATTGAGATTGTTTAATTTTGTACTGAGATTGCCCATTGCCATGCCACTGGTAAGTTTGGTAAGATTTATGAGAACTGTATAGCCACAATAAGTTTCATGAGATGAGGGTCAGAATATACGTCTGAACAGAAAACAGAATGTTTGCTGCTCTATCATGTACTTTGAAAAACAAAGTGTAAGGGGCATGACTAAACTTCATATGGGACCAGAAAAAGTCAAATCAAATGAGTGGAAACAATCATCAGAAAGCTGTAGAAGGAGAGAAAATATATGTGCATATATAATCTAAAATGATGTGCAGTTCCTTGTTGGACCAGATGGAAGATGCAATAGCGAGCAGGGAGAAAAAAAGCACTTCCTTTCAACAACATTTAGAGAAATGTTGCTGGGTCAGATTCACACAAAAATGATGTCACCCTGACAGGGTCTTAATAAGCTACAAAGTGCAGCAGTAGAATTGACTTCATAACATGATTTTCTGCGGTCGGCTCTTCAAGGTATTATGCCAGGATAGGTAGTTGATTTAATACAGTACTGGACTACTTAGTGTGCTGTTGCCTAGCAACCTGACACTGCATTGACATCAAGCTTGGAACATGGTCTGATGATGAACTCTGTACATTGCAGTGTAGGTTAAGTGGCCAGGTGCACAGGTATTGGTGGGGGGGACATGGGGAGGGAGGGGGACCAATATGAACAATGGCTTCCATCAGTGGAAGGATTAGATATACCAAGGTCTGAATTAGCTCCCACTGTAGATTTTATAGTGAAGGAAGGGCATGCAAGTAGGTACAAAGGTTATACCATATATAATTATAGTAATAAGGAGTTAAATTAAGTTTATTTTTCCCTTTTATCAAAAGGGTTTAAGTTTGTACCTAGTAGGAAGGCGGATATTAGTAAAGTCGTAATAGACTTGAAGTTATTTTTAAGAAAGAAAAATGTTGAACTTCTATTCCATGGACAGAATAATAATGGCCCGAAAACTGGTATGTTAATTAGAAGAAACACATATAACCCACCCTTACATCCACAATTTAAAAATGTTGAGACTTTAATGGAAAAGAAATTAAGATGTGAATTATCCAAGAATAGAATTACACATAACCTCACGAAGGATGAGAATAATTTATTAAGAGAGTTAAGAGATGATACTTCTTTAAGAGTTATGAAACCAGATAAAGCGGGGGGGGGGGGGTCTGTGATTATGGACCACATAACACATGAAGCTAAAATGATGGACACTTTGGAGAATACAGATAGATATGTTAGAGCTTCAATTAATGAAATTAATAATGGAAATAGAAAAATATATCTGGTTTTAAATGATTTATTATTGGAAGGTTCAATAGATTTACCAACTTTTAAGTACTTGTATGTAGAAAAACCAAAAGTGCCTACCATCTTTGGTGTGCCAAAGGTACACAAGAATGTTGAAAATCCCCCAATGAGGCCTATTGTACCCTCGGAGGGCTCAGTAACTGCACCCTTGGACAAGTGGCTTGACTGTAAATTAAAGAGTTTAGCTTTGGAGGGCCAAGAGGTGGTTAAAGATTCTTGGGACTTGCTGCGGAATTTAACATCCGAAGTTTATGATGATAACATTGTTTTTATTACTATCGATATTGTTGATTTATTTTCATCAATACCAAACGTGGAGGGCATGAAGTGGTTTGAAGAAGCTCTTTTAAAATATAGTAAATTTAGTAGTAATGATTTTTATCTTATTTTAACCCTAATGGAATTAGTATTAAGTAATAATTATATACATTACGAAGGTGAGTTTTTCAAGCAAATCCAGGGTGTAGTTAAGGGAGCGAGGTGTGCCCCCACATATGTTAATATTATTTTGTCCGCTTGGGAAGAAAGATATATTACTAATTCAAAATGTAACCATTGTTGGAAGTTTTATAAGCACTTTCTGTATGACATGTGTTTTCTATGGGTAGGTTCAGAGGATGAGTTCTCTGAGTTTTCTAAGTACATTTCTGAGTCCACAGATTTTTTGAATTTTACATATAAAAGTGATAAGAATGTTTTATGCTATTTGGATATTTTCACTGGAAAAGGTGAGGAGGGTTTCTTTTCAAAAATTTATAGAAAAGAAACCTTTTCGAATTTTTATTTAGCTTTCAATAGTACCCACCCCTACCACCAGAAGAAAGGTATTGTGAAGGAGAAGCCGGATGACATCCAGAGAAAGCGATTTTGAGAATGAGTGTAAAAAATTGCGTGAAATGTTTATGGATAGGGGATACCCGATTTACCTCATTGAGAGGATAGAGAAGGAGGTGAAGGCAGGAAGACAGGATAAATTTGAACCCATTTTGGGGGTTAAGGTTGGATCGAATGAGGTAAAGTCAAAAGTAGACAAACATGAAGGTGAAAGCAATTTTGTAGTGGACTTTAATGGGGATGCAGTTAAAATAAGGAAAATTATAGAAAATGAATGGAATAGGTTTGGCGAAATCTCCGATCTAGAAGGCATTTTTGAGACACCTTTGAAGTGTACGTACCGAAAGGGGAAAAGTTTAAAGAATATTCTGGAGGGCAGAAACGAGGGGAATATATGTAGAGAGGGGAAGGTTGGCACTTTCAAATGTGGGCGATGTTCCCAGTGCCCATACATATGTACAAAAGAGACCATCTTTATTGGTAGTAGAGACAGACTGATCCAGAGTAGATATTTTGCGAACTGTGATACTAGTGGAATAGTATACTTAGCATTGTGCGACCATTGCGAAGCATTTTATGTGGGCAAATCGGAAAGGAAGTTGAAAAATAGGATATATGAACATAATTACGAGATCAGGACGAAATATATTAATAATGCTTTGTATAAACACAAAAGAGTTTGTCAGGAAGCTAAGTTTAGTTTTTCTATTTTGGAAGTGGTACAAAAGGATGTGAGGGGTGGTTTATGGGAAACATCTATAGAATATAAAGAATTATTGTGGCAGCTATCACTGGAAGCTAACAAGTTTCCAGGTTTGAATGATGCAGTTTCCCTTGCTCCAGTTTTGAAGTTAAGAGCAGCTAAATTGTAACACTTTACCTCTTCGGTTTATTTTCTGAATAATACATAGCCACCTTTGTAATCTGCTTCTAAACAACAACGGTGAAACAAAATCTTTTCCCAACACTAGAGAGTGCTATTGGCCACAAAAAATTGTCAGTTAATATTTTTAAACATTTTTAAATGTTTTTTAAGGGTATTTATAGTTATTTAATATGTATGTAAGTTAACCAATTTTAAAGAAATGTATCTATATTAATATACTTGTTTTTTGAAAGTATTATTTTTTATATAATGGTTATTTAATGTGTATTTTAAGTTTGATGAAATAAAATATTTAATTGTTTTATTAATTAATTATTAGATAATTGACTTAGATGGTATATATTGTGAGGTTTATTGTTGGTATGCATTCTGTTTGTTCATCTGAAGAAGTCACTTGAAACGAAAATGCATGACATTTGTGTATAGCGTTAATGTGTTTTGAGAACTAGAAGTTTTTGCGGAATAAATTGCATTGTGTGATTAAAGGAGTCGAGCCTTTCTTCTACTTTTGCTCCATTCGAGTTTTTGTTGGTTGAACTATTTCGGCAATTGTTTTTCCATCTTTGATTTTGATGATGAATATAACTTACGATTTTCCAGTCCCTACTCTAAGTTTTATATATCCATTTATTTATTTTATTTCATTTTATTTTATTTTACATATGAATGGACAGGATTTCTAGAGCCTCTTTTAACCACAACATAATTACATAAAAGAGAAAAGCAACAGGGTAGTCAGCATAAATGTAGTGATATGTATAGCAGGAAGAGTTTGTTCACAGAAGAAAATACATTAGTTAAATCACAGCACTAGACCAGCATTTTTATGTTTCTTTCTTTTATTTTAATGTCCTAATTACAGTCAGGGTAGGCTTGTCATGTAACTCTATCAGCTGGACCAGAAGGTGCTCCATGGTTGTAGCATGGGAGTCCATGTACCACATCTTGGATGTGACCACTGCACCGAATGTTGAATGAACAAGGAGGACCTCTTAAGGCCACTGTCAGAAGAAGATCCTCTGTCTCCTTGCTGAATGGTGGTAACAGAGGCAAGCAGCAAGTCCTCCAGGTCATGTTTTGCAGAGTGGCCTTCATTCTCTTGCTGGAGAACTGATCTGATGACCTCTGATGATTTAGCAGCATGTGCTGGTGCAGTCTCAGGTCCTTGCCTCATCACAGATGAACTTGCTGAAGGATGAGAAAAATAAAAGAAAGAAAATAAATACATTCGTACACTTCTGTTACCAGCATAACTATAATTGCACCGTATAGCTAAAATATAGTATATATGCCACATTGCCTGGATAGTCTATCTGACCTCATACCCCCTTATTAAATTCTTGCTCTTTTCCCTCCTCTGTCATTATAAATGAAAATAGGGACACGTTCATAGACTGTAACTGTGTCAAAAGAAGGCAAGAAAACTAGCAGACAGTAGCCAGAATATGACTACATA
Organism: Protopterus annectens; assembly: GCF_019279795.1. Classification (NCBI taxonomy): domain Eukaryota; kingdom Metazoa; phylum Chordata; order Ceratodontiformes; family Protopteridae; genus Protopterus; species Protopterus annectens. The sequence goes on from NC_056736.1 coordinate 456,686,792, forward strand.
CAATTCTTTCTATAGTTTTCTTGTACTATTTGCCAGAATGAGTGATGCCAGTAGCATTCCTCAATGTCCTTGTGAGGTGGTGCCAAACATTCACTTTCAATAATGGGACATCCTAATGACAAAGCAGGTGTTCTTCCTAACCTAGGCAGCAGATATGCAATGATCTTACTTTCCTGGGTGCACCAAGCAAGACGCCTGCTTAACCTGGTACCCCAAGAGGCCACCTCCAATCTAGGTCTCCATGAGAAGCAATGTAGTGCCTGTGTGTACATGGCCCCATATTTTAGAAAGCACATTTTGAACATCATTCAGTAGCAAAAGTGTGCTACCAAAACTTTTGCTAGCACATTAGCAGTGTTATGACCTTCACAGGTTCTGTGCGTGTACATATCTCTCAGTAGAACAGAGATGGGCAGGAGCAAGCATACTAGTGCTGAGTGAGTGTGACAGTGCAATGCATTATGGCAGTGATTTATAGATGATAACACAAAGTTACCTCATTATCATAATTGCCCCACTATGAGGCCCATTTTAGCATGATAAAACATGAGGTCATAATAATGCAGAAGAGGGCATTAAAACAAACCAGTTAGGAATAAGACTTCATTGGAGAAAACCCTGAACTGTGATATAGGCATAATGAAAGAAGACAGGATGCCTTGTTATACCCAGCAGGAGTCTATATTACGTTATTGAAAAATGTGTTAATCGAACACGTCTTTGCCGAACAATAAACAGCAAAAACACAAATCTCCGAACAGCTACTTCAGCAGATGTTTTCCCAGGAGAAAAAAATGCTTGCCTGTTGTAAGCAATTTTCCCTTTTCCCCACTGTAGTGCAATTTCAGAGTTGGTACATTTAGTTAGGGGGTGTGGGGTGTGGGGTGAAGCCTCCAACTTAGTAGGGTTTGAAAGTTTGTTTTGTTTTTATTTGGCCAAGAAATTTTTTTTCCCATGGGAAAAAATTTGCTGAAGTGGCCATTCAGAGATTTGCGTTTTCACTGTTTATTGTCGGCAAAGATGTGTTTGATGAATGCGTTTTTTGATAACATAATTTAGACCACCCAACAGCATGGTACAGAGGGATAAAGCTCTGCCTTTTTGGACTTTTAAGAGGTTTTTGCTGGGGTCAGTTAGAAAAGAAGTCTTTTGTAGACAGTGAATAAAATTTGTTAATTAGTGGGAGGAGCTGAGAAATAGCATTCCTCATTTAATTTGCAAGTATTTAGTGGCATCTTTATTTAGCTGTAGTGCTGTGTGACATGCTCTCTGCCTGACTATTGCTGATCTCTGTCTGCATTTGTGTTTTCCCACTCACCCATCCTATTCTTGTGCATTTAAATTTGGTGGCTTTTCAGTTGTTCACCTACCACCCACTATAAATCTGACTTTGGACATGCCTCCCAGTCTTACCTCATCAGCTCATTCTACTGAATACCAAGAAATCTACTGGGAAGGCACCCTTAGTCTATTAACATTGAATTATCTTCTGTTTCCTACCTTACCACTTACTAAAAATGTACTTTATTCAGCTGCTTTTACTCTATTTGTGCTTATTCCTATTTTATGTAGCTTTTTTGCTGAATATTCTTAAAGTGTTCAGTTGCATTTAATCTGCTGCATTTATTACTTCTTGGTAGTAGCCTGATTACATTGTAATTGTTATTCAAAGCCTGCTAGCTTTGATTTAAGCACTTGGGCTCCAGAGTAGTTATCTTACTTTAGGAAGGTTTATGGGCTACACCCTTGTGGCAGGAGAGGTAGCTTATACCTTTCTGATCTGGGAATTGCTGGTTGAAGGCTTAGTGTGTCTTTTATTCTAAAAGTGTCTTTGCTCAGGTTTAAGCAATTGAGCTCCATACCAGTTATTTTACATTAAAACGGTTTATGGTCTACACTGTTATGGGAGGAGAGGGTAGCTTCCACCCGTCTGAGCTGGGAGTTACTGGTGAAGGCTCTTTTTGCCTGTTCTTCTGTTCTGGTTATTTTGTTCCGGTTTAAGCACGTGGGCTCCAAACTAGTTATTTTACACTAAGAAGGTTGTGGTCTAGTCTCTTGTGGCAAGAGAGGATAGTCCATACCCTTCTGAGCTGGGAATTGCTGTTGTAAGCCTTATTGTGCCTTTATCTGTTTATCTAAAGGGCTAGCTTGTTTAAAATTTGAATCTCTGTGCCTCAGGCATTTGGCGATGTTTGGCGACTACTCTACTTGAGAAGAAGAGTGTTGCTGGTTTCTGCTAAACTCTACTAAAACTAGGACTTACATTACCATATCCACTATTTCAGCACTTGCTTTCTGCTGCATTGAGTGTTTCTATGTTGAATATCTGCATTTTTTGACCTTTTTAAAGACTTAAATTAGAACTGCCTTTGTTCCTTTTTAGTGACAGTAGAGGGGATCTGAGCCATTTTCTGGCCCATGATTGTGTAAAGGGAAGATGAGTGTGCTGTTTTTGATTGGCCACAAGTTCTTGTTTGTGTTTTTTTTCTAATCTCCTCTGGTATTTAAGTGTTGCAGTTACACAACACCTGGCTCATAACCTACGAGCAAGTTAAAACCTACATTACCATATCCACTGCTTTAGCACTTGTTTACCACATTGGTTTTGTCACAGTTGCTTTACTTGACTGTTTCTGTGCTGAATATCTGTACTGCCATCCAGTGGTGCCTAGCAGTAATCTGTATAGATTATACCAAAAGTGTAGTGTTACAGATAATAACCAAAAACCTGAAGAGATGTAATGCTAGCAGCTTAAACAGACCGAACAGCTAAGAAAAACAAAATTATATAAAATTTTTATTTCCAAAGTAGATTGAGCAGTTTCATCCTTAATAAACCAGGACTTCTTCAGAATGAATTAATACAGTAATAACCTCCCATATATATTGTAGCACAGTTTAAGAACTTAATTCATTAAAATACTTAATGGAAAAATGGGATTTAAAGATACAGTGCCAATAAAAATCACAGTTGTAACTTGGTTCCCATATTAGGAATTTCTAAAATGATCAAGTGAAACAGCCACTATAAAAAAATTCTCTTAACCAAAATATTTACATACTATTAAAAAAAATATTGCACATTGTGAAAAATCACAATGTTAAAAACCAAGGATGCAGTCAATCCCCAAGCCTATTCATTTTAACATGGATCTCATTCATAAAAGGGGTTGTATAGAACTCTGTTCATTCAGGCCAGGTTCTTGAAAAGCATGCAGTCTAAACTGCCACTTAATTTCTTGTGCCTCTAATTTCACATTTACATTTCCTCCCCTTGGATTGTGTTTTATTTTTTACAAAACAGAGAATTGACATTTATTGTAGTTTGTACAGGTAACAGAATGCTTATATAGAGAATTTCTATCATTCTTCTTCCATATTTCGTAATTGTACTCATAGATGCATCTCTGGAGACATCTCTCCATTTTGCCCACATAAAAAGAGGGGCAGCTGGAACACTTAGCAAGATACACAACGTAGTTCGACTGACAGTTACCTTTACAGGACTCTTAAGGAATAGTGCAAATCTTTTCTAATACTTAATTTTTAATTTCAAGAATGTAAGAACATTGTTCACAACTTCCACATTTCACTGTTCCACCTTTACAAGGTCTTTTATAACCTTGCTTACATTCAAACTATTCCTTTACATTATACCCCGTTTTAAAATTAAACCTAGGTTCTTGCCCTAATAATTGAAAAAATTAGTAGGATTTGCTTATAATAATGTTCGTAATTTCATTGGTTCGAGGGCAATGTTGAATCACCACAGCTGTTTCATAATTATTTAACCCTCAAGTCTGTTTTTCAGAAGCAGTCCCTATACCCAACAGGGGTTGATAATGAAAACCCCATTGGGATTTGACATAATTACTTATTTCTTTAACCATCTGAGGAGGATAATCCCTTACAATAAACATTTCCTTTACTATGTCCAGTTCCTTACATACATCATTAAAATGTGATGTAATTCTGGCTACATGAATACACTGACCCTTAACTATACTCTTCTTTTGACTAAGGGGGTGGCAACTGGTGAAGTCTAAATAAGAATTACTAAAGGTGGGTTTTTTGTAAACCGTAGATTTAAACTCATTATTGGTATGTGCAATCAAAATATCCAAGTAATTGATCTTATGTTTGTCAAAACTGTAAGTGAATTAAAAAAAAAAACAGAGGTGTGATTAAGGTAATCAATAAGATTCAATATCATGTCCTTCGGGCCTCCCCAAAAATCAAAATGTCATCCAAGTCTTGCATATAGTTTGATGTTACAAAAAAAACTTCAAATTAAAAATGGACTTAGTTTCCTGATCCAACAGTACTAAATTGGCATAAATGATGGCACATGAAACCCCCATAGCTACCCCTTTGTTCTGTTTAATTATCTCCGCTTCAAAAGAATTATAGCTATATTCCAGTACCATAGACATAAATTCCGCCAAAAGATTAACCCTATCATTTGAAAAAGATGTGTACTTCATTATAATATTATAAAAAGGTTCAAGCCCTTCTTCCTTGGGAATTACTGTGATAAGCTCAATTACTTGAATAATTTGATTTTACATTCCAGTAATGGATTTAAATCTACAGTTTACAGAAAACCCACCTTTAGCAATTCTTAGTTAGACTTCACCAGTTGCCACCCCCCTTAGTCAAAAGAAGAGTATAATTAAGGGTCATTGTATCCATGTAGCCAGAATAACATCAAATCTTGATCATGTATGTAAGGAATTGGACATAGTACAGGAAATGTTTATTGGAAGGGATTACCCTCCTCAAATTGTTAAAGAAATAAGGAATTATGTCTGATCCCAATGTGGTTTTCAGTATCAACCCCTGTTAGGTATAGGGATTGGTTCTATAAAACAGACTTGAGGGTTAAATAATTATGAAAGGGATGTGTTGATTCAACATTGCCCTCAAACCAGTGAAATTACAAACACTATTAAGAAAAATTGATCATTTTATGAGCAAACAATGCTATTTTTAATTACAAACAACAAACAATTAAGCAACTGCATAAACTCTGCTGTACCTGACCAGATAAAAACCAGGTCTTCCGATATAAACAAGCCGCCGTGTTGGACTTCAAGTATAAACAGATTATATAACAAGAGGAAGAAACTGTTGTCCAAAAGCAAGAGGGATATCACTCTGCAGAAGTAGAGTTCTCTCCTAAGTCTAAACAGGAAAATCCGAAATCTTGTAAAGTCTTCTAAAGCAAATTACAAAAGCCAAGGATAATCATAAGGCATTCCTTAACTATATCTGAAGACTAAAAGGGTATGCCCAGCTATGTGCCGAACTGGTTGTAGATAGGATCACTCATAGTACATCAAAATATATCTCCAACCTTCTAGCTGACAGATTCAGTGCAAACAGTACCCCCTGTTCTACAGGCCCATAGATTTAACCAACTTCATCTGCAAGGCTATGGAAAGAATTATTATGGACCTTATCAACATGGACATAGGCGACCTGCAAACACTGGACCTGACCCAGTTTGGCTTTGTTAAGGGTAGATCATACTTATCAAAGCTGGTAGACTTATTTGAGAATTTCACCAAAGCCATGGATGAAGGTAAGACAGTGCACACAGCCTATCTCAACCTTGCCAAGGATTTTGACACAATTCCCCACTCTGGCATCATTGAGAAACTCTCTCAGATATGGATTAACCCTTACGTTATTAGATGGGTAGTAAATTGGCTCATTGACAGAACACACTCTGTCAAAATTGGATGCCTCCACCTCCACCACTAGACCTGTCACCAGTGGAGTACCACAGGATGCTATCCTGGGCCCCTTACTGTTTGGCATCTATTTCTCAGAAGTTCAGGTCAAAGTAAATGGCCTTTGGCTCACCAAATTCACTGATGATTGCAAACTGGGAGCAATCATTGAGTTTCCCAATGGTGTCAACATATTACAAGAAGGGCTAATGCAAAGAAATGACTGGTGCCAAAACCATGGCCTAAAACTAAATAAAAAAATGCATTATTTTTCCCTTTGGCAAAACGGAATTCCCTACAAATTACCATATTGACAGAACCCCCCTGAGTTTCAGCCCAGTGGTGTGAGATTTGGGAATAGAGATTGATAGCAATCTGATCTTTGACCACCAAGTTTCAACAGTGGTAAGTAAAGCATTCTACATAAAGCACTTCATAAGAAAAAGGCAAAGCATCCAGATCAAGGAATGTTATAACTCCACAGTACTCAACCCTCATCAGACTACTAATAGAATATAATACACCTTTTTGCATACCTCACCAGATGCCCACAGCAGTGGGAAATACCTCAGAGTTTTCTCACTAAGAAAATACTGGGACTCCAAACCATAACCTATGTGAACAGGCTGAAAGGCTTGTCACTTTACTCTGTATCTTATAGGTTGCTGAGAGATGACTTGTGCCTGTTCTGTAGGGCAATCTCCAACCCTGCCCTAATGGAATTGCTGCACATCAACAAGTCAAAAGGCTCAAGAGTCACACATTCTAGGGATCTCAACCTAGCTTGTGACATTAACAGATCTACCTGGAGAGACAGATATGTCTCTCAGGGACTGCCACTTCTCTGGAATATACTCCTTATTCATGTAAAACAGAGCTCCTCACTGACTTTATTCAAACGCAACCTAGATAACTGGATGGGAGACTGCAAATTCACCCCTGGGGAAACACCCATGTGCCATATGGACAGAAATAGCCAGTGGTGATCACAGACAAGCTCGGTTCATAAATTCATTCTACGAAACACCAAAAAAAACACAAATGGGGATACTTGCGATTAACACAGATGGCTCATAAAGGCTCTAGGGCCACTAGCTTAATAATCTCCTTTGAAACTATGAATCTATATGACTGGCCTATCACTCTGTAAAGTAAATGGCCCAGCTGCCTTATGTAGCCTATTATTCTATGCTTCTATGGTTATATTCAGTTAGCATATTGTTTCAGCTTGTATGTGTGAAAGTCAAAACATCTGGTAAAGAAATATGTGGTTTTTGGCTTACAGTAGTATAGAAATAAATGTATTGCCTTCCATATTACAGTTTAGCATGGTTTATGATATTTTGAGTATTATTTGGAAATGTTATTAAAATATACATGCATTTGGAAATGTTATTAAAATATACATGCATACTGCGGTGGTGGTGCTGCGGTAGCGTTGTCGCCTCACTGTAAGACGTTGTCCTGTTCGATACTCAGCTAAAGTGTCTTCTGTGTGGAGACATGCGTGAATGGGCGTACCTTCATTGAAGGTTGTGCGTCAGAGCTGGCAACTTGGCACGTAAAAATCTACTGCCAATCATTAGCGGACTGGAGTTCCACTGTGGCGTCCCCTAATCGGGAAAAGCCAAAAGACACAACAACAACAATAAAATATACATGCATGTTTCCATATTTTCATAAACATCGCCAAACTACAACCCTGCACAGCATTGTGACAACTTGCTATTGATATGACCAATCAGTCATGTAAAGTGTAGAAATTAACCAGTTATTTAGGCATATTCATGCATGGAATCAGCATCATCTTTTACAGCTTTAAAATTACAACCACTGTGTAGACTGGTGTCTCACAAGCAACTTTGCAGCATATAATAGTTTGTAAAGCATATGATTTCTAAGGTATAATGATTTACTTGAGGTAAATTTTCAGAAAGTGATTTCAGATGTTCATAGGTTCATAGGTGCTTACTAGGCTAATGGCCCTGGAGCCTTTGCAAGCCCAGCCCATAGAAGTGAGCTGGCATCATGCCACCCAACGTTAGTTCCCAGTGCCTCTATCAAGTAGAGCCACTGGAGTGATCCCAAGGGTGATCTTTCTTTTTCCCATCCATTCATCAAAATGTCTCTTGAAGAGGGCTAGTGAAGTGCTCTGCTTGACATGTATGGGAAGTCTATTCCAGAGCATGGGCAGTCTCTGGGTTATGAATCTGTCCCTCCAGCATGTTCTGTTGATTGTGGTACTGACGTTGAGGTCTCTGGATCGTGTGGTGTGGAGGGATTGGGATTTCTTTAGATGTAGCATTTCTAACAGAGCTGGGTTAGACATGGCTTTGTAAGTCAAGCAGAGATCGCTTCTTAGTAGACGATATGAGACAGAGAATAGCTGGAGTTTTTTGAGTCTGTCCATGTAGGACATGTGTTTAAGGCCAAGGATCCTCTTCGTGGGGTACTTTTGTGGCCTTTCCAGCTGTAGCATGTGTTTAGTGAGATACATGCCAAATGGGGCATTATACTCGATGATTGGCCTAATAAGGGAAGAATAGTTAGTCAGGTCTGACCATAAGCTAATCACCCTTAACATCCACATCCCACCCCCACCCCCCAGTAAAGAAACCACCATGAAAAACTTCTCCAAAGCCAACTTCATGCTACTCAAGTCAGAAGTGACAAACTTCATGACACCCATGCAGACGGGAACTGAAAGTTCAACTGCTGAATCCTACACTAAGGCACTGTACGAGCATATCCACTCATGCATGAATCGTGCCATCCCAAATAGAACCAAAATGCTCTCATCCAAAAAAAGGAAGCCAATCTGGTGGTCCCCTGCCATAAACAAACTTTACAACAAAAGGAAGAAACTTTTGCAGAAAAGAGGAAAATCCCAGGATGCAAAAAACTCCCTTACTAGCCTCAGTAAGAAACTGAGATGCCTCATAAAATCCTCCAAAGCTAGTTATGAAAATAAAATTGCCAAAGATTCCAAAGACAACCACAAAGCATTCTATAACTATGTCAAGAATCTAAATGGCAATGCTCAGATCTGCTCTGAGCTAAAACAGAATGGCAATAAATATACTGATTCAAAGGATATTGCCAATATCCTGGCAGATCGATTCAGTGCCAACTTCACCCCCCTCTCACCCCCTAAATGGCCCATCTCAATACCGGAAGATTGCCAAATTCCAGTAATAACGGCCACACAGGTACAAAATGCACTCTCTAAAGCCATGAATACAGCATCCATGGGACCAGATGACATCCCGGGCTGTGTACTACATGAACTACAATATGAACTGGCACCTCACCTAAATGTCATGTTTAATCATAGCCTCAACTCAGGTTTCGTGCCCACTGAGTGGCGCAGAGCTACAGTTATCCCAATCCACAAGGGGGGATCCACCTTGGATCCCGGAAACTACCGTCCCATCAGTCTGACAAGCCTTATCTGCAAGGCCATGGAGCGTATTATCATGGAATTTATAAACAAAGACATTGGCAACCTTCAAACACTGGACCCCACCCAGTTTGGGTTTGTGAAGGGCCGATCTTGTCTCCTGAACCTGATTGACTTCTTTGAATCAGTCTCCAGAGCCATGGACAAGGGTAAGGTGGTCCATACAGCCTATCTAGACCTTGCCAAGGCCTTTGACACCACCCCCCACTCTGGAATCATAGATAAACTTACTAAGTTGGGTATTAATCCCTATGTCACCCAATGGGTTGCTAAATGGCTTAATGATAGAACCCACACTGTAAAAGTAGCCGACTCCAAATCCAGCTCCAGACAAGTGACAAGTGGAGTACCTCAGGGTTCAGTCCTGGGGCCGCTCTTGTTTGGCATCTACTTCTCTGAAGTACAGGTCAACACTAAGGGACTCTGGCTAACAAAGTTTGCAGATGACTGCAAACTGGGAGCCATTATTGAATCCCCAAATGATGTGGATTCTCTACAACAGGGCCTTACAGAAACAGATGCTTGGTGCCAGAGCCATGGGCTCAAGCTCAATGCCAAGAAATGTACTGTTATCCCCTTTGGGAAAAAACATGTATCCATGAATTACCATATAGGTGGCAGTACACTTAACACAGAAAGTGTGATAAGAGACTTAGGGACACAGGTGGACAGTGGTCTCACCTTCGATAACCACATCGCCACAACAGTCAGGAAATCCTTCTATGTGGCACACCTCATTACGAAGGGCTTTTCATCCAGAAAAAAGGAGGTCATTGTCCCACTGTACTCATCCCTCATTAGACCCATTATAGAATACAACACCCCATTTGGTATGTACCTCTCAAGACATCTGCAACAACTGGAAAGGCCTCAGAAATACCTCACTAAAAGAATCACAGGCCTAAAGCAGATGCCCTATGATGACCGCCTTAAAAAACTCCAGCTATACTCTGTCGCATATCATCTACTAAGAGGCGATCTCTGCTTAACATACAAGGCCATGTCAAACCCAGAGCTGTTGGACATGCTACACTTAAAGAAATCCCAATCCCTCAGAGCTACACGCTCCAGGGATCTAAACCTTGTCATCACAATAAACAAAACATGCTGGAGGGATAGGTTCCTGACCCAGAGACTCCCCAGACTCTGGAATAGATTGCCCATACATGTCAAGCAGAGTGCCTCTTTGGACCTCTTCAAGAGGAACCTTGACGATTGGATGGGAGAAAGGAAATTCACCCCAGGGATCACATCAGTTGCCCTGCTAGACAGGGGTCCAGGAAAGTAAATAATGTGGGAAGAAATAGCCAGGGGATTGTTATGGCTAGGCTTGTATAGGCCCTAGGGCTGATAGCCTTGTACCAACCTATGAACCTAATAGAGAGAGATGATGACCTCTTTCTTTCTGGATGCAAAACCCTTGGTAATGAGGTATGCCACATAGAAGGACTTTCTGACCACAGTGGCAATGTGGTGGTCGAAGGAGAGGTTGCTGTCAACCTGTGTCCCCACATCTCTTATAACGCCTTCAATGTTCAGTGGGCTCGCATCGATGTGGTAATTAGCAAAACAGAGAAATTAGATCAGTCAGTGGTTCAAAGACAGTTAGTACCTCTTTTGGAAAATTTACATAAACAGCATCACAGTATTGAAATGCTAAGCTTTAAACTTCAAATGTTTGTTCTTTAAACTACTTTACATTTTAAGATTACTTGAATGCAGTAACAAAGATGTCTGTGACATTTAGAGAAAAGCCAGAAAATATTTTTTTCTTGTAATTCTTGTAAAGTATCAGCACATTTACCAAATTGCAGGGGAGGGGGCTGCCAGTTCATCTTGGACTACAAAAAGATACTTTGAGCAAAGGCCTGCAATTTAGCTACTGTTTGATTGCAGCTGTATAATTCCTTAGTATACTGTAAAACAAGCCGGAGACACTCATACATGAGGGACATTCTGGAAATAAATTAAGCAGTCCTGTTACAGACAGTTTAGCAGATGACAGTGAGTGACACAAATCCCATTATTGTCAATGGTATGGTAATACACCACTACTTCCTTATGTCTACTGATATAAAGTAGACTTAAAATGGATTATGGAAAAGAGAAAGGCTTGAAGAAAAATAAGATCACATTGATACATCAAGTCCCATTGGCAGCCAATTCACAGAAAACAAATTAAAATTCTATAAGAAGCAGTTAGAGTAATTTTGAGGTGTTAAATTAGCTTAGAAAACAGAGTTGGAATGAAAAAATTGATTTTTTAGTTCTAAGGTGGTGTTTTCCTTTAACCAGGCATTGTTCCTGGGTTGCCTCTGGAGAGGGACTCTGTGTCCAGTGGGCCTACCTGGTTAAAATAGGATTATTATTGCTATTCTTTCCGAGCCAAAACTGTATCAGCATAATCCCAGGAATTACTAAACAATTGCTTTGATCTATTTGGATGTTAAAATAACTTGGTGCTATTTTTGTAAACACATTGAAAGAGATTCCTTCTAAAATAATTTCTTCCTTTCAATCTGTCAATTGGCAAAGGAACACAAGATCGGACTGCTAGCATGGTAAATAAAACAAGACAATTCTTTCCTTTCTGTCAATACTTCTAAAGCTTTTGATAGTGAAATTATACTTTTTTATTCAAATTAATGTAACAATATGGCAGCTTTACACAATAATACTTCACTTTTCTACTGATAAACAATATACTTTCCATGCTGGTCCCTTTTAAAGCTGAAACCCATTATAGATGCCCACTTTTTCCGAATTTAATCTGGATATCAAGCCTTTATTTAACTTTTTAAAACAATAAATCACTTGATTGACCCAAACTGTTTTCAGACAGTGCTATAATTTATACAACCTGCCTCAACACTGATATCTCCAATATTTTTCAGTTATCAACTAATGCTCTCATGTCTCTAACTATATAAACTATTTATTAAAATCTGTAGAATTATTCTTACCCCAGTTTCATAGCTTTTCCCTTGTAAGAGTGGGCATAAGATTTTTACAATAGATGACACATATTTTAATGATCACAATATTTGGATAACTTGAAAATATATTTGCAATGCATCACTAGATGGAATGATTTGAATTTTATCTCTTTTCAAAAGGTTTTCTATTAGAATAAATATCCTCTTCATATCTTTTCTTCGATTTGAATTTATTCATTTCCTTAAAATCTATACTCCACTACTTAAATTGTATAATAATCTAAAATTTCTTGAATCCCTTGAATTGCCTTTAAGTTCAAAACTCTGGTGGGTAAGGATTTTAGATTTTTATTTTTGTTATCTACTTGCCAGAAACAGTGAAATTATTCTGAATTCTGTCTTATGTGAGTTGAAACTCATGGTTACAATTGAGGGCTCAAAAGTTACGATAAACTAATTAAGTCCTTGAACATTGTAATTATTCTTCTGCCATTTATCTCCAAGAGCAACATGATGAGGGTACAGCTAATTTCAGTACTAGAGGGCTTGGTAGCTGCATTCCAGCATTTTTATCCTTATTGAATTTAACCAAAGGTTTACCATATTTCCAGTCTATTTTGTGCAACCCCAGTAATCTTATTGACAACTCAAGTACTACATATGAATACTTTTCTTTACTAAATTATTTGAGTTTATGAGTTTTTCCTCTCTTGTTTTCACATGTTCTAGAATGTGTTTGGAAAAGGGCCTGCCATTGGTTTATCTGCCTGTTTTTAAATATTACATATGCTGATTTATGTAAACTCAAACTTTCAAGCGTAGTTCTGCATGAGGAAAAGCTGACATTAAATTTCATTTTCCTTCACCCCTTCACCCTAAATCATTCTATTCAGCCATCCCAGTGCCTCCATCCATCACTGGGTCTGCCTGCTTCTTCTTCCTCCCCTGGACTTCTCCAAGTAAGCTGGGATTGGCCTGGATCTTAAGGGTATCCTAGAGGGTGGTGCTGGCAACTACTTCTGTATAGTGATAGGGTTATGATCTACCTTTATTTCTCTGTCCCCCCATCCCTGCATTGCTCAGCATCTCCTAGGGCTACATTCCTCTGTGCACCATGCTTACTCTCAGGAAGCATTTCCAAGAAACACCTTCCCTCCGTCCCTCCTGGATGGGAACACCTATCCCTGTCTGCCAGCACCTAAGTCTCCCGAACCACTAATAAAACCCAGATTGCCAGGGCCATAGTTAGGGGTTTATCCTCTATACCATGGTGCTGGTCAACATTAAATTTAATTTTAACCATTTAGCACAACCATATCTAATTTCTAAATTATATGAAATATGCAACAAATACATAGCAAAATCTATTATTATTATTATTATCCATTTTGGATGGATACATATACAGACAACCAGCTCTTTTAAACTGGATAGGAATTTACATGGAAAGGGGCTTAACTTATGATGTTTGCTTCCCTTCTAAAAACGTGTTTGTGTTTGAAAACATGATTTTGTCATTACCCATGTTATTTTTTAAAATTTTGCAAAATGTTTTGCAAAATGTCTATACAAAGAAGTTTAAACTATATTCTGCTGTAACCCAAGCTGTAAACCTCCTTCAACAAAGAAATGACAGCATAGTGAACATGTTTTCAGTGAAGTTCTTACTCAAAGGCTGTTTTCCTTTTCCTGGCAATAACTACAGTTGTCGTATCCTCTAGCCACCCAGCTCTAGAGGTGCACTGCGTATTGTAAATCACGTAGCCACTGATTTCATGGGTGCAATTATATCTTTCAAAATATCACCATATGGCATCCATCTTTTATCCCATTTTAAACTTTTGCACTACCCATCGCATAGTATAACCTATTTTCTTTTCCTTGTTTTTGAATATCTCGTGATCATCATTCCTTTCCTGGCCAAATGGCACATTCGTTACCCATTAATTGGCCAGGGGCCAACCAGGACAGGCTATCATTTAGATAACCATCAGGGTGGCTCAGTATGTTTTTCTGTTTTGCACTCTATTCTGCAGGAATTCATTGAAGTGCCAGAGAGGAACATGCAATAGGCTGGCCATGGGGGCCATCCCCTCTCTTCCAAGTAACCTTCTTCCTTCCTCTACAGCATAACCAGTGGTTTGTCTGGTCTCTACTAGGGGATCACAGTAACTTAGTGTGCCCCTGAGAACACGCCAACCCTTTTCACTCCTAAGATAGGCCAGTGGGCCACATCACTTAACTTCTCCCCCACCCTGCTTGGTTCCTCCAGTGCTGAGGCTACAAATCAAAACCCAGTCTCCTGGGTTGTAGTCAGGCTCCATCCCTCTGCACCATGGGCCTATCTGTATAGTAAAGCATTTTTAACAGATGGAGATTGTTTAATTTTGTACTGAGATTGCCCATTGCCACGCCACTGGTAAGTTTGGTAAGATTTATGAGAACTGTATAGCCACAATAAATTTCATGGGATGAGGTTCAGAATATACATCTGAACAGGAAACAGAATGTTTGCTGCTCCATCATGTACTTTGAAAAACAAAGTGTAAGGGGCATGACTAAACTCCATATGGGACCAGAAAAAGTCAAATCAAATGAGTTGAAACAATCATCAGAAAGCTGTAGAAGGAGAGAAAATATATGTGCATATATAATCTAAAATGATGTGCAGTTCCTTGTTGGACCAGATGGAAGATGCAAAAGTGAGCAGGGAGACAAAAAGCACTTCCTTTCAACAACATTTAGAGAAATGTTGCTGGGTCAGATTCACACAAAAATGATGTCACTCTGACAGGGTCTTAATAAGCTACAAATTGCAGCAGTAGAATTGAGTTCATAACATGATTTTCTGCAGTGGGCTCTTCAAGGTATTATGCCAGGGTAGGTAGTTGATTTAATACAGTACTGGACTACTTAGTGTGCTGTTGCCTAGCAACCTGACACTGCATTGACATCAGGCTTTGAACATGGTCTGATGATGAACTCTGTACATTGCAGTGTAGGTTAAGTGGCCAGGTGCACAGATATTGGTGGTGCACATTGCTAAATCCATGCATACAACTCACTGTTAACAAGTTGGCTTATTCAGTTGTTCATTTTAACCAATATTATTACTCTGTACAAACAGCTTGCATTATGTAGCATTGTATTCATGCTTAGTGTATTTTTATTTTTGTAATTACTGTTAGCCATTTTTGCCTTGAACTTAGCTGTAATTTCCCCTTGTGCTAAGCTCATGTTTTTTTCTGAATTGGGCCTTGTTTTTGCTGCATATTTCAGTGCTTGCATACATAATTAGGTACTGTAGGAAATGCACAAGTTTTAAGAGATATGTTGCCTCCTAAAATGTATAGCAGAATTTCTATCCATAAAACTGTTGACTGGTTGTACGTTTTATTGTGGATATGTTAGTACATTATGCATTATTCACCTGTTCACTGTTCAGAATAGTTGAAAATCCAATGTATGTGCTTTCCTTAAAAGACTACTGCTATTTTTCATATTTTGTTGCATTTTATTTATGTATTTATTTTATTTGTATTTGTTTACCAGGGTAGAGCACTGATCTCCATGGACCTTTTTCAAACTCGGCCCAGGAGTGTTGTCTGGTTAAGGGACTTGCTTAGAGTCACACAGTTAGGCAATGGAGATTGGGGGAGTCAACTCTGAGCTACTGGACTACAGGAAACAGCTTGTTAACAGCTCCTTAATCCATTGAACCTACTGCCAGACAGTCCTCTGCTCCAACTGCCAGACAGTCCTCTGCTCCAACTGCCAGACAGTCCTCTGCTCCAACTGCCAGACAGTCCTCTGCTCCAACTGCCAGACAGTCCTCTGCTCCAACTGCCAGAGAATCCTCTGCTCCAACTGCCAGACAGTCCTCTGCTCCAACAGCCAGACAGTCCTCTGTTCCAACTGCCAGATTTCACTTGTATGTTTTCAGTGCTTCAGTAGATAAGCCCATCTTAACTTCTGCCTCCAGGCTCATGATGCCCATAGTTCAACACCCTCTGTCCAGCACAGTTTAACTGCAGATAGGGGGTATTTCTCTTTGTAACTCAATCAATAAATATATTTTGACTTCTGTACTCACCTGCTATTCCTTGTGACTCTTGTGCCAGAGATTTTGATTATTAAAATTTATCTATCCCCCTTTACTGCTGCCATCCCTGCTGTGGTCCTGTCTAGGTTGCCTAAGTCACCTGTGTTAACTCTTCTGCCTGGAGCTTCTAATCTACTTCTGTCTACAGCACTTATGAAGGTATCTCTTTCCCTGTCTTTACTCATCCTCATACATATGACCAATATCCAGCAATTCCATCCTTCATTCCTGTGTTCTTTCTGACTGCTTTACCCAGTTGTTCCTCTTTGATTCCCTCTTATCCTTAATCCCCTCGTGATATCCAGTCCCGTCTCTCCTTTTCCTTCCTATTTTGCATCTGTCATATTTCCTTTTCCCTGGTATTTTCTGACTAGACTTCTACCTATACCCACTAGTTTTACTCACTTCCTTTTTCCTCCCATCCTTCTGCCTTCTTGCATTATATCTGTCTGTGTCCTATTATATACACCTGCCTGAAATGTCTGACACAGACCCTTAGATGCAAAGTCATTCTGCTGTGCTGTACCCCTTTACCTTATGCCATTACAGTCCTCCTGCAGACTCTACAAATGCATCCATGTTCACCCCACATGTTTTTAAGTCCCATCACCGTATCACATGTGCAGTACCAAACCCACCTCAATCCCTTGCCTCTGTTCCATATAATTTTTCTTCTTATTAGGGCTTTTTCTTTGTTCTGTTCTTGCAACTTTCAGTCATGTTAGTACTGTCTGTTACTACTAATTGTTACTATTAATCTAATGCGTGCTATTCCGGCTTATGCATGTATTTTTAACTGTTTTATAGGACAGTGCTAGTGGCTTGTACTAATTGGTGCCTAAGTAATGTATTAGGATATTGTAAGGTCTTTTTAAGCAGTCTAGTTTGGTCTGGTTAGTTTTACTTTCTTGTTTTACTTAATTGATTTTTCAGTTCTGTGTAGCTTATCCAAGCAAAGTTACTCAAAGTATTTAAAAGCTGAGGTAATGCATGCAAGCATGCTGCTCTGGTTAGTACATCTGAAAGGAGCGTTAAAGAGCTAGCAGCGGGCTTCTTGTAACCTGATTGGTCATCTTGCCTACCTGTCTGTCCTTTCAATGGCCTTTGGATTTGCTCATCATGTGAAAATGCAGACTGTGGTGCTAACAGCTTTCTGCTACACATGGCTCCCTTTTGCTTGCCTTTCTATCTCCCAGTACAGGACTTGAACCACCTCTAGGAGTTCTTTTCCGAGACACAGTAATGTAAGAGCTCATTTCCTTATCCTTATCTGTTCTCACATGTTGTGCTTTATGAAGAATAACTTTTATGTATGTTGTTTATCAACAATCCAAAGGAGAGAAGCAAACAAGATCTCAGTTGTGACTTTAACCTAGGACCTTCTATGGATCTGGTTATAAACTAGTGGTGCTGCTGCAACTGAGACCTGTTTTTCCTAAAAATGTCACTGCTGTTGCTCTTTACCTTAATGCTTAACTCGATAGCCTAAGCTGCTGGAGATTAAGTTCTTGCACAGTTTGTAAACATGCATAATATTCTTACAGATGCAGACCATCTAGTGGTTTACCTGGTAACTCCCTAAAAGATTTTATTTTGTCATGCCAGCATTTCTTACAGACCTGTTGATGCTGTGGAGAGGCAGTCAGACCCTCTGATGTTGAGCTCGAAACTATTTCTTAAACAGAAAGTTTACTAACTTTTGCAAAAACTAAAAAATCCCTAACTGAGAAAGAATCACAAGGTGCTTCACAAAAATCAAGCTTTTTAGAACTCTGTTTAAACCTCATCGTCACATATTCAATAACCATGTATTTTTTCTTATATTGTTTATTATTATTGATGTATTTTTTGGTCCTTACCCACCTCTACCACCCCAAAAAAAAAAAACACTTACAAGCTCTCTTCAAATTTTTTAATGTACTCTTAGGGCACCATGATATGCCTAAAATAGTGAACTATAAGGCTACTTAAAGAATCATCGACAAAATACAAAGACAAAAAGCAAAGAAAAGGCAAAAAAGCAAAATCAACTTTTAATTAAAAGAAAAAACACT
Organism: Protopterus annectens; assembly: GCF_019279795.1. Taxonomy (NCBI): domain Eukaryota; kingdom Metazoa; phylum Chordata; order Ceratodontiformes; family Protopteridae; genus Protopterus; species Protopterus annectens. Next base: position 456,705,079 of record NC_056736.1, read on the forward strand.
GAGTATGTATCCCTTGCGGAACAGACAACAAGAAGAAATAGCCATAATTGCCAATGACATTATATTAGATTTAACAGACCTAGAGAAGGGTTTCATGAGTTTATTCAAAGAGATGCAGGCATTCATTGCCTTTCTGAGCATAAAATCAATGAGAGAAAAAACAGTGTAATAGTGGAAACCTCTACAACATGTGATCTAGTGCAGAATATCAATCAACTTCTATGGGGGCACACACTAATTAAATATTCAGAAAATGCTTAGGAAGGCATGTACACCGAGCAGCTAGGGATGATGAATATAACTTACGATTTTCCAGTCCCTGCTCTAAGTTTTATATATCCATTCATTTATTTTATTTCATTTTATTTTATTTTACATATGGATGGACTGGATTTCTAGAGCCTCTTTTAACCACAACTTAATTACATAAAAGAGAAAAGCAACAAGGTAGTCAGCATAAATGTAGTCATATGTGTAGCAGGAAGAGTTTGTTCACAGAAGAAAGTACATTAGTCAAATCACAGAACTAGTCCAGCATTTTTATGCTTCTTTCTTTTATTTTAATGTCCTAATTACAGTCAGGGTAGGCTTGTCATGTAACTCTATCAGCTGGACCAGAAGGTGCTCCATGGTTGTAGCATGGGAGTCCATGTACCACATCTTGGATGTGACCACTGCACCCAATGTTGAATGAACAAGGAGGACCTCTTAAGGCCACTGTCAGAAGAGGATCATCTGTCTTTTTGCTGAATGGTGGTAACAGAGGCAAGCAGCAAGTCCTGCAGATCACCTTTTGCAGAGTGGCCTTAATTTCCTTGCTGGAGAACTGATCTGATGACCTCTGATGATATAGCAGCATGTGCTGGTGCAGTCTCAGATCCTTGCCTCATCACAGATGAACCTGCTGAAGGATGAGAAAAATAAAAGAAAGAAAATAAATACATTAGTACAATTCTGTTACCAGCAAAACTGTAATTGCACCTTTTAGCTAAAATATAGTATATATTCCACATTGCCTAGATAGTCTATCCAGCCTGCATACCCCCTTATTAAATTCTTTCTCTTTTCCCTCCTCTGTCATTATAAATGAAAACAGGGACACATTCATAGACTGTAACTGTGTCAAAAGAAGGCAATAATACTAGCAGACAGCAGCCAGAATATGACTACATACAATTCTTTCTGTAGCTTTCTTGTACTATTTGCCAGAATGGGTGATGCCAGTAGCATTCCTCAATGTCCTGGTGAGGTGGTGCCAAGCATTCACTTTGAATAATGGGACATCCTAATGACAAAGCAGGTGTTCTTCCTATCCTATGCAGCATATACACAATGATTTTACTTTCCTGGGTGCACCATGCAAGTGGCCTGCTTAACCTGGTGCCAAAAGAGGCCATGTTCACTCTAGGTCTTCATGAGAAGCAATGTAGTGCCTCTGTGTACATTACCCCATATTTTAGAAAGCACATTTTGAACATCATTCAGTAGCAAAAGTGTGCTACCAAAACTTTTGCTAGCACGTTAGCAGTGTTATGACCTTCACAGGTTCTGTGCATGTGCATATCTCTCAGTTGAACAGAGATGGGTAAGAGCAAGCATACTAGTGCTGAGTGAGTGTGACAGTGCAATGCATTATGGCAGTGATTTATAGATGATAACACAAAGTTACCTCATTATCATAATTGCCCCACTATGAGGCCCATTTTAGCATGATAAAACATGAGGTCATAATAATGCAGAAGAGGGCATTAAAACAAACCCGTTAGGAATAAGACTTCATTGGAGAAAACCCTGAACTGTGATATAGGCATAATGAAAGAAGACAGGATGCCTTGTTATACCCAGCAGGAGTCTATATTACGTTATTGAAAAATGTGTTAATCGAACACGTCTTTGCAGAACAATAAACAGCAAAAACACAAATCTCCGAATGGCCACTTCAGCAAATTTTTTCCCAGGGGAAAAACACTAGCCTGTTGTAAGGAATTTTCCCTTTTCCCCATTGTAGTGCGAGTTGGTATATTTAGTTAGGAGGTGTGGGGAGTGAAGCTCCCCACTTTGTAGGGTTTGAAAGTTTGTTTTGTTTTTGTTTTTGTTTGGGCAAGTGATTTTTTTCCCCGTGGGAAAAAATTTGCTGAAGTGGCCATTCAGAGATTTGTGTTTTCTCTGTTTATTGGTCAGCAAAGATGTGTTTGATGAATGTGTTTTTCGATAACATAATTTAGACCACCCAACAGCATGGCAGAGAGAGATAAAGCTCTGACTTTTTGGACTTTTAAGAGGTTTTTGCTGGGGTCAATTAGAAAAGAAGTCTTTTGTAGACAGTGAATAAAATTTGTTAGGGTTGTTGTTGTGGGAGGAGCTGAGAAATAGCATTCCTCATTTAACTTGCAAGTATTTAGTGGCATCTTTATTTAGCTGTAGTGCTGTGTGACTCACCCTGCCTACTCTTGTGCATTTAAACTTGGTGGGTTTTGAGTTGTTCACCCACCCCCACCATAAATCTGACTTTGGACATGCCTCCCAGTCTTACCTCATCAGCTCATTCTACTGAATACCAAGAAATCTACTGGGAAGGCCCCCTTTAGTATCTTAACCTTGAATTATCTTCTGTTTCCTATCTTCCCACTTACTAACAAATGTACTTTATTCAGCTGCTTTTACTCTATTTGTGCTTATTCCTACTTTATGTAGCTTTTGCTGAATGTTCTTAAAGTGTTCAGTTGCATTTAATCTACTGCATTTATTTCTACTTGGTAGTAGCCTGATTACCTTGTAATTGTTATTCAAATCCTGTTAGCTTTGATTTAAGCACTTGGGCTCCAGAGTAGTTATCTTACTTTAGGAAGGTTTATGGTCTACACCCTCGTGGCAGGAGATGTAGCTTATACCTTTCTGATCTGGGAATTGCTGGTTGAAGGCTTATTGTGTCTGTTATTCTAAAAGTGTCTTTGCTCAGGTTTAAGTATTTGGGCTCCACACCAGTTATTTTACATTAAAAAGGTTTATGGTCTACACTGTTATGGGAGGAGAGGGTACCTTCCACCCGTCTAAGCTGGGAATTATTGGTGAAGGCTTTTTTTTGCCTGTTCTTCTGTTCTGGATCTTTTGTTCTGGTTTAAGCTCCTGGGCTCCAAACTAGTTATTTTACACTAGGAAGGTTTGTGGTCTAGACTCTTGTGGCAAGAGATGATAGTCTATGCCCTTCTGAGCTGGGAATTGCTTTTGTAAGCCTTATTGTGCCTTTATTTGATTATCTAGAGGGCTAGCTTGTTTAAAATTTGAATCTCTGTGCCTCAGGCATTTGGCGATGTTTGGTGACTACTCTATTTGAGAAGTGTGTGGCTTCTTTCTGCTAAACTCTACAAAAACTAGGACTTACATTACCATATCCACTATTTCAGCACTTGTTTTCTGCTGCATTGAGTGTTTCTGTGTTGAATATCTGCATTTTATCACCTTTTAAAGTCTTAAATTAGAACTCCCTTTGTTCCTTGTTAGTGACAGTAGAGGGATCTGAGCTATTTTCTGGCCCAGGATTGTGTAAATGAAAGATGAGTGTGCTGTTTTTGATTGGCCACAAGGTCTTGTTTGTGTTTCTTTTCAAGTCATCCCTGGTACTTAAGTGTTGCAGTTACACAACACCTGGCTCATAACCTACGAGCAAGTTAAAACCTACATTACCATATCCACTGCTTTAACACTTGTTTACCACATTGGTTTTATCACAGTTGCATTATTTGACTGTTTCTGTGATGAATATCTGTACTTTTCACATTTTTTACAGTCTTTAGTTAGAAATGTTGCTGCAGTGGTGCCTCGCAGTAATCTGTAAAGATTATACCAAAAGTGTAGCTTTACGGATAATAACCAAAAACCTGAAAGATGGAATGCTAGCAGCTTAAACAGACCGAACAGCTAAGAAAAACTTAAAATTATATAAAACTTTTATTTCCAAAGTAGATTGAGTGGTTTCATCCTTAATAAACCAGGAATTCTTCAGACTGAACTAATACAATAAAAACCTCCCATATATATTGTAGCACACTTAAGAACTTAATTCATTAAAATACTTAATGGAAAAATGGATTTAAAGATACAGTGCCAATAAAAATTACAGTTGTAACTTAGTTCCCATATTAGGAATTTCTAAAATGATCAAGTGAAACAGCCACTATAAAAAGATTCTCTTAACCAAAATATTTACATACTATTAAAAAATATTGTACATTATTAAAAATCACAATGTTAAAAACCAAGGATGCAGTCATTCCCCAAGCCTATTCATTTTAACATGGATCTCATTCTTAAAGGGGGTTGTATAGAACTCTCTTCATTCAGGCCAGGTTCTTGAAAAGCATGCAATCTAAACTGCCACTTAATTTCTTGTGCCTCTAATTTCACATTTACATTTCCTCCTCTTGGATTGTGCTTTATTTGTTCCAAAATAGAGAATTGACATTTCTTGTAGTTTGTACAGGTAACAGAATGCTTATATAGAGAATTTTTATTCTTCTTCCGTATTTCATAATTGTACTCATAGATGCATCTCTGGAGACATCTCTCCATTTTGCCCACATATAAAGAGGGTCAGCTGGAACACTTAGCAAGATACACAACATAGTTTGACTGACAGTTACCTTTACAGGACTCTAAGGAAAAAAATGTCATCCAAGTCTTGCATATAGTTTGTTGTTACAAAAAAAAACTTTGAATTAAAACGGACTTAGTTTCCCAATCCAGCAGTACTAAATTGGAATAAATGATGGCACAGGAAACCCACATATCTACCCCTTTGTTCTGTTTAAATATCTCCCTTCAAAAGAATTATAGCTATATTCCAGTACCATAGACATAAATTCACAAAATGATTAACCCTATCATTTGAAAAAGATGTGTACTTCATTATACTATTATAAAAAGCTTCAAGTCCTTCTTTTGGGAATTACTGTGATAAGCTCAATTACTTAAATACTTTGATTTTACATACCAATAATGGATTTAAATCTACAGTTTACAGAAAACCCACCTTTAGCAATTCTTAGTTAGACTTCACCAGTTGCCACCCCTTAGTCAAAGAAGAGTATAATTAAGGGTCAGTGTATCCATGTAGCCAGAATGACATCAGATCTTGATCATGTATGTAAGAAATTGGACATATTACAGGAAATGTCTATTGGAAGGGATTACCCTCCTCAAATTGTTAAAGAGATAAGGAATTATGCCTGATCCCAATGGGGTTTTCAGTATCAAGCCCTGTTAGGTATCGGGATTGGTTCTATAAAAACAGACTTGAGGGTTAAATAATTATGAAATAGATGTGTTGATTCAACATTGCCCTCAAACCAGTGAAATTACAAGCATTATTAAGAAAAAATTAGACTATTTTTATGAGCAAACACTGTTATTTTTCAATTATTAGGGCCAGAACCTAGATTTGGTTTCAAAACAAGGTGTAATCTCCAGTGAAATGTGGAAGTTATGCACAATGTTCTTACATTCTCAAAATTAAAAATGTAATATTAGAGAATGACTTACACTCTTCCTTAGTGTTCTGTAAAGGTAACTGTCAGTCAAAGTATGTTGTGCATCTTGCTAAGTGCTCCAGTTACTCCTCTTTTATGTAGGTAAAATGGAGAGATGCCTCCAGAGACGCACCTATGAGCACAATTACGAAATAGGGAAGAGGAATGATACAAATGCCCTAAATAAGCATTCTGTTACCTGTACAAATTACAAGAGATTTCAGTTCATTATTTTGGAACAAATAAAGCACAATCCAAGAGGTGGAAATGTAGATGTGAAATGAAACAAATGTGTGAATACAATCATAACAGAAAGCATGATAAACTGAAGGGAGAAAATATATAGTGCATATAAATCTAGAAAGATTGTGCATTCTTGTTTTTGGACCAGATGGAAGATGCAATAGCGAGCAGGAGAAAGACTTCTTTCAAATAAATATTTAGAGAAATACAGTCAGATTCACACAAAGATGTCACTTTCGACAGGGTCTTAATAAGCTGCCAGCGCAGCAGTAGAATTCACTCATAACATGATTTTCGCGGCCTGCCCTTCAAGGTATTATGCCAGGATAGGTAGTTGATTTAATACAGTACTGGACTACTTAGTGTTGTTGCCTACAACCCACACTGCATTGACATCAAGCTTGGAACATGGTCTGATGATGAACTCTGTACATTGCAGTGTAGGTTAAGTGGCCAGGGTGCACATTGGTGGGGGGACATGGGGAGGAGGTAATTCAATATGAACAATGGCTTCCATCAGTGGGTTGGGATTAGATATACCATGTCTGAATTAGTCTCCCCACTGTAGATTTTATAGTGAAGTGAAGGGGTATGCAAGTAGGCACAAAGGTTATACCTGCTATACAATTATAGTACAAGGAGTTAAATTGTTTATTTTTCCCTTTATCAAAAGGGTTTAAGTTTGTTCAGTAGGAAGGTTGATATTAGTAAAGTTTTAATAGACTTGAAGTTATTTTTAAGAAAGAAAATGTTGGAACTTCATTCCATGGACAGAATAATAATGGTCTTAAAATTAAAATGTTAATTAGAAGAAACACATATAACCCAATTCTTACGTATCCACACAGATTTAAAAAATGTTTGAGAGGACTTTAATGGAAAAGAAATTAAGATGTGAATTATCCAAGAATAGAATTACACATAACCTCAATGGAAGGATGAGAATAATTTATTAAGAGAGTTAAGAGATGATACTTTGCTTTAAGAGTTATGAAACCAGATAAAGCGGGGGTCAGATTATGAACCACATAACACATGTGAAGCTAAAATGATGGAACTACTTTGGAGGGAAAAATACATAGATAGGATATGTTAGAGCTTCAATTAATGAAATTAATAATGGAAATAAGAAAAATATATCTGGTTTTAAATGATTTATTATTGGAAGGTTCAATAGATTTACCAACTTTTAAGTACTTGTATGTAGAAAAACCAAAAGTGCCTACCATCTTTTAGTGTGCCAAAGGTACACAAGAATGTTGAAAATCCCCCAATGAGGCCTATTGTACCCTCGGAGGGCTCAGTAACTGCACCCTTGGACAAGTGGCTTGACTGTAAATTAAAGAGTTTAGCTTTGGAGGGCCAAGAGGTGGTTAAAGATTCTTGGGACTTGCATGCTTGAATTTAACATCCGAAGTTTATGATGATAACATTGTTTTATTACTATACGATATTGTTGATTTATTTTCATCAATACCAAACGTGGAGGCATGATAGTGGTTTAGAAGCTCTTTTAAAATATAGTAAATTTAGTAGTAATGATTTTTATCTTATTTTAACCTAATGGAATTAGTATTAAGTAATAATTATATACATTAATACGAAGGGTGAGTTTTCAAGCAAATCCAGAGGGGTGTAGTTAAGGGCGAGGTGTGCTTCCCACATATGTTAATATTATTTTGTCCGCTTGGGAAGAAAGATATATTACTAATTCAAAATGTAACCATTGTTGGAAGTTTTATAAGCACTTTCTGTATGACATGTGTTTTCTATGGGTAGGTTCAGAGGATGAGTTCTCTGAGTTTTCTAAGTACATTTCTGAGTCCACAGATTTTTTGAATTTTACATATAAAAGTGATAAGAATGTTTTATGCTATTTGGATATTTTCACTGGAAAAGGTGAGGAGGGTTTCTTTTCAAAAATTTATAGAAAAGAAACCTTTTCGAAACCACATTTAGCTTTCAATAGTACCCACCCTACCACCAGAAGAAAGGTATTGTGAAGGAGAAGCCGGATGACATCCAGAAGCGATTTTGAGAATGAGTGTAAAAAATTGCGTGAAATGTTTATGGATAGGGGATACCCGATTTACCTCATTGAGAGGATAGAGAAGGAGGTGAAGGCAGGAAGACAGGATAAATTTGAACCCATTTTGGGGGTTAAGGTTGGATCGAATGAGGTAAAGTCAAAAGTAGACAAACATGAAGGTGAAAGCAATTTTGTAGTGGACTTTAATGGGGATGCAGTTAAAATAAGGAAAATTATAGAAAATGAATGGAATAGGTTTGGCGAAATCTCCGATCTAGAAGGCATTTTTGAGACACCTTTGAAGTGTACGTACCGAAAGGGGAAAAGTTTAAAGAATATTCTGGAGGGCAGAAACGAGGGGAATATATGTAGAGAGGGAAGGTTGGCACGTTCAAATGTGGGTGATGTTCCCAGTGCCCATACATATGTACAAAAGAGACCATCTTTATTGGTAGTAGAGACAGACTGATCCAGAGTAGATATTTTGCGAACTGTGATACTAGTGGAATAGTATACTTAGCATTGTGCGACCATTGAGAAGCATTTTATGTGGGCAAATCGGAAAGGAAGTTGAAAAATAGGATATATGAACATAATTACGAGATCAGGACGAAATATATTAATAATGCTTTGTATAAACACAAAAGAGTTTGTCAGGAAGCTAAGTTTAGTTTTTTTATTTTGGAAGTGGTGCAAAAGGATGTGAGGGGTGGTTTATGGGAAACATCTATAGAATATAAAGAATTATTGTGGCAACTATCACTGGAAGCTAACAAGTTTCCAGGTTTGAATGATGCAGTTTCCCTTGCTCCAGTTTTGAAGTTAAGAGCAGCTAAATTGTAACCTTTTACCTCTTTGGTTTATTTTCTGAGTAATACATAGCCACCTTTGTAATCTGCTTCTAAACAACAACAGTGAAACAAAATCTTTTCCCAACACTAGAGAGTGCTATTGGCCACAAAAAAATTGTCAGTTAATATTTTTAAACGTTTTTAAATGTTTTTTAAGGGTATTTATAGTTATTTAATATGTATGTAAGTTAACCAATTTTAAAGAAATGTATCTATATTAATATACTTGTTTTTTGAAAGTATTATTTTTTATATAATGGTTATTTAATGTGTATTTTAAGTTTGATGAAATAAAATATTTAATTGTTTTATTAATTAATTATTAGATAATTGACTTAGATGGTATATATTGTGAGGTTTATTGTTGGTATGCATTCTGTTTGTTCATCTGAAGAAGTCACTTGAAACGAAAATGCATGACATTTGTGTATAGCGTTAATGTGTTTTGAGAACTAGAAGTTTTTGCGGAATAAATTGCATTGTGTGATTAAAGGAGTCGAGCCTTTCTTCTACTTTTGCTCCATTGAGTTTTGTTGGTTGAACTATTTCGACAATTGTTTTTCCATCTTTGATTTTGATGATGAATATAACTACGATTTTCCAGTCCCTACTCTAAGTTTTATATATCCATTTATTTATTTTATTTCATTTTATTTTATTTTACATATGAATGGACAGGATTTCTAGAGCCTCTTTTAACCACAACATAATTACATAAAAGAGAAAAGCAACAGGTAGTCAGCATAAATGTAGTGATATGTATAGCAGGAAGAGTTTGTTCACAGAAGAAAATACATTAGTTAAATCACAGCACTAGACCAGCATTTTATGTTTCTTTCTTTTATTTTAATGTCTAATTACAGTCAGGGTAGGCTTGTCATGTAACTCTATCAGCTGGACCAGAAGGTGCTCCATGGTTGTAGCATGGGAGTCCATGTACCACATCTTGGATGTGACCACTGCACCGAATGTTGAATGAACAAGGAGGACCTCTTAAGGCCACTGTCAGAAGAAGATCCTCTGTCTCCTTGCTGAATGGTGGTAACAGAGGCAAGCAGCAAGTCCTCAGGTCATGTTTTGCAGAGTGGCCTTCATTCTCTTGCTGGAGAACTGATCTGATGACCTCTGATGATTTAGCAGCATGTGCTGGTGCAGTCTCAGGTCCTTGCCTCATCACAGATGAACTTGCTGAAGGATGAGAAAAATAAAAGAAAGAAAATAAATACATTCGTACACTTCTGTTACCAGCATAACTATAATTGCAATCAGTATAGCTAAAATATAGTATATATGCCACATTGCCTGGATAGTCTATCTGACCTCATACCCCCTTATTAAATTCTTGCTCTTTTCCCTCCTCTGTCATTATAAATGAAAATAGGGACCGTTCATAGACTGTAACTGTGTCAAAAGAAGGCAAGAAAACTATGAACAGTAGCCAGAATATGACTACATACAATTCTTTCTATAGTTTTCTTGTACTATTTGCCAGAATGAGTGATGCCAGTAGCATTCCTCAATGTCCTTGTGAGGTGGTGCCAAACATTCACTTTCAATAATGGGACATCCTAATGACAAAGCAGGTGTTCTTCCTAACCTAGGCAACAGATATGCAATGATCTTACTTTCCTGGGTGCACCAAGCAAGACGCCTGCTTAACCTGGTACCCCAAGAGGCCACCTCCAATCTAGGTCTCCATGAGAAGCAATGTAGTGCCTGTGTGTACATGGCCCCATATTTTAGAAAGCACATTTTGAACATCATTCAGTAGCAAAAGTGTGCTACCAAAACTTTGCTAGCACATTAGCAGTGTTATGACCTTCACAGGTTCTGTGCGTGTACATATCTCTCAGTAGAACAGAGATGGGCAGGAGCAAGCATACTAGTGCTGAGTGAGTGTGACAGTGCAATGCATTATGGCAGTGATTTATAGATGATAACACAAAGTTACCTCATTATCATAATTGCCCCACTATGAGGCCCATTTTAGCATGATAAAACATGAGGTCATAATAATGCAGAAGAGGGCATTAAAACAAACCAGTTAGGAATAAGACTTCATTGGAGAAAACCCTGAACTGTGATATAGGCATAATGAAAGAAGACAGGATGCCTTGTTATACCCAGCAGGAGTCTATATTACGTTATTGAAAAATGTGTTAATCGAACACGTCTTTGCCGAACAATAAACAGCAAAAACACAAATCTCCGAACAGCTACTTCAGCAGATGTTTTCCCAGGAGAAAAAAATGCTTGCCTGTTGTAAGCAATTTTCCCTTTTCCCCACTGTAGTGCAATTTCAGAGTTGGTATATTTAGTTAGGGGGTGTGGGGTGTGGGGTGAAGCCTCCAACTTAGTAGGGTTTGAAAGTTTGTTTTGTTTTTATTTGGCCAAGAAATTTTTTTTCCCATGGGAAAAAATTTGCTGAAGTGGCCATTCAGAGATTTGCGTTTTCACTGTTTATTGTCGGCAAAGATGTGTTTGATGAATGCGTTTTTTGATAACATAATTTAGACCACCCAACAGCATGGTACAGAGGGATAAAGCTCTGCCTTTTTGGACTTTTAAGAGGTTTTTGCTGGGGTCAGTTAGAAAAGAAGTCTTTTGTAGACAGTGAATAAAATTTGTTAATTAGTGGGAGGAGCTGAGAAATAGCATTCCTCATTTAATTTGCAAGTATTTAGTGGCATCTTTATTTAGCTGTAGTGCTGTGTGACATGCTCTCTGCCTGACTATTGCTGATCTCTGTCTGCATTTGTGTTTTCCCACTCACCCATCCTATTCTTGTGCATTTAAATTTGGTGGCTTTTCAGTTGTTCACCTACCACCCACTATAAATCTGACTTTGGACATGCCTCCCAGTCTTACCTCATCAGCTCATTCTACTGAATACCAAGAAATCTACTGGGAAGGCACCCTTAGTCTATTAACATTGAATTATCTTCTGTTTCCTACCTTACCACTTACTAAAAATGTACTTTATTCAGCTGCTTTTACTCTATTTGTGCTTATTCCTATTTTATGTAGCTTTTTTGCTGAATATTCTTAAAGTGTTCAGTTGCATTTAATCTGCTGCATTTATTACTTCTTGGTAGTAGCCTGATTACATTGTAATTGTTATTCAAAGCCTGCTAGCTTTGATTTAAGCACTTGGGCTCCAGAGTAGTTATCTTACTTTAGGAAGGTTTATGGGCTACACCCTTGTGGCAGGAGAGGTAGCTTATACCTTTCTGATCTGGGAATTGCTGGTTGAAGGCTTAGTGTGTCTTTTATTCTAAAAGTGTCTTTGCTCAGGTTTAAGCAATTGAGCTCCATACCAGTTATTTTACATTAAAACGGTTTATGGTCTACACTGTTATGGGAGGAGAGGGTAGCTTCCACCCGTCTGAGCTGGGAGTTACTGGTGAAGGCTCTTTTTGCCTGTTCTTCTGTTCTGGTTATTTTGTTCCGGTTTAAGCACGTGGGCTCCAAACTAGTTATTTTACACTAAGAAGGTTGTGGTCTAGTCTCTTGTGGCAAGAGAGGATAGTCCATACCCTTCTGAGCTGGGAATTGCTGTTGTAAGCCTTATTGTGCCTTTATCTGTTTATCTAAAGGGCTAGCTTGTTTAAAATTTGAATCTCTGTGCCTCAGGCATTTGGCGATGTTTGGCGACTACTCTACTTGAGAAGAAGAGTGTTGCTGGTTTCTGCTAAACTCTACTAAAACTAGGACTTACATTACCATATCCACTATTTCAGCACTTGCTTTCTGCTGCATTGAGTGTTTCTATGTTGAATATCTGCATTTTTTGACCTTTTTAAAGACTTAAATTAGAACTGCCTTTGTTCCTTTTTAGTGACAGTAGAGGGGATCTGAGCCATTTTCTGGCCCATGATTGTGTAAAGGGAAGATGAGTGTGCTGTTTTTGATTGGCCACAAGTTCTTGTTTGTGTTTTTTTTCTAATCTCCTCTGGTATTTAAGTGTTGCAGTTACACAACACCTGGCTCATAACCTACGAGCAAGTTAAAACCTACATTACCATATCCACTGCTTTAGCACTTGTTTACCACATTGGTTTTGTCACAGTTGCTTTACTTGACTGTTTCTGTGCTGAATATCTGTACTGCCATCCAGTGGTGCCTAGCAGTAATCTGTATAGATTATACCAAAAGTGTAGTGTTACAGATAATAACCAAAAACCTGAAGAGATGTAATGCTAGCAGCTTAAACAGACCGAACAGCTAAGAAAAACAAAATTATATAAAATTTTTATTTCCAAAGTAGATTGAGCAGTTTCATCCTTAATAAACCAGGACTTCTTCAGAATGAATTAATACAGTAATAACCTCCCATATATATTGTAGCACAGTTTAAGAACTTAATTCATTAAAATACTTAATGGAAAAATGGGATTTAAAGATACAGTGCCAATAAAAATCACAGTTGTAACTTGGTTCCCATATTAGGAATTTCTAAAATGATCAAGTGAAACAGCCACTATAAAAAAATTCTCTTAACCAAAATATTTACATACTATTAAAAAAAATATTGCACATTGTGAAAAATCACAATGTTAAAAACCAAGGATGCAGTCAATCCCCAAGCCTATTCATTTTAACATGGATCTCATTCATAAAAGGGGTTGTATAGAACTCTGTTCATTCAGGCCAGGTTCTTGAAAAGCATGCAGTCTAAACTGCCACTTAATTTCTTGTGCCTCTAATTTCACATTTACATTTCCTCCCCTTGGATTGTGTTTTATTTTTTACAAAACAGAGAATTGACATTTATTGTAGTTTGTACAGGTAACAGAATGCTTATATAGAGAATTTCTATCATTCTTCTTCCATATTTCGTAATTGTACTCATAGATGCATCTCTGGAGACATCTCTCCATTTTGCCCACATAAAAAGAGGGGCAGCTGGAACACTTAGCAAGATACACAACGTAGTTCGACTGACAGTTACCTTTACAGGACTCTTAAGGAATAGTGCAAATCTTTTCTAATACTTAATTTTTAATTTCAAGAATGTAAGAACATTGTTCACAACTTCCACATTTCACTGTTCCACCTTTACAAGGTCTTTTATAACCTTGCTTACATTCAAACTATTCCTTTACATTATACCCCGTTTTAAAATTAAACCTAGGTTCTTGCCCTAATAATTGAAAAAATTAGTAGGATTTGCTTATAATAATGTTCGTAATTTCATTGGTTCGAGGGCAATGTTGAATCACCACAGCTGTTTCATAATTATTTAACCCTCAAGTCTGTTTTTCAGAAGCAGTCCCTATACCCAACAGGGGTTGATAATGAAAACCCCATTGGGATTTGACATAATTACTTATTTCTTTAACCATCTGAGGAGGATAATCCCTTACAATAAACATTTCCTTTACTATGTCCAGTTCCTTACATACATCATTAAAATGTGATGTAATTCTGGCTACATGAATACACTGACCCTTAACTATACTCTTCTTTTGACTAAGGGGGTGGCAACTGGTGAAGTCTAAATAAGAATTACTAAAGGTGGGTTTTTTGTAAACCGTAGATTTAAACTCATTATTGGTATGTGCAATCAAAATATCCAAGTAATTGATCTTATGTTTGTCAAAACTGTAAGTGAATTAAAAAAAAAAACAGAGGTGTGATTAAGGTAATCAATAAGATTCAATATCATGTCCTTCGGCCTCCCCAAAAATCAAAATGTCATCCAAGTCTTGCATATAGTTTGATGTTACAAAAAACTTCAAATTAAAAATGGACTTAGTTTCCTGATCCAACAGTACTAAATTGGCATAAATGATGGCACATGAAACCCCCATAGCTACCCCTTTGTTCTGTTTAATTATCTCCGCTTCAAAAGAATTATAGCTATATTCCAGTACCATAGACATAAATTCCGCCAAAAGATTAACCCTATCATTTGAAAAAGATGTGTACTTCATTATAATATTATAAAAAGGTTCAAGCCCTTCTTCCTTGGGAATTACTGTGATAAGCTCAATTACTTGAATAATTTGATTTTACATTCCAGTAATGGATTTAAATCTACAGTTTACAGAAAACCCACCTTTAGCAATTCTTAGTTAGACTTCACCAGTTGCCACCCCCCTTAGTCAAAAGAAGAGTATAATTAAGGGTCATTGTATCCATGTAGCCAGAATAACATCAAATCTTGATCATGTATGTAAGGAATTGGACATAGTACAGGAAATGTTTATTGGAAGGGATTACCCTCCTCAAATTGTTAAAGAAATAAGGAATTATGTCTGATCCCAATGTGGTTTTCAGTATCAACCCCTGTTAGGTATAGGGATTGGTTCTATAAAACAGACTTGAGGGTTAAATAATTATGAAAGGGATGTGTTGATTCAACATTGCCCTCAAACCAGTGAAATTACAAACACTATTAAGAAAAATTGATCATTTTATGAGCAAACAATGCTATTTTTAATTACAAACAACAAACAATTAAGCAACTGCATAAACTCTGCTGTACCTGACCAGATAAAAACCAGGTCTTCCGATATAAACAAGCCGTGTTGGACTTCAAGTATAAACAGATTATATAACAAGAGGAAGAAACTGTTGTCCAAAAGCAAGAGGGATATCACTCTGCAGAAGTAGAGTTCTCTCCTAAGTCTAAACAGGAAAATCCAAATCTTGTAAAGTCTTCTAAAGCAAATTACAAAAGCCAAGGATAATCATAAGGCATTCCTTAACTATATCTGAAGACTAAAAGGGTATGCCCAGCTATGTGCCGAACTGGTTGTAGATAGGATCACTCATAGTACATCAAAATATATCTCCAACCTTCTAGCTGACAGATTCAGTGCAAACAGTACCCCCTGTTCTACAGGCCCATAGATTTAACCAACTTCATCTGCAAGGCTATGGAAAGAATTATTATGGACCTTATCAACATGGACATAGGCGACCTGCAAACACTGGACCTGACCCAGTTTGGCTTTGTTAAGGGTAGATCATACTTATCAAAGCTGGTAGACTTATTTGAGAATTTCACCAAAGCCATGGATGAAGGTAAGACAGTGCACACAGCCTATCTCAACCTTGCCAAGGATTTTGACACAATTCCCCACTCTGGCATCATTGAGAAACTCTCTCAGATATGGATTAACCCTCACGTTATTAGATGGGTAGTAAATTGGCTCATTGACAGAACACACTCTGTCAAAATTGGATGCCTCCACCTCCACCACTAGACCTGTCACCAGTGGAGTACCACAGGATGCTATCCTGGGCCCCTTACTGTTTGGCATCTATTTCTCAGAAGTTCAGGTCAAAGTAAATGGCCTTTGGCTCACCAAATTCACTGATGATTGCAAACTGGGAGCAATCATTGAGTTTCCCAATGGTGTCAACATATTACAAGAAGGGCTAATGCAAAGAAATGACTGGTGCCAAAACCATGGCCTAAAACTAAATAAAAAAATGCATTATTTTTCCCTTTGGCAAAACGGAATTCCCTACAAATTACCATATTGACAGAACCCCCCTGAGTTTCAGCCCAGTGGTGTGAGATTTGGGAATAGAGATTGATAGCAATCTGATCTTTGACCACCAAGTTTCAACAGTGGTAAGTAAAGCATTCTACATAAAGCACTTCATAAGAAAAAGGCAAAGCATCCAGATCAAGGAATGTTATAACTCCACAGTACTCAACCCTCATCAGACTACTAATAGAATATAATACACCTTTTTGCATACCTCACCAGATGCCCACAGCAGTGGGAAATACCTCAGAGTTTTCTCACTAAGAAAATACTGGGACTCCAAACCATAACCTATGTGAACAGGCTGAAAGGCTTGTCACTTTACTCTGTATCTTATAGGTTGCTGAGAGATGACTTGTGCCTGTTCTGTAGGGCAATCTCCAACCCTGCCCTAATGGAATTGCTGCACATCAACAAGTCAAAAGGCTCAAGAGTCACACATTCTAGGGATCTCAACCTAGCTTGTGACATTAACAGATCTACCTGGAGAGACAGATATGTCTCTCAGGGACTGCCACTTCTCTGGAATATACTCCTTATTCATGTAAAACAGAGCTCCTCACTGACTTTATTCAAACGCAACCTAGATAACTGGATGGGAGACTGCAAATTCACCCCTGGGGAAACACCCATGTGCCATATGGACAGAAATAGCCAGTGGTGATCACAGACAAGCTCGGTTCATAAATTCATTCTACGAAACACCAAAAAAAACACAAATGGGGATACTTGCGATTAACACAGATGGCTCATAAAGGCTCTAGGGCCACTAGCTTAATAATCTCCTTTGAAACTATGAATCTATATGACTGGCCTATCACTCTGTAAAGTAAATGGCCCAGCTGCCTTATGTAGCCTATTATTCTATGCTTCTATGGTTATATTCAGTTAGCATATTGTTTCAGCTTGTATGTGTGAAAGTCAAAACATCTGGTAAAGAAATATGTGGTTTTGGCTTACAGTAGTATAGAAATAAATGTATTGCCTTCCATATTACAGTTTAGCATGGTTTATGATATTTTGAGTATTATTTGGAAATGTTATTAAAATATACATGCATTTGGAAATGTTATTAAAATATACATGCATACTGCGGTGGTGGTGCTGCGGTAGCGTTGTCGCCTCACTGTAAGACGTTGTCCTGTTCGATACTCAGCTAAAGTGTCTTCTGTGTGGAGACATGCGTGAATGGGCATACCTTCATTGAAGGTTGTGCGTCAGAGCTGGCAACTTGGCACGTAAAAATCTACTGCCAATCATTAGCGGACTGGAGTTCCACTGTGGCGTCCCCTAATCGGGAAAAGCCAAAAGACACAACAACAACAATAAAATATACATGCATGTTTCCATATTTTCATAAACATCGCCAAACTACAACCCTGCACAGCATTGTGACAACTTGCTATTGATATGACCAATCAGTCATGTAAAGTGTAGAAATTAACCAGTTATTTAGGCATATTCATGCATGGAATCAGCATCATCTTTTACAGCTTTAAAATTACAACCACTGTGTAGACTGGTGTCTCACAAGCAACTTTGCAGCATATAATAGTTTGTAAAGCATATGATTTCTAAGGTATAATGATTTACTTGAGGTAAATTTTCAGAAAGTGATTTCAGATGTTCATAGGTTCATAGGTGCTTACTAGGCTAATGGCCCTGGAGCCTTTGCAAGCCCAGCCCATAGAAGTGAGCTGGCATCATGCCACCCAACGTTAGTTCCCAGTGCCTCTATCAAGTAGAGCCACTGGAGTGATCCCAAGGGTGATCTTTCTTTTTCCCATCCATTCATCAAAATGTCTCTTGAAGAGGGCTAGTGAAGTGCTCTGCTTGACATGTATGGGAAGTCTATTCCAGAGCATGGGCAGTCTCTGGGTTATGAATCTGTCCTCCAGCATGTTCTGTTGATTGTGGTACTGACGTTGAGGTCTCTGGATCGTGTGGTGTGGAGGGATTGGGATTTCTTTAGATGTAGCATTTCTAACAGAGCTGGGTTAGACATGGCTTTGTAAGTCAAGCAGAGATCGCTTCTTAGTAGACGATATGAGACAGAGAATAGCTGGAGTTTTTTGAGTCTGTCCATGTAGGACATGTGTTTAAGGCCAAGGATCCTCTTCGTGGGGTACTTTTGTGGCCTTTCCAGCTGTAGCATGTGTTTAGTGAGATACATGCCAAATGGGGCATTATACTCGATGATTGGCCTAATAAGGGAAGAATAGTTAGTCAGGTCTGACCATAAGCTAATCACCCTTAACATCCACATCCCACCCCCACCCCCCAGTAAAGAAACCACCATGAAAAACTTCTCCAAAGCCAACTTCATGCTACTCAAGTCAGAAGTGACAAACTTCATGACACCCATGCAGACGGGAACTGAAAGTTCAACTGCTGAATCCTACACTAAGGCACTGTACGAGCATATCCACTCATGCATGAATCATGCCATCCCAAATAGAACCAAAATGCTCTCATCCAAAAAAGGAAGCCAATCTGGTGGTCCCCTGCCATAAACAAACTTTACAACAAAAGGAAGAAACTTTTGCAGAAAAGAGGAAAATCCCAGGATGCAAAAAACTCCCTTACTAGCCTCAGTAAGAAACTGAGATGCCTCATAAAATCCTCCAAAGCTAGTTATGAAAATAAAATTGCCAAAGATTCCAAAGACAACCACAAAGCATTCTATAACTATGTCAAGAATCTAAATGGCAATGCTCAGATCTGCTCTGAGCTAAAACAGAATGGCAATAAATATACTGATTCAAAGGATATTGCCAATATCCTGGCAGATCGATTCAGTGCCAACATCACCCCTCTCACCCCTAAATGGCCCATCTCAATACCGGAAGATTGCCAAATTCCAGTAATAACGGCCACACAGGTACAAAATGCACTCTCTAAAGCCATGAATACAGCATCCATGGGACCAGATGCCATCCCGGCTGTGTACTACATGAACTACAATATGAACTGGCACCTCACCTAAATGTCATGTTTAATCATAGCCTCAACTCAGGTTTCGTGCCCACTGAGTGGCGCAGAGCTACAGTTATCCCAATCCACAAGGGGATCCACCTTGGATCCCGGAAACTACCGTCCCATCAGTCTGACAAGCCTTATCTGCAAGGCCATGGAGCGTATTATCATGGAATTTATAAACAAAGACATTGGCAACCTTCAAACACTGGACCCCACCCAGTTTGGGTTTGTGAAGGGCCGATCTTGTCTCCTGAACCTGATTGACTTCTTTGAATCAGTCTCCAGAGCCATGGACAAGGGTAAGGTGGTCCATACAGCCTATCTAGACCTTGCCAAGGCCTTTGACACCACCCCCCACTCTGGAATCATAGATAAACTTACTAAGTTGGGTATTAATCCCTATGTCACCCAATGGGTTGCTAAATGGCTTAATGATAGAACCCACACTGTAAAAGTAGCCGACTCCAAATCCAGCTCCAGACAAGTGACAAGTGGAGTACCTCAGGGTTCAGTCCTGGGGCCGCTCTTGTTTGGCATCTACTTCTCTGAAGTACAGGTCAACACTAAGGGACTCTGGCTAACAAAGTTTGCAGATGACTGCAAACTGGGAGCCATTATTGAATCCCCAAATGATGTGGATTCTCTACAACAGGGCCTTACAGAAACAGATGCTTGGTGCCAGAGCCATGGGCTCAAGCTCAATGCCAAGAAATGTACTGTTATCCCCTTTGGGAAAAAACATGTATCCATGAATTACCATATAGGTGGCAGTACACTTAACACAGAAAGTGTGATAAGAGACTTAGGGACACAGGTGGACAGTGGTCTCACCTTCGATAACCACATCGCCACAACAGTCAGGAAATCCTTCTATGTGGCACACCTCATTACGAAGGGCTTTTCATCCAGAAAAAAGGAGGTCATTGTCCCACTGTACTCATCCCTCATTAGACCCATTATAGAATACAACACCCCATTTGGTATGTACCTCTCAAGACATCTGCAACAACTGGAAAGGCCTCAGAAATACCTCACTAAAAGAATCACAGGCCTAAAGCAGATGCCCTATGCTGACCGCTTAAAAACTCCAGCTATACTATTTCGCATATCATCTACTAAGAGGCGATCTCTGCTTAACATATAAGGCCATGTCAAACCCAGAGCTGTTGGACATGCTACACTTAAAGAAATCCCAATCCTCAGAGCTACACGCTCCAGGGATCTAAACCTTGTCATCACAATAAACAAAACATGCTGGAGGGATAGGTTCCTGACCCAGAGACTCCCCAGACTCTGGAATAGATTGCCCATACATGTCAAGCAGAGTGCCTCTTTGGACCTCTTCAAGAGGAACCTTGACGATTGGATGGGAGAAAGGAAATTCACCCCAGGGATCACATCAGTTGCCCTGCTAGACAGGGGTCCAGGAAAGTAAATAATGTGGGAAGAAATAGCCAGGGGATTGTTATGGCTAGGCTTGTATAGGCCCTAGGGCTGATAGCCTTGTACCAACCTATGAACCTAATAGAGAGAGATGATGACCTCTTTCTTTCTGGATGCAAAACCCTTGGTAATGAGGTATGCCACATAGAAGGACTTTCTGACCACAGTGGCAATGTGGTGGTCGAAGGAGAGGTTGCTGTCAACCTGTGTCCCCACATCTCTTATAACGCCTTCAATGTTCAGTGGGCTCGCATCGATGTGGTAATTAGCAAAACAGAGAAATTAGATCAGTCAGTGGTTCAAAGACAGTTAGTACCTCTTTTGGAAAATTTACATAAACAGCATCACAGTATTGAAATGCTAAGCTTTAAACTTCAAATGTTTGTTCTTTAAACTACTTTACATTTTAAGATTACTTGAATGCAGTAACAAAGATGTCTGTGACATTTAGAGAAAAGCCAGAAAATATTTTTTTCTTGTAATTCTTGTAAAGTATCAGCACATTTACCAAATTGCAGGGGAGGGGGCTGCCAGTTCATCTTGGACTACAAAAAGATACTTTGAGCAAAGGCCTGCAATTTAGCTACTGTTTGATTGCAGCTGTATAATTCCTTAGTATACTGTAAAACAAGCCCGGAGACACTCATACATGAGGGACATTCTGGAAATAAATTAAGCAGTCCTGTTACAGACAGTTTAGCAGATGACAGTGAGTGACACAAATCCCATTATTGTCAATGGTATGGTAATACACCACTACTTCCTTATGTCTACTGATATAAAGTAGACTTAAAATGGATTATGGAAAAGAGAAAGGCTTGAAGAAAAATAAGATCACATTGATACATCAAGTCCCATTGGCAGCCAATTCACAGAAAACAAATTAAAATTCTATAAGAAGCAGTTAGAGTAATTTTGAGGTGTTAAATTAGCTTAGAAAACAGAGTTGGAATGAAAAAAATTGATTTTTTTAGTTCTAAGGTGGTGTTTTCCTTTAACCAGGCATTGTTCCTGGGTTGCCTCTGGAGAGGGACTCTGTGTCCAGTGGGCCTACCTGGTTAAAATAGGATTATTATTGCTATTCTTTCCGAGCCAAAACTGTATCAGCATAATCCCAGGAATTACTAAACAATTGCTTTGATCTATTTGGATGTTAAAATAACTTGGTGCTATTTTTGTAAACACATTGAAAGAGATTCCTTCTAAAATAATTTCTTCCTTTCAATCTGTCAATTGGCAAAGGAACACAAGATCGGACTGCTAGCATGGTAAATAAAACAAGACAATTCTTTCCTTTCTGTCAATACTTCTAAAGCTTTTGATAGTGAAATTATACTTTTTTATTCAAATTAATGTAACAATATGGCAGCTTTACACAATAATACTTCACTTTTCTACTGATAAACAATATACTTTCCATGCTGGTCCCTTTTAAAGCTGAAACCCATTATAGATGCCCACTTTTTCCGAATTTAATCTGGATATCAAGCCTTTATTTAACTTTTTAAAACAATAAATCACTTGATTGACCCAAACTGTTTTCAGACAGTGCTATAATTTATACAACCTGCCTCAACACTGATATCTCCAATATTTTTCAGTTATCAACTAATGCTCTCATGTCTCTAACTATATAAACTATTTATTAAAATCTGTAGAATTATTCTTACCCCAGTTTCATAGCTTTTCCCTTGTAAGAGTGGGCATAAGATTTTTACAATAGATGACACATATTTTAATGATCACAATATTTGGATAACTTGAAAATATATTTGCAATGCATCACTAGATGGAATGATTTGAATTTTATCTCTTTTCAAAAGGTTTTCTATTAGAATAAATATCCCTCTTCATATCTTTTCTTCGATTTGAATTTATTCATTTCCTTAAAATCTATACTCCACTACTTAAATTGTATAATAATCTAAAATTTCTTGAATCCCTTGAATTGCCTTTAAGTTCAAAACTCTGGTGGGTAAGGATTTTAGATTTTTATTTTTGTTATCTACTTGCCAGAAACAGTGAAATTATTCTGAATTCTGTCTTATGTGAGTTGAAACTCATGGTTACAATTGAGGGCTCAAAAGTTACGATAAACTAATTAAGTCCTTGAACATTGTAATTATTCTTCTGCCATTTATCTCCAAGAGCAACATGATGAGGGTACAGCTAATTTCAGTACTAGAGGGCTTGGTAGCTGCATTCCAGCATTTTTATCCTTATTGAATTTAACCAAAGGTTTACCATATTTCCAGTCTATTTTGTGCAACCCCAGTAATCTTATTGACAACTCAAGTACTACATATGAATACTTTTCTTTACTAAATTATTTGAGTTTATGAGTTTTTCCTCTCTTGTTTTCACATGTTCTAGAATGTGTTTGGAAAAGGGCCTGCCATTGGTTTATCTGCCTGTTTTTAAATATTACATATGCTGATTTATGTAAACTCAAACTTTCAAGCGTAGTTCTGCATGAGGAAAAGCTGACATTAAATTTCATTTTCCTTCACCCCTTCACCCTAAATCATTCTATTCAGCCATCCCAGTGCCTCCATCCATCACTGGGTCTGCCTGCTTCTTCTTCCTCCCCTGGACTTCTCCAAGTAAGCTGGGATTGGCCTGGATCTTAAGGGTATCCTAGAGGGTGGTGCTGGCAACTACTTCTGTATAGTGATAGGGTTATGATCTACCTTTATTTCTCTGTCCCCCCATCCCTGCATTGCTCAGCATCTCCTAGGGCTACATTCCTCTGTGCACCATGCTTACTCTCAGGAAGCATTTCCAAGAAACACCTTCCCTCCGTCCCTCCTGGATGGGAACACCTATCCCTGTCTGCCAGCACCTAAGTCTCCCGAACCACTAATAAAACCCAGATTGCCAGGGCCATAGTTAGGGGTTTATCCCTCTATACCATGGTGCTGGTCAACATTAAATTTAATTTTAACCATTTAGCACAACCATATCTAATTTCTAAATTATATGAAATATGCAACAAATACATAGCAAAATCTATTATTATTATTATTATCCATTTTTGGATGGATACATATACAGACAACCAGCTCTTTTAAACTGGATAGGAATTTACATGGAAAGGGGCTTAACTTATGATGTTTGCTTCCCTTCTAAAAACGTGTTTGTGTTTGAAAACATGATTTTTGTCATTACCCATGTTATTTTTTAAAATTTTGCAAAATGTTTTTGCAAAATGTCTATACAAAGAAGTTTAAACTATATTCTGCTGTAACCCAAGCTGTAAACCTCCTTCAACAAAGAAATGACAGCATAGTGAACATGTTTTCAGTGAAGTTCTTACTCAAAGGCTGTTTTCCTTTTCCTGGCAATAACTACAGTTGTCGTATCCTCTAGCCACCCAGCTCTAGAGGTGCACTGCGTATTGTAAATCACGTAGCCACTGATTTCATGGGTGCAATTATATCTTTCAAAATATCACCATATGGCATCCATCTTTTATCCCATTTTAAACTTTTGCACTACCCATCGCATAGTATAACCTATTTTCTTTTCCTTGTTTTTGAATATCTCGTGATCATCATTCCTTTCCTGGCCAAATGGCACATTCGTTACCCATTAATTGGCCAGGGGCCAACCAGGACAGGCTATCATTTAGATAACCATCAGGGTGGCTCAGTATGTTTTTCTGTTTTGCACTCTATTCTGCAGGAATTCATTGAAGTGCCAGAGAGGAACATGCAATAGGCTGGCCATGGGGGCCATCCCCTCTCTTCCAAGTAACCTTCTTCCTTCCTCTACAGCATAACCAGTGGTTTGTCTGGTCTCTACTAGGGGATCACAGTAACTTAGTGTGCCCCTGAGAACACGCCAACCCTTTTCACTCCTAAGATAGGCCAGTGGGCCACATCACTTAACTTCTCCCCCACCCTGCTTGGTTCCTCCAGTGCTGAGGCTACAAATCAAAACCCAGTCTCCTGGGTTGTAGTCAGGCTCCATCCCTCTGCACCATGGGCCTATCTGTATAGTAAAGCATTTTTAACAGATGGAGATTGTTTAATTTTGTACTGAGATTGCCCATTGCCACGCCACTGGTAAGTTTGGTAAGATTTATGAGAACTGTATAGCCACAATAAATTTCATGGGATGAGGTTCAGAATATACATCTGAACAGGAAACAGAATGTTTGCTGCTCCATCATGTACTTTGAAAAACAAAGTGTAAGGGGCATGACTAAACTCCATATGGGACCAGAAAAGTCAAATCAAATGAGTTGAAACAATCATCAGAAAGCTGTAGAAGGAGAGAAAATATATGTGCATATATAATCTAAAATGATGTGCAGTTCCTTGTTGGACCAGATGGAAGATGCAAAAGTGAGCAGGGAGACAAAAAGCACTTCCTTTCAACAACATTTAGAGAAATGTTGCTGGGTCAGATTCACACAAAAATGATGTCACTCTGACAGGGTCTTAATAAGCTACAAATTGCAGCAGTAGAATTGAGTTCATAACATGATTTTCTGCAGTGGGCTCTTCAAGGTATTATGCCAGGGTAGGTAGTTGATTTAATACAGTACTGGACTACTTAGTGTGTTGTTGCCTAGCAACCTGACACTGCATTGACATCAGGCTTTGAACATGGTCTGATGATGAACTCTGTACATTGCAGTGTAGGTTAAGTGGCCAGGTGCACAGATATTGGTGGTGCACATTGCTAAATCCATGCATACAACTCACTGTTAACAAGTTGGCTTATTCAGTTGTTCATTTTAACCAATATTATTACTCTGTACAAACAGCTTGCATTATGTAGCATTGTATTCATGCTTAGTGTATTTTTATTTTTGTAATTACTGTTAGCCATTTTTGCCTTGAACTTAGCTGTAATTTCCCCTTGTGCTAAGCTCATGTTTTTTTCTGAATTGGGCCTTGTTTTTGCTGCATATTTCAGTGCTTGCATACATAATTAGGTACTGTAGGAAATGCACAAGTTTTAAGAGATATGTTGCCTCCTAAAATGTATAGCAGAATTTCTATCCATAAAACTGTTGACTGGTTGTACGTTTTATTGTGGATATGTTAGTACATTATGCATTATTCACCTGTTCACTGTTCAGAATAGTTGAAAATCCAATGTATGTGCTTTCCTTAAAAGACTACTGCTATTTTTCATATTTTGTTGCATTTTATTTATGTATTTATTTTATTTGTATTTGTTTACCAGGGTAGAGCACTGATCTCCATGGACCTTTTTCAAACTCGGCCCAGGAGTGTTGTCTGGTTAAGGGACTTGCTTAGAGTCACACAGTTAGGCAATGGAGATTGGGGGAGTCAACTCTGAGCTACTGGACTACAGGAAACAGCTTGTTAACAGCTCCTTAATCCATTGAACCTACTGCCAGACAGTCCTCTGCTCCAACTGCCAGACAGTCCTCTGCTCCAACTGCCAGACAGTCCTCTGCTCCAACTGCCAGACAGTCCTCTGCTCCAACTGCCAGACAGTCCTCTGCTCCAACTGCCAGAGAATCCTCTGCTCCAACTGCCAGACAGTCCTCTGCTCCAACAGCCAGACAGTCCTCTGTTCCAACTGCCAGATTTCACTTGTATGTTTTCAGTGCTTCAGTAGATAAGCCCATCTTAACTTCTGCCTCCAGGCTCATGATGCCCATAGTTCAACACCTCTGTCCAGCACAGTTTAACTGCAGATAGGGGGTATTTCTCTTTGTAACTCAATCAATAAATATATTTTGACTTCTGTACTCACCTGCTATTCCTTGTGACTCTTGTGCCAGAGATTTTGATTATTAAAATTTATCTATCCCCTTTACTGCTGCCATCCCTGCTGTGGTCCTGTCTAGGTTGCCTAAGTCACCTGTGTTAACTCTTCTGCCTGGAGCTTCTAATCTACTTCTGTCTACAGCACTTATGAAGGTATCTCTTTCCCTGTCTTTACTCATCCTCATACATATGACCAATATCCAGCAATTCCATCCTTCATTCCTGTGTTCTTTCTGACTGCTTTACCCAGTTGTTCCTCTTTGATTCCCTCTTATCCTTAATCCCCGTGATATCCAGTCCCGTCTCTCCTTTTCCTTCCTATTTTGCATCTGTCATATTTCCTTTTCCCTGGTATTTTCTGACTAGACTTCTACCTATACCCACTAGTTTTACTCACTTCCTTTTTCCTCCCATCCTTCTGCCTTCTTGCATTATATCTGTCTGTGTCCTATTATATACACCTGCCTGAAATGTCTGACACAGACCCTTAGATGCAAAGTCATTCTGCTGTGCTGTACCCCTTTACCTTATGCCATTACAGTCCTCCTGCAGACTCTACAAATGCATCCATGTTCACCCCACATGTTTTTAAGTCCCATCACCGTATCACATGTGCAGTACCAAACCCACCTCAATCCCTTGCCTCTGTTCCATATAATTTTTCTTCTTATTAGGGCTTTTTCTTTGTTCTGTTCTTGCAACTTTCAGTCATGTTAGTACTGTCTGTTACTACTAATTGTTACTATTAATCTAATGCGTGCTATTCCGGCTTATGCATGTATTTTTAACTGTTTTATAGGACAGTGCTAGTGGCTTGTACTAATTGGTGCCTAAGTAATGTATTAGGATATTGTAAGGTCTTTTTAAGCAGTCTAGTTTGGTCTGGTTAGTTTTACTTTCTTGTTTTACTTAATTGATTTTTCAGTTCTGTGTAGCTTATCCAAGCAAAGTTACTCAAAGTATTTAAAAGCTGAGGTAATGCATGCAAGCATGCTGCTCTGGTTAGTACATCTGAAAGGAGCGTTAAAGAGCTAGCAGCGGGCTTCTTGTAACCTGATTGGTCATCTTGCCTACCTGTCTGTCCTTTCAATGGCCTTTGGATTTGCTCATCATGTGAAAATGCAGACTGTGGTGCTAACAGCTTTCTGCTACACATGGCTCCCTTTTGCTTGCCTTTCTATCTCCCAGTACAGGACTTGAACCACCTCTAGGAGTTCTTTTCCGAGACACAGTAATGTAAGAGCTCATTTCCTTATCCTTATCTGTTCTCACATGTTGTGCTTTATGAAGAATAACTTTTTTATGTATGTTGTTTATCAACAATCCAAAGGAGAGAAGCAAACAAGATCTCCAGTTGTGACTTTAACCTAGGACCTTCTGCGTGGATCTGGTTATAAACTAGTGGTGCTGCTGCAACTGAGACCTGTTTTTCCTAAAAATGTCACTGCTGTTGCTCTTTACCTTAATGCTTAACTCGATAGCCTAAGCTGCTGGAGATTAAGTTCTTGCACAGTTTGTAAACATGCATAATATTCTTACAGATGCAGACCATCTAGTGGTTTACCTGGTAACTCCCTAAAAGATTTTATTTTGTCATGCCAGCATTTCTTACAGACCTGTTGATGCTGTGGAGAGGCAGTCAGACCCTCTGATGTTGAGCTCGAAACTATTTCTTAAACAGAAAGTTTACTAACTTTTGCAAAAACTAAAAAATCCCTAACTGAGAAAGAATCACAAGGTGCTTCACAAAAATCAAGCTTTTTAGAACTCTGTTTAAACCTCATCGTCACATATTCAATAACCATGTATTTGTGCTTATATTGTTTATTATTATTGATGTATTTTTTGGTCCTTACCCACCTCTACCACCCCAAAAAAAAAAAACACTTACAAGCTCTCTTCAAATTTTTTAATGTACTCTTAGGGCACCATGATATGCCTAAAATAGTGAACTATAAGGCTACTTAAAGAATCATCGACAAAATACAAAGACAAAAAGCAAAGAAAAGGCAAAAAAGCAAAATCAACTTTTAATTAAAAGAAAAAACACTGAGTATGTATCCCTTGCGGAACAGACAACAAGAAGAAATAGCCATAATTGCCAATGACATTATATTAGATTTAACAGACCTAGAGAAGGGTTTCATGAGTTTATTCAAAGAGATGCAGGCATTCATTGCCTTTCTGAGCATAAAATCAATGAGAGAAAAAACAGTGTAATAGTGGAAACCTCTACAACATGTGATCTAGTGCAGAATATCAATCAACTTCTATGGGGGCACACACTAATTAAATATTCAGAAAATGCTTAGGAAGGCATGTACACCGAGCAGCTAGGGATGATGAATATAACTTACGATTTTCCAGTCCCTGCTCTAAGTTTTATATATCCATTCATTTATTTTATTTCATTTTATTTTATTTTACATATGGATGGACTGGATTTCTAGAGCCTCTTTTAACCACAACTTAATTACATAAAAGAGAAAAGCAACAAGGTAGTCAGCATAAATGTAGTCATATGTGTAGCAGGAAGAGTTTGTTCACAGAAGAAAGTACATTAGTCAAATCACAGAACTAGTCCAGCATTTTTATGCTTCTTTCTTTTATTTTAATGTCCTAATTACAGTCAGGGTAGGCTTGTCATGTAACTCTATCAGCTGGACCAGAAGGTGCTCCATGGTTGTAGCATGGGAGTCCATGTACCACATCTTGGATGTGACCACTGCACCCAATGTTGAATGAACAAGGAGGACCTCTTAAGGCCACTGTCAGAAGAGGATCATCTGTCTTTTTGCTGAATGGTGGTAACAGAGGCAAGCAGCAAGTCCTGCAGATCACCTTTTGCAGAGTGGCCTTAATTTCCTTGCTGGAGAACTGATCTGATGACCTCTGATGATATAGCAGCATGTGCTGGTGCAGTCTCAGATCCTTGCCTCATCACAGATGAACCTGCTGAAGGATGAGAAAAATAAAAGAAAGAAAATAAATACATTAGTACAATTCTGTTACCAGCAAAACTGTAATTGCACCTTTTAGCTAAAATATAGTATATATTCCACATTGCCTAGATAGTCTATCCAGCCTGCATACCCCCTTATTAAATTCTTTCTCTTTTCCCTCCTCTGTCATTATAAATGAAAACAGGGACACATTCATAGACTGTAACTGTGTCAAAAGAAGGCAATAATACTAGCAGACAGCAGCCAGAATATGACTACATACAATTCTTTCTGTAGCTTTCTTGTACTATTTGCCAGAATGGGTGATGCCAGTAGCATTCCTCAATGTCCTGGTGAGGTGGTGCCAAGCATTCACTTTGAATAATGGGACATCCTAATGACAAAGCAGGTGTTCTTCCTATCCTATGCAGCATATACACAATGATTTTACTTTCCTGGGTGCACCATGCAAGTGGCCTGCTTAACCTGGTGCCAAAAGAGGCCATGTTCACTCTAGGTCTTCATGAGAAGCAATGTAGTGCCTCTGTGTACATTACCCCATATTTTAGAAAGCACATTTTGAACATCATTCAGTAGCAAAAGTGTGCTACCAAAACTTTTGCTAGCACGTTAGCAGTGTTATGACCTTCACAGGTTCTGTGCATGTGCATATCTCTCAGTTGAACAGAGATGGGTAAGAGCAAGCATACTAGTGCTGAGTGAGTGTGACAGTGCAATGCATTATGGCAGTGATTTATAGATGATAACACAAAGTTACCTCATTATCATAATTGCCCCACTATGAGGCCCATTTTAGCATGATAAAACATGAGGTCATAATAATGCAGAAGAGGGCATTAAAACAAACCCGTTAGGAATAAGACTTCATTGGAGAAAACCCTGAACTGTGATATAGGCATAATGAAAGAAGACAGGATGCCTTGTTATACCCAGCAGGAGTCTATATTACGTTATTGAAAAATGTGTTAATCGAACACGTCTTTGCAGAACAATAAACAGCAAAAACACAAATCTCCGAATGGCCACTTCAGCAAATTTTTTCCCAGGGGAAAAACACTAGCCTGTTGTAAGGAATTTTCCCTTTTCCCCATTGTAGTGCGAGTTGGTATATTTAGTTAGGAGGTGTGGGGAGTGAAGCTCCCCACTTTGTAGGGTTTGAAAGTTTGTTTTGTTTTTGTTTTTGTTTGGGCAAGTGATTTTTTTCCCCGTGGGAAAAAATTTGCTGAAGTGGCCATTCAGAGATTTGTGTTTTCTCTGTTTATTGGTCAGCAAAGATGTGTTTGATGAATGTGTTTTTCGATAACATAATTTAGACCACCCAACAGCATGGCAGAGAGAGATAAAGCTCTGACTTTTTGGACTTTTAAGAGGTTTTTGCTGGGGTCAATTAGAAAAGAAGTCTTTTGTAGACAGTGAATAAAATTTGTTAGGGTTGTTGTTGTGGGAGGAGCTGAGAAATAGCATTCCTCATTTAACTTGCAAGTATTTAGTGGCATCTTTATTTAGCTGTAGTGCTGTGTGACTCACCCTGCCTACTCTTGTGCATTTAAACTTGGTGGGTTTTGAGTTGTTCACCCACCCCCACCATAAATCTGACTTTGGACATGCCTCCCAGTCTTACCTCATCAGCTCATTCTACTGAATACCAAGAAATCTACTGGGAAGGCCCCCTTTAGTATCTTAACCTTGAATTATCTTCTGTTTCCTATCTTCCCACTTACTAACAAATGTACTTTATTCAGCTGCTTTTACTCTATTTGTGCTTATTCCTACTTTATGTAGCTTTTTGCTGAATGTTCTTAAAGTGTTCAGTTGCATTTAATCTACTGCATTTATTTCTACTTGGTAGTAGCCTGATTACCTTGTAATTGTTATTCAAATCCTGTTAGCTTTGATTTAAGCACTTGGGCTCCAGAGTAGTTATCTTACTTTAGGAAGGTTTATGGTCTACACCCTCGTGGCAGGAGATGTAGCTTATACCTTTCTGATCTGGGAATTGCTGGTTGAAGGCTTATTGTGTCTGTTATTCTAAAAGTGTCTTTGCTCAGGTTTAAGTATTTGGGCTCCACACCAGTTATTTTACATTAAAAAGGTTTATGGTCTACACTGTTATGGGAGGAGAGGGTACCTTCCACCCGTCTAAGCTGGGAATTATTGGTGAAGGCTTTTTTGCCTGTTCTTCTGTTCTGGATCTTTTGTTCTGGTTTAAGCTCCTGGGCTCCAAACTAGTTATTTTACACTAGGAAGGTTTGTGGTCTAGACTCTTGTGGCAAGAGATGATAGTCTATGCCCTTCTGAGCTGGGAATTGCTTTTGTAAGCCTTATTGTGCCTTTATTTGATTATCTAGAGGGCTAGCTTGTTTAAAATTTGAATCTCTGTGCCTCAGGCATTTGGCGATGTTTGGTGACTACTCTATTTGAGAAGTGTGTGGCTTCTTTCTGCTAAACTCTACAAAAACTAGGACTTACATTACCATATCCACTATTTCAGCACTTGTTTTCTGCTGCATTGAGTGTTTCTGTGTTGAATATCTGCATTTTATCACCTTTTTAAAGTCTTAAATTAGAACTCCCTTTGTTCCTTGTTAGTGACAGTAGAGGGGATCTGAGCTATTTTCTGGCCCAGGATTGTGTAAATGAAAGATGAGTGTGCTGTTTTTGATTGGCCACAAGGTCTTGTTTGTGTTTCTTTTTTCAAGTCATCCCTGGTACTTAAGTGTTGCAGTTACACAACACCTGGCTCATAACCTACGAGCAAGTTAAAACCTACATTACCATATCCACTGCTTTAACACTTGTTTACCACATTGGTTTTATCACAGTTGCATTATTTGACTGTTTCTGTGATGAATATCTGTACTTTTCACATTTTTTACAGTCTTTAGTTAGAAATGTTGCTGCAGTGGTGCCTCGCAGTAATCTGTAAAGATTATACCAAAAGTGTAGCTTTACGGATAATAACCAAAAACCTGAAAAGATGGAATGCTAGCAGCTTAAACAGACCGAACAGCTAAGAAAAACTTAAAATTATATAAAACTTTTATTTCCAAAGTAGATTGAGTGGTTTCATCCTTAATAAACCAGGAATTCTTCAGACTGAACTAATACAATAAAAACCTCCCATATATATTGTAGCACACTTAAGAACTTAATTCATTAAAATACTTAATGGAAAAATGGATTTAAAGATACAGTGCCAATAAAAATTACAGTTGTAACTTAGTTCCCATATTAGGAATTTCTAAAATGATCAAGTGAAACAGCCACTATAAAAAGATTCTCTTAACCAAAATATTTACATACTATTAAAAATATTGTACATTATTAAAAATCACAATGTTAAAAACCAAGGATGCAGTCATTCCCCAAGCCTATTCATTTTAACATGGATCTCATTCTTAAAGGGGGTTGTATAGAACTCTCTTCATTCAGGCCAGGTTCTTGAAAAGCATGCAATCTAAACTGCCACTTAATTTCTTGTGCCTCTAATTTCACATTTACATTTCCTCCTCTTGGATTGTGCTTTATTTGTTCCAAAATAGAGAATTGACATTTCTTGTAGTTTGTACAGGTAACAGAATGCTTATATAGAGAATTTTTATTCTTCTTCCGTATTTCATAATTGTACTCATAGATGCATCTCTGGAGACATCTCTCCATTTTGCCCACATATAAAGAGGGTCAGCTGGAACACTTAGCAAGATACACAACATAGTTTGACTGACAGTTACCTTTACAGGACTCTAAGGAAAAAAATGTCATCCAAGTCTTGCATATAGTTTGTTGTTACAAAAAAAAACTTTGAATTAAAAACGGACTTAGTTTCCCAATCCAGCAGTACTAAATTGGAATAAATGATGGCACAGGAAACCCACATATCTACCCCTTTGTTCTGTTTAAATATCTCCCCTTCAAAAGAATTATAGCTATATTCCAGTACCATAGACATAAATTCCGCCAAAATGATTAACCCTATCATTTGAAAAAGATGTGTACTTCATTATACTATTATAAAAAGCTTCAAGTCCTTCTTTTGGGAATTACTGTGATAAGCTCAATTACTTAAATACTTTGATTTTACATACCAATAATGGATTTAAATCTACAGTTTACAGAAAACCCACCTTTAGCAATTCTTAGTTAGACTTCACCAGTTGCCACCCCCTTAGTCAAAAGAAGAGTATAATTAAGGGTCAGTGTATCCATGTAGCCAGAATGACATCAGATCTTGATCATGTATGTAAGAAATTGGACATATTACAGGAAATGTCTATTGGAAGGGATTACCCTCCTCAAATTGTTAAAGAGATAAGGAATTATGCCTGATCCCAATGGGGTTTTCAGTATCAAGCCCTGTTAGGTATCGGGATTGGTTCTATAAAACAGACTTGAGGGTTAAATAATTATGAAATAGATGTGTTGATTCAACATTGCCCTCAAACCAGTGAAATTACAAGCATTATTAAGAAAAATTAGACTATTTTATGAGCAAACACTGTTATTTTTCAATTATTAGGGCCAGAACCTAGATTTGGTTTCAAAACAAGGTGTAATCTCCAGTGAAATGTGGAAGTTATGCACAATGTTCTTACATTCTCAAAATTAAAAATGTAATATTAGAGAATGACTTACACTCTTCCTTAGTGTTCTGTAAAGGTAACTGTCAGTCAAAGTATGTTGTGCATCTTGCTAAGTGCTCCAGTTACTCCTCTTTTTATGTAGGTAAAATGGAGAGATGCCTCCAGAGACGCACCTATGAGCACAATTACGAAATAGGGAAGAGGAATGATACAAATGCCCTAAATAAGCATTCTGTTACCTGTACAAATTACAAGAGATTTCAGTTCATTATTTTGGAACAAATAAAGCACAATCCAAGAGGTGGAAATGTAGATGTGAAATTAAGAGGCACAAGAAGTTAAGTGGCAGTTTAGACTGCATGTATTCAAGAACCTGGCCTGAACGAAAAGAGCTCTATACAACCCCCTTTAAGAGTGAGATCCATGTTAAATGAATAGGCTTGGTTATTGACTGTATCCTTGGTTTTTAAAGTTGTGTTTTTTAATAATGTGCAATCATTTTTTAATTATTTAATAGTATGTAAATATTTTGGTTAAGAGATTTTTTTGTGGTGGATGTTTCACTTGAACATTTTAAAAATTCCTAATATGGGAACCAAGTTACAACTGTTAATTTTTCTTACTGTATCTTTAAATCCCATTTTTTCCATTTAGTATTTTAATTAATTAAATTCTTAAGCTGTGCTAGAATATATATAGTAGGTTTTTATTATATTAATTCATTCTGAAGAAGTTCTGGTTTATTAAGGATGAAAGTGTTCAATCTACTTTGGAAATAGGGTTTATATAATTTTAAAAAAGTTTTTCTCAGCTGTCCGGTCTGTTTAAACTGCTAGCATTACATCTCTTCAGGTTTTTGATCTGTATAGATGCCGATATCTTGCAGTGTAATTCCCCGTTGCAATCTGTGTAGATGCCAATCTCTCACAGTATAAGTTTCTCTTAAAATAGCCTTACTGTCTAGACAGATTTTTTTAATTATTAGAGAATCTAGTTTGTGTATAGCTGAGCATTGCTCATCAAGTTTTGTCTGTGATTTAAAAAGAACTTGCTGGAGAGACAGATATGTGTCACAGAGACTGCCTCTCATATAGAACAGTTTTCCCATCCATGTGAATGTGAGTTCATCTATTACCCAATTTAAGTGTAATCTAGACCTAGACCAGTAGATGGGGAATTGGAAATTTACACCAGGCTTGGCACCTATGTCCCTTATAGACAGAGGGCACTTATAAAATGACTGGCCTTCAATGTCCTATTTGGATACAGGATGTCATTATTCTTTCAGGAAAATTTGGCTAGGCTTAGAACCTCCTCCTGGGTTGTTAGCCTAACAATCTATGAATCTATGACCGCACTGCAGATGAACCCTGTTCATCTTGAAACATGGGTCCTGGAAGTACCTGGCAGTGGAGAATGAAAAGAGTAGCTAATGCTGGCTATCCAAATCTGGGGGCAAGAAGGCACCTTTGACTCATTGCAATGGCAACTGCCGTAATATTAAAAGCCATGTGAGCTCCCCACACTGCAAGCAGTGTGCCTCTTAAATGGGAGGTTGTATATGCATGGAAGGATATATGCAACTCAAGAGGCAACTATAGTGGAGCTCACAAGGCTGCACCAAGGGTGAGGATAGAAACATCCATAGACTGGCCTGGCATGAATGGGCCAGATGCCCTCACATTGAGGGAGAATCAAATAGTTTAATGGGAAGAGGAGCCCCTGGGTTGATCCTGCAAACAGTAAAAAAAAATAAAATAAAAATTAAAAAAAAAGATGCCTGGCAATATAAAATTTGCACTGCACTGAGCAGCCATTGTGCATGTTGGTAAACTTATATAGCACAAGGGTATGACAGGTGATTAAACTGCTGCAGAGACTCACCATGAAAAAAAACATAACGGATGGGCATGACAGGTGAATGTTCTGTGGCCTGTGCACACAGACTGCAAGACATGCTACAGAGGAAACAATGGTTCCTACATGTAGAGCAAGGCATAGCCATGGGCACAGAGGGAAGGAAAGGCACAGTATGTGTACAGCATAGCTGACCATCAGTACAGTGCTGCAAGGAGGCAGGCAGTGGTAACATGACCATTGCTACTGTCAGTATGAGGCTGGGTGGGAATGATCACAACATAATACCAAACAGTTTTGTGGCCATCAATGGAGATAATGGGAAATGTTGAGACATAGGGTTGAGCCAAATGTCAGTCATGTGCGCACATTCTAAGCACAGCCTACAAGAGTACACATCTTGTCTTGAGCAGAAGAGAACAGCAAAATCTGGAAAAGTTCAGCATCCTGAAGCTGAGGTATTACTGCAGACCCTACATACAAGGCTTGTGCATCCAGGGAAAAAAAGGCTTTATGGGACTAGGTGTTGCAGGGATTAGTGAAGGACATCAGTATTGTGGATGGCCATAATAACACAATAGAACAGGTGTGTTGCAAAGTCACTAATATAATATTGCATTCCCATGCCAAAACCAAGACACAAAACATCACCAGGGACAGGTGCCAAATATGGCCTATTTGAACTCTTACTTAACCTCTTAAATCTAAGTGTCTCCACTGGTTACACTCCTGAATGCAGGAAAATATCCATTGTAATGCTATTATAAAAACATGGCTCATCCATGGAAGCTATTATCTATAGAGTTGCTAGTCTCACTATATAAAGCTACTGAGAATATTATCTCAAATCTCATTAATCTGGGCATTGAAAATCTCTTAACCCTGGACCTCATCAATTCAGCTTTGTCAAAGGAAGGTCCTGTCTCTTTTTCCTCATTAATTTCTATGAAAAAGGAAACCAAAGCAGTGGATAGTGGTTATGCAGTGCAATTAGCATATATGGACCTGGCCAAGGCCTTTGGCATTATTCTCCATGCAGGTATTATCATCAGACTTGTAAATCTGAATATAAATCCTTATGACTAATTGTCTGACAACATCCATATGGTTAGAGTCACAGCTGCCACTTCTTAAAGCAAACAAAGTTAGCAATGGTGTACCATAGTGTTCAGTGTCAGGTTCTCTCCTTCTTCTTCTGGCTTTTCCCTGTTAGGGGTTGCCACAGCGGAACTCTGGTCTGCTAAATGATTGGCAGTCGATTTTTACAGTGCCCAGGTGCCAGCTTGATGCCCAACCTTCAACGAAGGCACGCCCATTCACCCATATCTTTCGAATGCCACTCGACCATGGGGAGAAAATGCAGACTCCACACAGAAGGCATTCCAGTCGAGAATCGAACAGGAAAACCTCTTGTTGTGAGGTGACAGTGCTACCTCTGCACCACCGCGGCTACTCTCAGGTCCTCTCCTACTTGACATCTATTTCTACGACTTTCAGGCCAACACACCTAGTCTACAGTTATATAAGTCTGCAGACAGCTGTAAATTGGGTGGTGTTATTTGATCTTCCACTGACTCAGAATTGCTTCATCATGAATTAGTTAGATCATGATAACAATTGTTGCAAGAGTAGTGGTCTCAGTTTAAATGAGAAAAAAATGTAGCACAGTTCATTTTGGTAAACAGAACATTTTCACATACCATATAGGTGATAAACCTCTGTAATCAGACACTGTCATAATGGCTCTAGGTACTTTTGTTGTTAATTCATTATCAATTGATCATCACGTCTCTGCAGTAGTTCTGAAAGCCTTTTGTCTAGTTCATCTAATTTCCAAAGGCATCTCCACTTGATTCAAAGTCTTAATTCCCCTTTATGTGTATGTCATCAGATCCATTATTGAATATATTTCAGCTTTTGGCATAGATTTGTCTAAACATATCACTCAACCTGAGAGACTTCGGAGATTCATAACTAAAAATATCAGTGTCACCAAAACTCAGAGCTATCAGGAGAGACTGTCAGCCCTCTCTTTGTACTCATTCTTTATAGGATTCATCTTGGAGGTCTGTGTCTAGCCTTACAAATAATGAAAGATACTGCTCTCTTTGCCTTCCTATTCCTTTATACATGAAATACTTTGAATACCAAGTTAAAGGAATTAGACCTTCATAAACAGATAAGTAAGACACATTGGTGTGACATATTCATATCCCAATGTTTCCCTCATGTCTGGAGCAAACTTCTACTACATATCAAGCAGAGTAGCACTCTTGTCACCTTCAAGGTAAATCTAAATAATTGGATGAGCAGCCTCAAATTCTCTCCTGGTCTATCTTGTTACCCTTCTTATTGCTGGAAGAAAACTTTGAAGAAGGATTTTTTGGCTAGACTTGTAACGGTCTGCAAACCGATTGCCTAGTACTTACTTATGAACCTATGAACCTATAAGACTGAGCACCAACGGTGAATCAGATTGCAGAGGTGGAAGGCTTCCTAATAGCTTTGTTTTAGGATAATTAACTCTCGTACCTGGTTGTGTCTTGGATATGTAAGCTGGGCTGGTGGCAATTGTCCAAGTGTCAGTAGGGAATGTAATAGTTTAGTAATAATGTTTACATTTTACATTTTAAATTGTACACACACACATTCATGTTCAGTAGAATGCTTAGGCATATGCTGTCCAGGTACACTGGGACTACCAAATGCTATTCACCTAACTGGCCAGCGTCAGTTAGTGCCATGGATTATGGCAGTTAGGCATATGTTCCATCATTTCCACAAATTATGTTATAGTTATACTTTTACAAGTTCTATTAGTGGATGGACCAGCAAACCAGGTCTGCACATGCCTGATGTCAGTAGGTCAAATATGGCTGACAACAATTGTAATGTGCCTATGGCACAGTCAGATGATGCAGCGTGCTGTCAGTAATAATAACACTAGAGGGCTTGCACACTTTCTTTGCATATGAGTTGACAGTGCAGAGCCAGACCAAATCTGCAGTATCATCTATGTTTAGCTCTTGACATTCTATCAGTGTGAATCCCATCCAGGCTGCACAGCAATCACCACCATGGATGGCATCCACCAGCTATACCTTCTCTGATGAGCATGCACCCATAGTAAAGGAGAGATGCTTTGCTGACCATTAATGACATGCCTGTAGGTCTTTCACTGATTAGGGTACCACGCGTGATATAAAGCATTGGACGTGTAGGACACTGATCTTGGTGCAGACAGCTGCTAAGCACACCATCATAGAGATGGTGAGCATGCTGCCTGGCTTGTGTAAGAACATGCTGCATGGACTGTGGGACAACCTGCAATGCATGTGGAATGACATGTAATATAGGGACTTAGAGAGCAAACATACTTGATCAAGTCATTGGTAGCCAATATGGCATCCACATATCCATCTATTAGGCATGTGGCAAATGCTGTCCACTGTGCCTATGCATGCTATACTGACCATGTCCATGTAAGCATCCAGATACTTGGTGGATTGTCACAGGTCAGGCTTTCATGAATGGCAAACAGCATCACTGTCACTCTTGGTCATGGCAACCATCATGCTTGAGTATGTCCAATCTAACTCTTGAGGATGTTCATCTCCATCCATCATGAGTACGTCTCTCCAGTATGGCCATTCTGATTGCTTCAGTTCCACACCATCCTTATCCCCTTTTGGCTGTTAGAGTGCCACTTCTTGTGTAGGATGTTGTTGGTGTCATGGATGCCGACCATCTCTTGACTCCCAACATGAGGTGTCACATAGGGGTTCCTACTCACAGTCCTAAAGTGCTATACCTTACCTAATTCAAAATGCGTCCAGCCTTGAAACTGTCAAAGCACATGATGTACCTGGTCAGTGTTTATGACATGGATGCTCCAGCCAGACACTGGAGGATGTAATCCCTGACTCTTCCTAAACTGCTGCCTGCCTGCCTAAGTAGCTACCACATCTACTTTTACCTGTTACAGTGCATCAGCTTACTTGTGAAAATGATTGTGACTGTGCTCTGCCTACCCATATGACTTGTATGGGTAAGATAATGTCTATGCACTGTAATGCATAGCCTGTGTGTGTTAATGCATGCATCAGTTTATTCTGTGTTGTCTTTATCATGTCTGATACTCATGGACCAGACGTTGTCCCTTTGTCATTGCAGAATGTATTATGATCTCCTCTGCCTTTCATGGAGTGCCACTATAGCCAATTCCTCTGAAGACTCTGTACCCAGTTTCTTGTCTCTTCCTGCAATAAGTTTGACAGGCAGCATTGCCATGTTCCCATGTTGTT
The DNA here is from genome assembly GCF_019279795.1 of Protopterus annectens. Lineage (NCBI taxonomy): Eukaryota > Metazoa > Chordata > Ceratodontiformes > Protopteridae > Protopterus > Protopterus annectens. The sequence goes on from NC_056736.1 coordinate 456,745,111, forward strand.
GCTGCATGGAATTTTATCTGTTCCATGTACTACTGGTTACAGAAAAAAAGAAAAAAGTAGTACAAAGTGTTTTACCCTTTCTGTAAGCAAGTAAAGCCCTTAGTGAGCACCGTCAAACAGACAATAACAAAATACCTATCAGTTTATTGCTTTACCATTTAGGTGGTTAAGGAATCAAAATCAGGGAGAGTTTTTTTGTAAATATTGTTCTAATTCACTTAACGTATTAATAGAAAGACAGGTTTTGCATCAATATGTGATGCTGAACAATAAGAATTGTGAAACTCAGTTTCTGGCATTTTTTGACTGACTGTAATTCTCAGTGATTTACCAGAATATCAAAAATGTTTACTACAGTCAGGGCAAAAACATGAGATAAACTCAGGGACAGTTGAGAGGCAGACACAGCAGGCATAAACAAAGTCGTTTTTGTTCTGCTGCTGTCGTTTGTCAGCTGGCACTGTCAGTACTTATTGCCTTGTGTGAGACATGATATTAGCAATGATTAGACAGGTGCTTAACACTTGTTAAACACCTTTCTAAGCACTATTCATATCAGGTCTTGCACCGGAGTAGCACTTTGTCTTTTTGCCAGTCTTCAAGTGTTATCAGTGTGCTGCATGCACTACAGTTTATTTAAATTCAGATTACATTCTGCTCCTGATGAATTACATGCTGTATTAGAAGCATCCAAGGAGGCAGTGGCTGATTTACAAAAGGCCAGAACTTTTCTTAATGCCAACAGCAACAAGAATGAGAATCAGCCCGCTTTCTCTCCAAGAAAATCAAGGGCCTTAATCATAACAACTACACTGACTGTCTCACAGCCTTATCCCTTTTCTCTGTATTATACAGACTACTGAAGGATGATTTCTCCCTCGTGTACAGAGCCTCAATAGAACCTGCCTTCTCAGTTCTACTGCATATCCACAATTCCAGTGGTGGCATAAACACTTGATCATGAGATTGGGTTGCCTAACTACAAGCCACTGGTGATCTTTTTTTATTTTTTTGTCCAAAAAAATCTAAAAAAAATATAAAAAAATCTTTATTTGCAGGGAAAGCCCCCTGCACCCCTAGTGTGGGGGGAAGCCCCCCACGCTCCCTAAAAACCTCCACAGTCACACCGTGTTGAAGAAAAAGGGAAAATCCCCTGAAAAGCACACAGCCAGCAAGCCCAATAATGTAATTTAAGCCACCAAGCCTCCAGTGTAGCAATCACCTGCGACTATGCCCAAGAGATCTTAATCCGTTCTCCAACATAAATGGCACATGCAGATCGATATATATCACAGAAAGTATCACTTCTGTGAATCATCTTCCTCTCCATGTAAAGTGAAGTATGTCTCTTACTCTATTCAAGCATACTAGCTACAGGTGATAGAGATGGAGTACCTGAGACAGGTGGTAGGATGTGGGACAGGCAAAGAAATGCGGACCAAACAAAAGAAAGTCAATACTCAAAAAAGTACCAGCTCAGAATTAAAAAAACTTTTAACTGACACATAAAAACAATAGTAGGTTTGTTTGTGATTGGTTGATTTTGGTTTAAATTACATAAAGGTGCATGAGAGTTTTGTTCTGATGAAGTCTGACTATGTTTAAAGATATGAGGACATCAGAGCAGAAGCCAAAGTAGCTGCAACTACAGAGAAGCTCAAAGAGAACAGATTATGGTGGTTTGGGCACATGCACAGAAAAGCAGACAATCTGGAGAAGATGATTTGGGACAAGCAGGAAGACGACAAGTGGAATTGAGGGCATCCAGCAAAGAGATGGATGGATTGTGTTTGGGAAGACCTGTAACAGTAGGGTATGACTGTCAAAGAAAGTAGGAGAGTGGCATTGAATCAGGAGAGATGGCGACAATTGACACAACACCCGAACCCCATGTAAAAAATGAGAAAAAGGGGATTGATGATAAAGATGATGATTAGGGTGGATGAAGAGAAAAGACAAAAAACAATGGATAGTGTAACAGGAGACTAAAAGGCAGGAAACAAAAAAGTGAGGCTCTAATTTGATAGGTAGAGACAGAAACAAGAAGGAAATGTGAAAATGAAGGAGGACTACACCGGTAAGAGGTGAACAAAATGAATATTAGCTATGTTCCAAGAAAAGAAAGGCTGCAAAAAGTAGGATAGTTTGAAAACAGGAAACAAAAGGAGGGCCAAGGGGGGGGGGGGGTGGATGAGAACTACTCAAAGAAAACAAGGGAATGATACCACTAGACAAACAGAGGAAGGTGTGAAGATGAAGCTGTGGTTTGACTGATAAATAATTTGTAGGAAAATGTAAGTAATGAATAAAGAGACTAGGAGGTACATGTATGAAGTAGAAGGCTGTGACTGGACAGATGAGGACATGGAAAAGATCATGGCTCTGGCAAAGTATATGAGAAGAATGAGTGGGGTTTGCATCAGCAGATAATATGGAATAGATGGGATTATAAACATAAAAAGTTATATTAACAAAATGAAGAAACAAACAAGTGCTTGACACAGATGTGAATAAGGGAAAGGGGCAATTCAAATGGTGTTAGTGTATGAATGATCTAAACTATTCCTGGTAGGAGAGACAAATGAACGATGAACTAAACTTTAATAAAGAAAGAATATTCTTAGAAGGTTTCCTTAGTTGTCTAAATGAGAAGAGACTGGAACAGAACTGGAAAACCACAAAAATAGTGATGATCCAGTTTTGCTGCGTACTATTTATTTATTTATTTATTTGACATTTGTTTACCTGGAAAGCCCGACAGGGCATGAATCTCGATTTCAGCGAAGGCCCATGGAGAAAAGCTGCACAGGCGTAGTTCAATTAATAAACAATGTAATATTAACACAAACAGTACAGCAACAAGTAGAAGAATCAACATGCAGGATAAAGTCAAATCAGTGGAACATACAGTGAATACTGAACACCAGTAATAAAATAATAACATATTAAACACCAAGTAAAATACTATCAATAGTGATAACCAGTCACAAACATGTAAAATATGGCCAAAAGACTGAAATAAAGATAAGAGATGTTATAGTTGGGGAGAGATTAGATAATGAAGTTAAAGTAGGGAGCCTTAGGGGATAACTGCATATTTAGCAAATTAGAGAAGAGAAAAAGGAAAGAGGAAAAAAAACAAGGGAAAGAGAAGGAAGAAATAACTGGAAAGGAAAGATGGGTGAAATACAACTGGACAAAAAGTAATCAAAGAAAAAATAGTAAAATGTCACCCAACATATATGTAAGGGCGTTGCACCTAGGTCCAAGTAAGTCATAGTGCCAATGTTCCCTTCAGCATATACCTGACCAGACATATACCAACAACTGGAATGCCCACAAAGGTTCCTTAGTAGGAAAATCCAGTGTATAAACACATTATCCTATCTGGATCACCTTAATGCCCTATCTCTATACATGGTCTCCTACTGGTTACTGAGAGGCAGTCTATGCCTGGCATACAAGAAATCCTCGGATTCATCTGTGATGGACCTTTTGTACATCTACAAAATGAACAGCATCAGAACCACTAGATCCAAGGATTTTAATTTTGCTTGGGTCATACGTAAGACATGTTGGAGAGACAGATATATGTCTCAGCTGATCCCTATATTCTGGAACAGGCTCCCCATACACGTGAAGCAGAGCCTATCCCTCACCCTATTTTAACCTTGGCCAATGGATGGGAAATCGGAAATTTATCTTGAGTCTGACCAACATGTCTCTGATAGACAGAGGCAGAGGCAGAACGTAATGCCCAAACCAACATACCCCTGTGATGATGTGAGGTATTGCCAGCTATGCGAGGAGAAATAGGGCAGCGGATATGAAACATATGCCAGCATAGCTAGCTGAAGTTTTGTAAAGAATTATATATCACTTGTATATCAAACTGATTTGTACAGGTGCTTTTGTTAAAAATGTATGTGTAAAGTGGCTACATGTATATATATATATATATATATATATATATATATATATATATATATATATATACATATATATATATATATATATATATATATATATATATATATATACTTTACAGTATGTCTATCAGAAGACAATCCTTAGGGCAGACAAAGGGTACAGATTTCTCTTTTGTGTGATGGTTAAGTATAATAAAAAGGAAATTTAAAAGTAAGAAGGAAACTATAAAAAAAAAAGCAATAATACAAATAATGTGCCCAAGGAATGCTAGGAGCACAGTGTTGATACTGTTGATATTTATCCAAGTGCTTTCAGCAAAGTATCTGAGGTACTTGCAGTGCAATTATCTAAACTTTTTGTTGCACCACTAAATATAAGATGCATATAGAAGGACTGAATGGTGACTCATATGGTGGTCTTCAAGAAAGGTGGCCAAAAATGACCTGGAAAAATGACATACCCATGAGGTTTACTTTAAATGTGCAGTAGCACATGGTGACTAATTTAAAAGGAAGGCCTTTGACCTTTTATGAATATGTGTTTACTGGGTTAGTACTTAGGAAAAGGCTTGTCCCAAGGAGTTCCTAAAAGGAAATCTATTGGAACATGATTTAGGATAAGAACTACACAATACATTGTCCATATCTGATGTGGATTTCAGAAAAGTCTTTGGATGCCTGCTGTATGTGATCCTTAAAAAAATGTTGTAATGTTATGTATCTTAGAGCAAAGGTAGTAGTATATACAATAGAGTGACTAATAAAGAGTCAGCTAATGATTCTAAAATGAGTGGTGCTCTCCTCAAAAGGAAGTGTGTGCCATACCAGAAAGCTCAGTATTTTGGGGGTAATATGTAGCTAATATCTTATGCAGAAGTAAAGGTAAGATAATTTTGCTCTTAGGCCACAACAAATGAGTGCAGTGGTTGATACCACGAATGGTCAGAGGTGACTGTTAAGCTGCAGGCGGAGACTGCAGAGGAATGGCAGCCAGGTGTTGGGTTCAGTTTTCAAGATATTGTTGCACTGCACTTTGGAGAAATTAGGATGAATCCTAAGTCAAAAAACATTAAGCTGGTTAATAATGTTGAAAAAAGTGGCCCATGGGTTCTTAAAGTATGAAGCATATGCATCCATGTGCAATGTACGACTCTGGGGTAACAGGAGATCATAATCAGGAGACTGTCATCCAGAAGTAAGAAGGAAATCCTATCCTTTAATAGGTGATTGGTCAGATAACATGTGAAATAAATTCTGTTCTAAATGGCATACATTCTTTCTTGTCAATATTGCTTTGCTGTTCTGTTGTCATTCTATTGATATGGCAGTTGTCAAGTAGTAACACTACATTTCATCAGATGTCACTGAGAACAAATCTTATGTGCCATAGAGTTAATAATACACAATAAGTGAAGGGACTCCCTGGGACACTATTTATTGTATATTATTAAGAATTTCTTGAATGCAGAATGTCAGGAAATAGTATACTTCTGTTTAACATTTGTAGCTCCTTATAGTGCTCTGACATTGTTTGGGACTGGCTTCATTAACTAAGTAACTTTCCAATTAATAATAGGTAACATAAGGGCTTGTTACCTAGGACTTTCAGATGGTGATCCAGCTTGCCTCCAGGTCAGTGCAAATTTTCACCACAAAACTGTTGACTGGTACATGGAAATCAAATCATATTATGCCTGTGCTTTGGGGTCTGCGCTGTCACTGGTAGCTAGATCTGGAACCAAAGGAAGCTCCTAGAAGAAGTTTCCACTTACAACCCAAACCAATGATAGTAACTGGTTCTAAAGGACCAGAGCAAGATAAAAGAAATAGATTCTGTCAACTGTCTCTTACTGAGTCTGTGAGCACCCAGCAGCCTTGCACCTGATGGCTTGAGCTGTCTCACTGGACTATATGGCCTCAAAAGATGTTTTAGATAGGCAGGACTCAGATCAAGTAGGGCATGGAATGTAAGAGTAAGAATCTTAAATAGATATCTAGGTTCCTCTGGAAGCAAGCACAGATCCCATAGCACAGGTATACTATGACTTGATCTTGGTGTACCGATCTGCAGTTTGATGTCAGAATTCTTTATTTGCTGGAGGTGAGTTAGATCACTGTCTGAAGAGAGCATTATAGTACTCAAGATGGGACATTTACCACAGTCCCAAAGTCAAAAGATGGTATATAGCATTTAGTTTGTGCAATATTTCTACAGATAGATGCAAGATGTTTTGATAACAGGCAACTCCTGGTCACGGAGTGTCAGCCTGTCATAAAGAACAATGCCCATATCATGGACACAAGATAAAAATTTCATCTTTTTTCACCAGAAATTATCAATGGTAATAGTAGTGGACAATTAGCATTATCCAGCATTGCCTCAGTGGTGAGATGAGTTTCATGTGATTATAGACCACCCAGCTAGGGACCAAAATCCAGATAGAATACCAGAGACGTAAAATCAAGCATTTTTTTTGGAGAGAAGAAGATATAAAGCTGAATATTATCAGCACAACATTGATAACCAACACGTCCTCTCAACATGACCTTTCATAGAGCAAGATATATACTATGAGTAACAGAGAGGCCAAAACTGAATCCTAGGGCACATCACATTCCATTGGGTAAGTTTACAGTTGGCACCATGCAGTGATTATGGCTAGAGAAATAGGACATAAACAAGTCTAAGATCAAGACAGAGAAACTGCAGTGCACCCACTGGCATTAAATCAAGATCTCATGATCCGCACTGTGAAAAAATGCCGCAAGATGATAAATGATCAAGACTGAATGCTTTATTTTATCTCTCACTGGCAGGAGGTCATTAATCACTTAAACTGAGTGCAGACTCGGTAATGGCTTTCTCCAAAACTAGACTGACATGGATATAATAACTCCCGAGACATCAAACAGGAATATGGCTGCACTTAGAACACATTTTCTATAGCTTTTTCAGTAGGAAAAACAGTAAGATACAGGATAGTGATTCTCTAGCATGCTTGCATCCTTTTTCTTTGAGAGCTGTGGTAAACAATCATAAATCAAGACAAGTTTTGAAAGCTTTGATGGAGTAGGAGCCAGATCACAGCTAGTTAAATACACAGTTGAAAGAATGACCCTAGGGTTATCATAATAGACATGTTGAACTCCACCCAGCAAAAGCTGAAGTTATCAGTAACAGGTAAACTGCAATTCTCAGTGGGTAGTTTATCTTGGCAACCATGTCTGCAAAAAACTCATCGGAGATAAACTCCTCTCAGTCTTCAGACAAGCTTGGCAACTCAGTCACTTAACAACCCAAAAGAGTGCAGCTGAATGATCAAATGTAGCAATGATCTCTTTACACACAAATTCAACATATTTCTGTGAAATCTCCATCTGGTATGAAGTATAATGTTCATCCAGAACAAGTCTGCACTTAGGAAAGTTCATTGTTATCCCTCATTACTCAAGTCTGAGCTACAGCCTATACATCAAACAAAGTTAATGTTCAGAACATGTTCTTAATTTTGCCCAGGGCATTTTTTGTCATCAAATATCAAATGTTTTAAAGAGCAAACAAAAAAAGAGCAATCATTTTGTAGAGAATGTAAAGATCAAAATCCAAGAAAAGGTCAACAACTGTGTAGTTGACTGCATATGGTTGACTAGACGTTGACAGGTGTTTGGGAAAGCATAAATACACAGGTAGGAAAATTTGCCCTTACTCCATGTTTGTGCAAACTTGGAGGCAGTATATACAATTAGCAGGGTGTTAAATGAAAAAATACTGTAATAAAAAATCAATACACAGGAGGTTCAGGTTCAGGTTCTTTACTAGTGTACACCAGGAGGCAAAAAACATACAAGTACAGAATTTTGTCTGAATGAAACAGGAAGAACACAACTTTTATAGTATTTCTTACTAGTATTAACCCACCAGGCTGACGTAGTCAGTCACAAGGGGTTTTACATCACTTTAGCTTACAATATTCTATTCATCTAAAATGCTGATACTACATTTTGCTTAAAAACTTTTCTAGTAAACAACGAGCCTTGCTAGCCACCTGGTTAGTTACAATACCCTTTTACAAAAGTTTCCACTCAAGGTTCTAAATTAATTCGAACATAATAGTAGATACAGTTCTCAATACATTTTCCTTGTTACATGTTATCACTTCCTCCTTGCAACTGGTGTGTTATCTAGTAACATATACAAGGTTGATTGCTCAGGCAGAAAAGAGCAGAAGATTCTCATTATTTCACACATTTAATTTCCTGACCCAGCAGATAATCACTTGTGAGAAGCATAAACATTAATTCTTGCTGAGCTAGCAGCTGCTGGGGTCAGAGTCCAACTTGCAAAAAAGGCACACTGCAGTTTCCAAAAGCTTCTTGCAGTTTCATATGAATTCATTTTTCTTGTCATAACATTAATAGAATAAAATGCATTATATCTTTCTTATTTCTTAATAAGCACTAAACATATACATTAATACATATTTTTCTAACATTTTCCCCCCTGTTAATACTTTTTATTCTATTCTCGGAAGTTTAAACAATTTTTATTTCTTCTCCTAACCTCTTCCACTTGGGACTTGCAGTTAAGAGAGTCATTCAGTTTAGACTTCAAGAAGAATTTCATTTGGAACCAATTCCTCAAGTTCAATGTCTTGATACAAGGTTTCAGAGACAGATATATCTATACAATCTTTAATTAATCTTTTCATGCAGGGGATTCCACAACAAACACATGCTCCTAATAGGAGTAAACCCACACAAATGGCAATCAGAATATTCATTAGGATGGAACCCCACCCCCCAAACAGATTCTGGAAAAAATCCATCAGAGGGTTTGGGCCTGGTTTGGTCATGGCCGACACTTGCTGAATCACCTCCAGATGGTTATTAATTTCATGTCTATTATCTGGTATGTATGCACAGCATTCTTCTTTGATAAGCGCACACGTACCACCTCTCACCGCTAGGGTGAAGTCAAGAGCCATCCGATTTTGCAACACAACAGTTCTCATGGCATTCAGTTCATCAGTCACTAATTCAAGAGCAGAAAAAGTTGCATTACTCATTACTTTGAGAAGTTTCGACAGTTTTCTCAGCTCCCAAATCGATTTGACTGCACCACATGCTGGGAGTATACCTGCCCAAGATATAACACTGTCACTCAAGTCCATATGAGTCAATTTGTCTTTGTCCTTCACGGAATTATGGTCTTTCCAACCTGCTTCAACTCGCCCTACTGGATTCACAGGTTTCTTGATTGGATCTTTGGTTTTCTTGGAAACATCTCTCGCGTTCCATATTTTACCCAGAGGTAATTCCACAGTGTGTTGTATGGCCGGAACCAGGTAGCCCAAAAAACAACTGCCGGACCAATTCTCAGGTAGTCATTTGTATGCCTTTTTCCCACGCACAAAATAACAGTTTTCAACTTTAGTGCTAATACGCACCAACCCTGCATGAAACATTTTCTTATCTATGATTGATAATTGTTTAATCAAAACAGGATTTCTTTGTACTTCATTCAATGTCATTTTCATTGAGTTCAAATATGAATCATAGTTAGTATTGCAAACAGTACCCCCACTTTTATTCTTAATATAACATTTATAATATATTGTTATGTTACAGTTACTCCAGCTCACCTGGAGAGTATCATTCTTGAAAAAACACACAATCCCTTTTTGTGTAACAGGTAAATACAATGCTATTTTATCCTGTGATCTCACAGTTCCTGTGTCAAAAAGCAAATTCTCCCAAGTCTCATTGATCCCTAAAGGAACAGCGGACATTAGTAGTCCTCCATATGCTGTTGGTATAGCTGTACAAACCCAGCAGTTGGAAATGTTCATAGTCTCAGCATATACATGTTTAATTGCTAGGTATGTGTTAAAGTTTGGATGCCAGTCTATGAATGTCTCATCACGTTTATCCAGTTTTACTTGTGTGGTTGAAAAATGAAAAAACCACAACAAAAAGAAAATTGTCAAAAGTACAGTCAACAAGTGTACGCTCAATAATATGATTATGCAACATTTTTGAGGTTGGTCTGAATTCTTATCTTTGGCCATTTTGTTCTTGTTGCGTAACAGTTACAATGTTTTTATCAAGTTGAAAGTTCTTTACCGGTTTACAGTGCATCAAATGGATCCAAGATGACCTTTCGGCTATTTTGACTGCAGTAGGCGTGGCCAGCAGTACCTGGTATGGTCCTTCCCACTTCGGGCTTGCCCAATTCTTCCTCTTTGTTACCTTCACCCAGATCCAGGACCCCGGGGCTAGAATCACTTCCAATGGTCTGGTCTGTTCTTTATCTGAAAAAGAGTTAAACTGCAAGAGAGATTTATTTGTTAACAGTTTCCTCATATAACTAGCTAGTGAACTATTAGCCTCCTGGTCTGCAGGCATGAGAGCTTTCAACTGAGGTACATAATATGCCCTCCCAAACACCATTTCAAAAGGAGTTAAACCCTTTGCATTTGGAACTGTTCGCATACTCAGCAGCGCCAGAGGCAGACAGTGCACCCAGTTCTTCTGTGTTTTGCTGACTAACTTTCTAAGTTTGTTCTTAAGAACTCCATTGTGCCTCTCCACCAGTCCTGCAGACTAAGGGTGATAAGCACAATGGTTCTTAAGGGAAATCCCAAAGAAGCATCACAATTGCTGTATGGTCTGATTCACAAGATGTGTACCATTGTCACTATAGAGCCTTTCTGGTATGCCAAATCTAGGAATAATCTCCTTTATGAGAGCTTTTGCCACTGTTGTTGCATCCGGGTTTTTAGTCGGAAAGGCTTCCACCCATTTGGAAAACATATCTACAATGACAAGGCAATACCTTTTGTTATCACATTTGTTCAATTCTATAAAATCCATACAAATAGTATGGAACGGATATGGCGGTGTAGGAAAACGTCCTTGTTTAGGTTTAAATGCCCCTTGTGCATGATGTTTGTTACAAATATGACATTTTTTTGTGTAATTTGTGAATCCATATGTTTGGAATATTCGGTTTACTAACTGTACCATCCCCCCTGTTGAGACATGGCACTGCCCATGGCTTAATAAAGCTGCATATCTAAACAAATTAGATGGCAAAATTGTTTTTTTCTCTTTGGAGATGTACAGCCCGTTTTCAAGGATTGCTCCTCGTTTTTCCCATTTTTTGTTTCTCTGCTTTTGTAGTAAGCGTCTGCATTGTTTTTAACATTTCTAGGTCTAAAATTTCAGAGGGTTGTAATTCCTCGTCTAAAAGTAAAGTTTCTGAGTCTGAAGCTGCTTGCTTTGCAGCTGCATCAGCTCTCGCATTACCTTTTGAAATTCTGTCCTGCTGTTTCGTATGAGCTACGCATTTGCAAATAGCTACTTTAGTAGGTAACTGAATAGATTCTAACAATTCTAAAATAAATTGCGCATGATTAATTGGTTTACCACTAGATGTTATCATCCCACTATTTTTCCACTGCTGTGCAAAAACATGTACAGTAGATAAAGCATACTGACTGTCAGTATATATGTTTACATATTTGTCTTTTGCTAAGGTACAAGCTCGTGTTAAGGCAATCAATTCTGCTGCTTGTGCAGACAAGTTATGTGGTAAGGATTGGGCTTCTAAGGTTTCAGTGTCTGTAACTATTGCATACCCCACTAGATTTTTCCCTGTAGGGCCCCTTCTGCATGAGCCGTCCATGTAATATGTCACCTCAGCCTTATCCAAGGGAATATCCGTGAGATATTGTCTGGGTAAGGTTTTCTGCTCAATTTCCTGCAGGCAACTGTGTGGTGTGCCATCCGCAGGAGTTGGGAGCAAAGTTGATGGATTTAATGTCGTGCATCGTTCAATTGTCATGAGGTTGGCTCAACAGTATAGTCATACAGGAAAGGTGTCTAGCAGGAGAAAGATAAGCTACCTTTTCTTGCAGTAAAATTATCGTGACTGCATGAGGCACTCTCAATGTGAGAGGGTGGAATAACAACACTGAGGCTGAAGCCTGTACTGCCATTGCAGCTGCGACTACTGCTTGCACACAGTGGGGCAAGGATCATGCCACTGGGTCTAACTGTGATGAATAGTAAGCTATGGGGCGTTGCTTATCCCCATGTTGTTGTGTCAACACTGATGTCATATATCCCTGCTTACAGTCTACAGTTTGAAAGAAACGTTTATGATAGTTTGGTAATCCTTGAACTAATGAAGAAGCTATTAATTGCTTCAACCTGCAGAAAGCCATTTCTTCTTCAGGTGTCCATTGTAATAAATCCTGTGCTTTCATTGGCTTTTTGTATATGAGGTCGGTCAGTGGAGCAGATTCCAAAGCATAGTTTGGTATCCAACTCCGGCAGAAGTTAGTTGTTCCCAGGAAGGACATCATTTCCTTCTTGGTCGTTGGTTTGGGTGCTTGTAAAATTGCTGTTTTTCTATTCTCATCTAGTATTTTACCTTCTTTGGATATTACATATCCTAGGTATATAACTTGTTTTCTCCAAAGCTGTAGTTTGCTTTTGTTTACTTTGTGTCCCTGTGTTGCTAAGAATTGTAACAGTGCTATGGTATCCTCCTTGCATTGCTGCTGGGTGGGGGCTGCTAGCAAGATGTCGTCTACATAAAGTAGAATTTGACTACCCCCTGGTGGGGTGTATCCTGCCAAATTACTAGCCATTTCTTGTGCGAATATTGTTGGACTCTCACAATATCCCTGTGGTAGTCGAGTATAGGTATACCTTTTCCCCTGAAATGTAAATGCAAACCAATATTGGCTATCAGGATGTATAGGTATTGAAAAGAAAGCATTGCTGATATCTACCACAGAGAAATATTTCTGGTGAGGTTCCAAATCATTTAACAAAGTGTGTGGATCTGGCACTGTAGGTGCTCTAGGTATTACTGCATTATTTACAGCTTGTAATTCCTGAACCATATGCCATTCCCCATTTGCCTTTTTAACAGGAAATAGGGGTGTATTACATGGTGAATCAGGAGATTCTACCAGTACTCCTTCTCTAAGTAATGCTGCTATTATAGGTTTGATTCCTATCTCTGCATCGTTTCTCAAAGGATATTGTCTCTTCTGTGGTCTGAATGCTGACTTTGGTGTAATAGTAACTGGTCCTGCTGTTCGAATAAGTCCTACATCTGACTTGCCTGTTGACCAAAGAATCTTTGGTATGTTACATAAGGCTTTCTCCTCTTCTTCTAATAAGAATGCTAATCAGCTGTCCTCGCTACACTGCAAGTATACAGCTGGGTGTGCCTGTGTTAGCCAGTTCAGTTTTTGTTTCTGTATTCCCTGCTCTGATAATTCTAAATCAGTTTGTTTCTCCCATCTCGTTACCTTTTCTCCTAGGTCTGCCCATTTTACATTTTTGTTCTTAGTTAAACTGACATGTGGTAATCAATTAGATTTGTATAGTGCAAGGAATTCTTGAGGTAATGAACAGCTAACAACACTGTTTCCCTCAGTATCCCAGTACAGATTATGTAACACTAATCTGCTTGCACGATTTCTGAACAATTCTTGCTCATATTCCTTATCAGGTCCTGGTGTGCTACAGTAATACAGAGTGCAATGCAACAAATGCTGTCTGTCAGTGTCAAGGGAGGGGGATTTACTGATGGCTACATTCATCAGTTCCTCTGTCACTGCCCCTGGACCAGTTGTAACCAAGTCCTGGCTGTACCAGTAAAAAGTTTCACCCTCCGGTCGCACTACAAAAGTATCCATTTGTCGCTGTGCCTTCATACCCTGCATAGTCGGAACTACTGCTATGCTAAATATCTGCATAAGGTCCCTACCTAATAGGTTCACTGGACATTTTGCAGAAACAACAATTTTACTCCTTTGAGTCATCCCTGAAACAGGGTCAGTTATTGCTATATCATGGGAAAGTGGTTCCCGGTATAGCTGTTCACTTGCAGCTTTCACTAATATATAAATAGGTGATTCTGAATGTTCCAGTAACTTGGAGGGGTGTATCAGAGTCCGTGATGCTCCTGAATCACACAGGAATTTCACTTCCTTCCCCTCCACGAGAAGTGTAACTTCCGGTTTTGTGTCTGCTAGGTAGAGCTCTAGGCTCAATAATGCTAAATCCAAAATCTCATTTTCTTCATCCTCCATGTCTGCTTTCACTTCCTCTATTCCTTCTATCACATTTACATTTGTTCTTTCTTTATTGTCTTTTCCCGATGATTTCTGACTCTCGTATGGTGTATCTTCAACATCATATAGTCAGTCCTCATCTCCCTTATCCTCTGTGGTTACCTTCTTATTTTGTTTGCAATCCCTAGCTAGATGCCCTTTCTTCCCGCACTTAAAGCATTCACCTCTCTTTTTTCTTTCTTCAAAGTCCTCTGACCATTTGTCAGACTGTTTATTTCCCTGTGCATTTTTCTTACCCTTTTTACCAGACTGTAATACATAAACTTCAGCTCCGTCTTCAGCAGTGAAGACTTGCGCTTTCTTTTTCTTTTGGTATTAAAATGTCTTCCATCATGTCTAGCATATTCAAGTATGGCTTGTAACCTACTTGTTCAATGATCTATCATATGCTTCATAATGAAACTACTAATAGGTGCAATGCAACCTTTTAAAAATGCATTTTTCAATTGTTGTTCATACGGGGAATCATTCGTTTGATTTTTAGGAACTGTCATGCCACTATGATTGTTAAAGCACTCTAATAATCTGGCATAGTACCCATCTACTGTTTCATTTTCTTGCTGTATGCATTGATTAATACAAGCCCAGTCTGTTCTAGGTTTCCATTTCTCAGAGATTCGGTCTGTAAGGCCTTTTACTCTATTGTCAAGTTCTGCGTCACTATGTGGGAGTGGCTTAAATTCTGCATTACGAGGATTCCAGGTGCCACAAATCATGTGCCAATCTGGACCTACAATTTGTCTAACTACTTTTTCTACTTCTTCTCCATTTAAGTGGTAACTTAACCTCATGCCTTGTAAATCTTCTAGGAATTTTGTAAAATTAACTTTTGGATGGGGAATTCCCTCAGTAGCCTTCTGGATATCCTCCGGTGTCCATGGCCTATATACCAAGAGGGTTGGGTCCTGTCCAACCTGTCCTGCCTGAGGATTTGGTACCTCTATAAGTGGACATATTTCTTCCTCACTCTCAGCTTGTAAATTTCTCTCCATTTGATACGATTCTATGTCCCCCTGTGTTTTACGTGTTCGGGACCTAGTTTCAATGGGATCTCTAACAAACAGTTTCGGTTTCACTGAGACATCAGGATACCGCGGAGGTGGACCAGCTTGTCCACCCGCTTCATATCCTGAAAAAGGGAGTGGGGGGGAGGAGGAGCCATTGCTACTACTATATTATTATCTTCTTTGTCTAAAAACAATGCCTTTGAATTATTACTCTTTTGTTCCCTTCGGTTTGCTTCCTTAATCCACCTGTGTGCCTGAGGAATGCCTAATTGCCGTTGTTTCTTTGCCTGACCTTTTGTATCACTTTTATGCTGTTTAAGAAGTTTAACAAGCGAAGATTTGTCTAATTTCCCATCAAATTCATATTTGCTAACCCATTTTGCATAATATCTAACATTATCTGCACGTTGTAGTTGCATATATTTTGCGTCTTCGGTTAGGGGCGGGTCTCGCAATGTTTTAGTGCACTGATTTCCCATGTTAATAAATGTTACATAACCCTTTTACCACGTGGTACCACAACTTCAGTTCCTTTCACAGTTTATCTAGAATAACTGCCTACCTTATACTGTTACCCTGATCTATGACCAAATAAACAGTAATTTTTCTTGTCCCTGATCTGTATGACAAATCTGACAAAAAAAAAAAACAATATTTACTGTAACCTAGTCCCTGATCGAAAACAGAAAAAAGGCAAAAAGTCTCCCTACCTGAGCCTCTGGTATTAAGCAGTCACGGTTCGCAGTGGAGATCCGCTGCCACGGATCAGAAAGTGTCCAGCCTCTTTAAACGACAATTCAGTCTGAGGTCTTTTCACTCAAGAAGAACCATTTCAGTATCTTCTCCTGCATGCAGACTTCGACCACCGCTACGCTCTGATCCGCAGCTTCTGAGGGATTCTGGTATGCAAAGGACCAATCTGTTAAATGAAAAAATACTGTAATAAAAAGATCAATACACAAGAGGTTCAGGTTCAGGTTCTTTACTAGTGTACACCAGGAGGCAAAAAACGTACAAGTACAGAATTTTGTCTGAATGAAACAGGAAGAACACAACTTTTATAGTATTTCTTACTAGTATTAACCCACCAGGCTGACGTAGTCAGTCACAAGGGGTTTTACATCACTTTAGCTTACAATATTCTATTCATCTAAAATGCTGATACTACATTTTGCTTAAAAACTTTTCTAGTAAACAACGTGGCCTTGCTAGCCACCTGGTTAGTTACAATACCCTTTTACAAAAGTTTCCACTCAAGGTTCTAAATGAATTCGAACATAATAGTAGATACAGTTCTCAATGCATTTTCCTTGTTACATGTTATCACTTCCTCCTTGCAACCGGTGCGTTATCTAGTAACATATACAAGGTCGATTGCTCAGGCAGAAAAGAGCAGAAGATTCTCATTATTTCACACATTTAATTTCCTGACCCATCAGATAATCACTTGTGAGAAGCATAAACATTAATTCTTGCTGAGCTAGCAGCTGCTGGGGTCAGAGGCCAACTTGCAAAAAAGGCACACAGCAGTTTCCAAAAGCTTCTTGCAGTTTCATATGAATTCATTTTTCTTGTCATAACATTAATAGAATAAAATGCATTATATCTTTCTTATTTCTTAATAAGCACTAAACATATACATTAATAAATATTTTTCTAACACAGGGGGTGTAGGAACACAGTCCTAAAATGGGGAGTGCAGGGGAGGGTTGCTCCCCTGAAAAAAAATTTTCTTTGTTTTTTTAGAAGTTAGATTTTGCATGCACTGAAAATGTTTCTCAGTGGGTGCTCAATATTGCATTGGTTACATTATTTTAACCTTTTGTGGTTGATTTTATCACAGTCAACACTGAAAGTTTTAAACTTTTGAGATTAGATGTGATGCATACTCGTATACACACACACACATATCGATATCTATATATATATATATATATATATATATATATATATA
Source organism: Protopterus annectens (assembly GCF_019279795.1). Taxonomy (NCBI): domain Eukaryota; kingdom Metazoa; phylum Chordata; order Ceratodontiformes; family Protopteridae; genus Protopterus; species Protopterus annectens. Next base: position 456,762,158 of record NC_056736.1, read on the forward strand.
TATATATATATATATATATATATATATAGCGTTTATATTACTTTATCGTATGATTTAAATAGCAAATGCTATTTCATTGTACCTAAAATATCTAAACAACAAAATATCGAACATACAGAACAGCAAATTTTTCCCAGGGAAAAATTTAGCTGTTCTGAAACACAAACACACAACACAAGCACACCAAAATAAATAAACCACACACATACACTTAACATAACCCTAATTCTAACCCTGCACTACTACCTATCCTGTCATCTTAACCCAACCCTAACCCTAAAGTCCCTAACTAACGCACAGTCACCTTACCCTCTCCCTAACCCTAAAGTCCCTAACTACCGCACAGTCACCTTACCCACTCCCTAATCCTAAAGTCCCTAACTACCGCACACTCACCTTACTCCCTTCCTAACCCTAAAGCTCCTAACTACCACACACTCACCTTACCCGCTCCCTAACCCTAAAGTCTCTAACTATCGCACACTCACCTTACCCGCTCCCTAACCCTAATGTCCCTAACTATCGGACACTCACCTTACCCCAATACATTCCCCCACTTACCTTAACCCGGTCCGTAACCTCCGTTCACATACTTACCTTACCACGGTCCGTAACCTTCCCACCACAGTAAATTAAATAGCGAAGCCATGGAACAGAAAACCAAAATCTTACCCCTAGGTAAGATTTCGAAGTTCCGTGGCTTCGCTATTTTGAGTTTTCGACAAAAACATGGCTGATATTATAGCATTCGAAGTTTAAAAACTTTGATACTATAATATAGACCCTATATATGTATATATGTATATATATATATATATATATATATATCTATATCTATAGCTAATATATATATATATATATATATATATATATATATATATATATATATATATATATATATTCATCTATCCCCAACCCTTTTTACCCATTTTGCACATGGGGACGGCGTGTCACTTTTAACTGTGACAATCATCTTAAGCCAAGGTTTACACTGCCGGTTGGCTAGCCCTGCCACGGTAATTCATTTGTATCACTCACTCTCACACACACACACACACACACACACACACACACACACACACACACACACACACACACACACACACACACACACACACACTCACACCTATGGCCATTTGAGTGTCCAGTCCACATAGTCCATGTCACTGGAATAAGGGAGAACACCGGAGCACCCAGAGGAAACCCATGTGACTGTAAGGAGGACATGCAGACTATGTACACACACACACACACACATATATATATATATATATATATATATATATATATATATATATACGGGATCCATTTACTACAGCGAATTTAGGTTTCAACGAAACGTAAATTCGCGAGTGCACTTGCGTGAAAGTGCATTTTGTCGAAAATGCACTTTTGTGTGAAGATTAAAATAAAAAAAAAAACACAAACAAGAAATAATAAAAACAAGCAGTTTGCATGTAATTTTAGTTGTACGTCAACGTTTAGTGTTGATGTACAACTAAGCAAACAAGTGCTGAGATCGTGGTACATTGGGGCGAAGGGAATATTCCCTTTTCCCTAGTGTAGTGTGATCCCGGAGTGAGAATATTAAAGTAGGGGGTGTGTGGGGGGGGTCACATCCCTCTCACATGGAATGTTGTTTTGTGTGTTTTTTGTTTGGGTTAGCCAATCCGGGAATATACTTTAGTGAAAGTGCAGGTTCGTTGAAGTGCACTTTCGCTGAAGTGGGGATCTACTTTTCAGTTTCGAAGAAGTGTGAGTTCGATGAAGAAAAGTAGATCCATAGACACACACACACACACACACACACACACACACACACACACACACACACACACACACACACACACACACACACACACGCATTTATTCTAAACTTAATCCTACAATATAATTTCTAAATTGTCAAAGCAGTAAACAAATATGCATTCAAACTGAGCATGAAGAGCAGACTTTTCTGTTTTCTGTACATAGCATGTTTTTTCAGTTATGTCACATTTTCTTGCTAACAGTAAGTGGGTCTCATAATTATTATTTATTTATGTACTAGTTAGCAACCAAGTAGGTGGACTGGTCCAAAGACCCTTTTCAGCGATGATCCAGACTTGAGCCAATAAACAGTCCAACTAAACTTAAGTTATATACTTCAAATATGATAGATTGCTAGGTTTACATTGTTCAGAAACTTTAAAAAATTCATATAAAGTTTGAACCTAAGTTTTTAAACTTTCCACAACATATAATTTCTCCCTTTTTGTCCTATTTTCCAATAAAAATATACAAATCAATATTTATATTCATAATACTTTCTTTCTTTCAATTCCTGTACATTTTGTTTTTATAATTGTAAATAAAAAAATATTTTTTCCTGACCAGTGGTTAATGCACTCTGTTTCATCTCCTCTGCAGTACAGTTTAAGCAATTTTTAATAAAGAGAAAAATAATGTAAAAGCCTAATTAAAACCTAATATGAACAATATTATATAAAACAGTTTTGTTTCCAAAGTTCCAAGCCAAGACTCTAGACTTTAGGTTTCTGGCTGATGAAGTTCATTGGTGGTATGTCAAATGCTGTTTATATGGTTCTGGACAGATTTTGAATTATCTTTGATGAAAATACAACACATTCTGTTTTTCAATGAGATTGCATATGCCTCCTTTGGACATGAGCATTTAATCGATTCCCATTCTGTTCACTAATGTCTTTGTCCTGATCGCAGTTATTTGGTTGTTATATTGTCCATGGTATTTGCAGTTTCATTGCTAACTTCCTATAGCAAATTAGCTAATAGTCTAACTTCTTAAATGCTGTACCCTACTCCATACATTGGAAATAGGATGGAAAAATATCTTTCGGTCTCAGTTATTTTTCTTTTTGCTCCTGCAACATTTTTGGGCAGTGTAGGATAGTCTGTGATTGCAGGAGCTATATTGCTAGCTTGGTAACAATTTGAAATGTTGGAATTTGCTAGAGCATGTCCCAGAAGCTGAAAGATCAGACTTGTATATACCAAGTCTGAGATGGTCGTTTCTCAGAATATTCCCTTTTCTCCAAAGTATGTCAGTCTTGGAGTTGGTATATATAAGTTTGGGGGTGAACTGGGGCTTGCTCCCCCTGAAAAAGATAAATTATAAAGAAAAGAGCGATCTTCAAGATTCACTCTTCTCCCGTGTTTTTTTTACTTTTTTTTTCGGTATGTCAGCACTTGGCGTTTCAAGTGCCAACATTTCAACAGGTCGCCAGCTAACTTAACAGCTTCCTGAACAGTCAGTCTATAAGCTCTGCATCTGCAAATGTAGTAGTAGAATTTGAGTACGTTTTGTTCTTGACCCCAATTGGATGAGTTGGGGAACCATTTATGTTGATATATGGTGATGCTGCATTTACTTTCTCCCACTGGATAGCTTCCATTTTGTTTGAAGAAGATTCATCGTGTTGCACCTGGGTAAAGTCAATAACACTATTCCATGTCGCATTTTGATTAGGCAGTCTCTTCAAAGTCTGTTTGCAGCACACACGGGAATCCCACCTTTTGCATGATGAGAAAAGTGGCTACAAGCCCCACAGCTGCTTTGATTCAAATGCATAGCATAATAGTGGAGCATGCTTAGCTAAGAATTGCTACTCCAGCACATAATCTGGCAAAGGATGAGTAGAACATACAGTCCTAAAATAAACACAGTTGATATGCACTCAATGTCAGTTACTCTTGTCAGAAGGGCTCATAGCAAACAGTTTTTGTTGGACAAAATAGTTGCTTTTACTGGTTGACAAAAAATTAGGCTGAACAGCTAGTGAAGCGGTTATATTTCATGGGCAAATGAAATGTAGCCTTTCTTCTGAGGTTACAGGTTAATTTCTTGATGAACCTCTCAGGATGTTTATGGAGAAGGGAAATGATTACAATTAGATGTCTCTGGAGTCAATGTTGTTTGTTCCTCAGTTATTGGTCTTCTGCTGGATATCTTTGATATCTGGAGTGTCTTTATCAGGAGTTACAGTCACTGTCTTCTTCAGCTGTCTGTCTGTCTGGCATGTATCCAGTATAGTTTCATAGATAAGTACTAGGATAGTTGCACTCGGGGGCCATTTTAATCCTAGCCAGTTATTCTCTTTTTGTGCTCAAATTATTCCACCCCATTTTATTATAGATTGGCTTTGCCCATCCCATGGTTTGATAATTATATATTACTCCTAATGAGAATAACTTGGATCATACCATAGATAATTTCAGGGGACCCATGCATGTGATAAAGCATTTAAGAACTGGATCTGTTGATTAGTAATAAAGAGGGCAGTCCTGTGGTAAATGTTCTGTTTCCCATTCATAGATGTATGTTGTGCTTGAAGATAGACAGGGATTAACTTTGTTTTATGTGGATGGGGAGTCTGTTCCATAGCAGTGGTATTCTCTGTGAAATATACCTGTCCCTCCAAACCTCTCTGTTGACATTGTAGAAGAGGTTTAGAAAACTAGACTGAGTATTTCTGATACCATTTGACTTGCTGATGTGCAGTAAATCCATCAATAATGGGTCAGAAGATGCCTTGTATGCCAGGTGCAGGTCACCTCTTAGCAGTCTGTAGGATACCAAGTATAGTGACAGGGCTTTTAGTCAGTCCATGTAGGACATGTTGTTTAAGTCTTGTATCCTTTTATTAAGGTATCTCTGCAGGTGTTCTATTTGTTGCATGTGTCTGGATAGATGCATGCTAAAGGGAGCATTATATTCAATGATTGGCCTAATGAGGGCTGAGTAAAGGGGGACAATGACATCCCTAGACCTGGAAACAAATCCTTTGCTTATAAGCTGCGCAATATAGAAGGACTTTCTTATAACAATGAACACATGTTGGCCAGAAGTTAGATCACTGTCCACATATGTTCCCAAATTCTGAACAACTAGGTCAACTCTTAGGGATGTATTGTCAATGTGGTAGACCATTATATTGACATCACTTATTTATTTGAGACAAACCTTTTTGCAGGATGGCTAAGTCATTTGGAATTCAATGACTGCTCCTAGCTTGCAGTCATCTGCAAACCTAGTCAGCCAGTATCCTTTGTTATTGGCTTTTACTTTAGAAAAGTAGATGCCAAACAGGAGAGGTCCCAGTATAGCATGTGATAGGCCTTTGTACTTCATAGATGTTGGTGTATTAAAGCTACCAGATAAGGTCCTTTCCATTAAGAGCTAATGATGTCTTCCTTTGGAATACCTGGTCCATAACTCTGTCTTCTGGCAAAAATGCATGGCAAGTTTACCATCAAAACCAAATTAAATGAAATGACATGAAAATCCAAAACTTTACTAAATAAGAAAAAAATGAGTATAAAAGGAAGTTAGCAACACTTTCAGGTAATAATACATAGTTGTACAAATATGTTAACTTGAAAAGTAAAAATAGCCGTTTAATAATATCTGCACTATATAATGTAGAAATTATATCTGTCCTTATAATCATTGTTGGATTTAATACTTATTTTTCTTAAATATTTAATAACTTAACAACATACCTAGAAATTCATACTGAACCTTTACATACAGACAATCACTCCTGCCCATTTATACCTCATAATTTGGTTGTAAATATACTTAAGAAAACTGTCAATAAATTATCGTTGGGACCAGACAGCATTCCTGATACTCTGTTGACAAAATCATGTTTAGTTGTGAATAATATACTACACAAAATATTTAATAAACTGCTAGCTAATTGTCAAGTTCAGTTGCTTTGGAAAAAAAATCTGTCATCTCGTCACATTTAAAAAAAAGGTAACAAATTAGATGTGGCTAATTATAGTCCAATTAGTCTTCAATAATTTGCAAATGCTTTGAGAAATGTCTATTGAACTACTTTCTGAGAAAATGAACCAAAAATTCAGACTGACTTGTATCAACATGGATTTAGCGCTGCGAGGTCTGAACTAACACATTTGATTGAATTCTGTAATCAAGTTACTATTGCATTTGATTATGGTTTGAAAGTGAGAGTTATTTTCTTAGATTTAGCCAGAGCTTTTGATAATCTACCCCACAAATCTATTAACAATGCTTTAAAGAGTTACAGATATAACCCCTTCTTACTAAACAGATTAACAAATTTTGGTAGAACTCAGTGTGGTTTTATTCAATATACCAACTTCAACTACTTGCCTGTGCCTGCTGGCATTTTACAAGGGTCCTTCCTGGGGCTGTTTCTGTTTAATTTGGTTTATTGTACTTGTCCATCAAACAGTGTTGGCTTGCTAAATGTGCAGGTGATGGCACAATAGGCTTCACTACTAATACTAACAAGGATTATTCAGAAACTGACAAATTTCTGGAGGAGTTCTCAGCATGAGCAATAGAAAAAGGTTAACATTCTGGTACAAATAGAAGCCAGGTACTATATTTTGGGAATCCTACAATAAAATGTTCACCTAAACTCATTGGTTCTATATTACAGAAGATGAATGAAGATAAAGATTTTGGAATTTTGATTACATTTGAATTTTCCTTTGACAATTGTCTGAACAGCCTAAGGAAAAAGGCTTGTCATCATTTAGAACACTTACTTAAATATGTTTCTTTAAGAGACAATCATAGTTTAACATTCCTTTATAAAATGTTTATCTGTCCCATTCTTGAATTGAATAATGCCTTTTGCATACATAATAAGAGCATTACTTAAGACAGAAAATATTAAAAATTCACCAAACATGTCCCTTCAGTGAGGCACTTGTATTATCCTGATCAATGCAAGCACTGAAAACTATTTTCCATGCATTACAGATATTTTAGGGGAAAAATCTTTGACATTATGGATTTAATTAAACCAAGGCTGGATGACTGGGAGGGTGATGAGGCATACAACACAGCTTTCAATAAAACAATGTTCCTCAATGGCCTTCTGGTCTGAGCACCATATAATGAACTTATGAGAATATCTCTGAATTTTCGAAATTTGTCCAACTGAAAGATATCTATCTATAAATTCCTGAAGGGCTCCCAGAGACAGATCCAGCAGAAGGCAACCTAGGAAGATGCCAAGGACCTGGTGCTGGCTAGGAGGCCCAGCCAAACAGCATTATTAAAAAACAATTGGAACCATTACAAAAGAAAAATGATTTCCTATTTAGCTGCTGAATTTTCTTGCAGGGCTTTAAAAAAATATATATATATGATTTGTTGCTGCTCAACTTACAGTGTCTTTCATTGGCTATGCATCCTGCATTGGACACAGAGTCAATGAGAGATTTCCAGGAATCGTGATTTATTAACGCAATGTAGAGCTGCAACTGGGTAAGGTGTTGTTTTTTCTCTACTTTACTTTACTACAGCAGTAATGTAGCAGGAGTAATGTGAGTCAGTCCAAGCAGAGATGTGACAGCAATGCTCTTTTTAATGCAGAGTAAGTCAGCAGGACATAAACATTGTTGGACTTGTTTTTACTTAGTTTACAGCAGTAACAGGGAAGAGTGTGTGTGCGTGTGTGTGTGTGTGTGTGTGTGTGTGTGTGTGTGTGTGTGTGTGTGTGTGTGTGTGTGTGTGTGTGTGTGTCCAGTTAGGAGGCACTGACACACAGAATCAAACCCTTGTCCTCTGGACTGTAAACTTAGCAACTAGCTGTGAACCAGAAGCATTATGGTGTAAGGGAAAGATATTGATTGTACTAAACAGGAGCATCATCAAATAAGCCATGATCTTTGGATATGATCCTTGGTTTCCTTGTTCTGTTGAATGTTGACAGTGTGTTTATTATATAGCTATGACTAAATTTGACAACATGAAGTCTAGAAATTCAATGTTAATATTTAAAGTACAAATACATTTAGTTTAGCTTTTTTTTTTTTGCAGAAGTGCACTGTTTGGGTTGCAACAGTTTGTCTAGCACTAAGTGAGTAAAGCTATGAGTTGTTAAAGAGCTGTTTCCACCAGTACATGGTTTGATTCCCTCAGCCTTCTATGTGACTCAGCCAAGTTACTTCACCAGACAGTGCTTCTGGCTGTTCTAGACTGTTAGCAAATGCATTGCACGTTTGTAGCAGGAGAAATACAAGTCAGTCAGTGTTTCTGTCTTGCTGACTTATTAATGCTCTACATTAAACAGTGCATTGCTGTTACATTCGTCTTTTGAATTCCTGCACCCTTCACATAGGTGCTAATTACTACTTCACTATATGTTATTTAAGTACAAATCTCAGTGCATCTATTTTAGTTTAATTATGCCAGGTGCATTTCCATTAAATGTGTGTTTCAAGGGAAGAAATCTTTACCACTTCTCATGCAAAGTCTGTTTTTAATGTGAGTGTTTTGTTTTGCTTAGAAAATGTCTGTCTGTATTTTTGCTGTAAAATCTGAAATAAAAGTTTGAAAGTCAAATGACTATGATAAACTTAAAAGCAAAGAAGAAAATAATATTTTCACTGACATACTTGAACAGTGTTTATAGTAACTAGGCAGAGACTGCCAAGTAATAGGATATTGATATGGGTGGTAGGGTCCCCATGTATTACTCTGCACAGGGCCCATTGTCCACTTTGTGACTGGAGGTTTTGCTGAAACAACACAGCATTATTAACAATTCAAGTAGGCTATATCTGTACTGAATGATGTCAGAGGAGATAGCTATTCTTGATGACAGAGAAGACATAGGGAGGTCAAAAATGAGATGTGGACATCATGTAAGCATGTAGCCCCCCCCCCCCAAAAAAAAAAAAAAAAAAAAAACAAAACAATATGTTTTATGCAGTAATATTTCTGATTTTTGTATATGACTCTTGGGTTGTTGAACAAAAGATTTATATCGTCTTTAATTGTTTATTCATCATATTAAAGAATGAATTAATTCATTAATAGACTTGGATTGTGTAATATAGTTCAAACTGTTGTATGTTAGTTGTCTAAACATGCTGCATTTTAGTAACGTATTTCTACATTTTTATACCTTCTTTACAGCCTTCAGTAACTGCAAAGGGGTGGACAATTATCAGATCATATAGTCTGCATTATTTGAAGTAATAATCAGAACCATGTAGTCTTCAGCATCCATTATGTACCTATTATTGCACAGTACTGTGATATAATCTACTCTATAAGATCAGATTGTAAAGGATTTGTACATGTAGTTAAAAATTGTTACTCTGGCAGTTGACACAGAGGAAACTGCTTCCTTTGGCAACAGTGCAGGCTTTAAATCTTTCCACTTTCATTTGCCTACTGTGTGACATTGAGCAAGTCACTTAATTATACAGTGCTTTGGAGCAATTATGAATTTAAGCTGGCTCATTAAAGGTCTTTAGGACTACATGCCTAGTAACTCTGAACCCATTATCACTGTTTGCCAACTCTTTCCTGATATAGGTAAGGAAATGTTATGGCAATATCACTAACAAACCATGCTGTTAATGCAGCATAGGTAATTTTTCTTCAAGGACAGCAAGCACTGCATTTTTAGATGAAGCACTGAAATCCAAAGTTGTTTGCCAGCAGCAACCTCTGCATTAGTAATAATTCTCTTTAATGTGGACTTACTCAGATAATAGCTATCTAATTGTGTATACTGACTTAGCATATGTTATCAGATGGTTAATATCTCCTTCACCCTCATAAATACTATTCTAACTGTGCTATACATGCCTGGATCTTAACTTATGATGCCAGCATCTTTACAAAATGTCATGTATTTCATTCAAAACTACCAATAAAGTGCATATAATTTTGATCTTTCTTAACAATAATGGGTGCACATAGTCAACAAAGTGGCAATAACTGTCGACAGGGGTGGGTGGGGTCTCTGTGGATGAAAGGACCATATGCTCTTAGCATCTGGTCATTTTTAAACAGTTTTTAATCTGGCCTTGCAGGTTAGTGAACAGTTGTGTATGTGGATTATGTTTGAAAAAGTTTGACTAATGAGTGTGTGTGTGTGTGTGTGTGTGTGTGTGTGTGTGTGTGTGTGTGTGAAACAAGTTTGCCATATCTAACTTTGGTCAGTATTATTATTATTACTATTATTATTATTATTATTATTATTACTTTTTGATACAGATATCTGGGAAGGATGCAGTCAAGGTGGGTATGATTACTGGATTTGGAGGATGTCTGTATATAAAAATGGCTGACCCTGCTAAGCTGATCTGATAAAGTTAAAAAGGTAATTGGCTATATTTGCAGGGCTTGTATGCATTTGTATAAAGCTAATTGAAATACTTTACCGTGGCTATCTTTATCACAGTCAGCCATGTGATCTGTACACAGTTGAGGAAGTGGTTGTAATTATTCAGTATGAAGATACTGGTGGATTATAATGACAGCAGTTTGAGTGATCTTTTTATGGCTTAAATATTCCAAAATGGGTACTTTTGTCACTATTGGTTCATACACTTTGTTTCACTGCTCACTGGAAAAAAATGAAAACACACTCTTACAAATGTTGCTGTAATGCACAAGAAGTATAATTTAAAACAATCAAGAAGGTAAGTCAAAGAACACATACATTTATGCATAGTCCTAAAAATGTTTGCAGGGGCCCTTGATTTGAAAACACCAGGGGCCGTAGGTATACTTTATTTGCCACTGGACAGATGCATTTTCAATGAATATGAGTTTCAAGGGAAGAAGAGTTACTGTTGCTCATGCTAAGTCTGTTTTCAATGTGAGATGGTTTTGTTTTGTTTAGCCCATGGCCATGAGTGTTTATGCTCTAAAATTTGAAATAAAAGTTTTAAATTAAATCCATATCTCTATAATCATTATAAAAGCAAAGAACAAAATAGTATGTGCACACTGACAGGTTTGAACAGTGTTTATGGTAACTAGGGAGATACAGTCATGTAGTGGGACACTGGAATGGCTCTAGGGAGCTGGTCCATTACACTGCCCAGGGACTCATTTGACCATTATTCAGCTCTGACGGCCCTCATGAGGTTGGTGAGGCTGTCAATCTAGTTTTTATTTAATGTCCTACATTTCGAGATTGAAAAATCAAATAATTCTGGCAGATTTGATAAGCCACTAATAAACCACAAGCATTTCAACTTCTGATTGCTGCTTCAGTTATTCCTTCTTTTCCTCTGTGTGACACACCATGATGCATACTGGCAAAGCAGGACAGCAGCTCTTTTGACAGGACAGGATGGTCAATCCTGTCTTGTCAAATATGGTGAGGATGTAAAATACAACCTGCTTTCTCCAAGATGCTTTTTCTTCATCAGTTGACCTGTCATGTATGACTGCCAGCTCATCAAGTTCTGAACAAAGTACAGGTAAGTTACTTTAAACATTAATAGCAGCAACATTTCAGTAGCCTGAGATTCATTTTATGCAACAGGCTTAGCTGCATTTTGACTGTGCCCTACATTTAACAATTGCTATAACTTGTGGCAATTTTAAGCTTCTAATAAATTTGCTAATTATGTTCCATATTTTATAGGACTCCCTTTAGAATTCAGAAACTCTCTTTGAGTCCACAATTGTTCAATGTCATGAAGAACACCATAGACATACGGTCAATCAGTGTAGATTGTAGCAGTCTTTCCTTTAGCCAATATGCAGGCCCTAGTCAGATCAATCAGCTCAGCTTATCTGTGCAGAAGAAAACATTCTTTGTTTCCCTTCTCTAAAACAGCATTTTAAAGCATGTTGTATGCATTATCCATTTCTTAAATGCCCTTGTTGGCCTTTTTTCTCCTGAGACATCTGTAAATAATATGAGCTTTGGGTTCTGCAGAGGAATGTCTTTTAAGTCTATTCTTGGGACTTTTAGGGTAGTCTCAATTTGGAGGTAGAGAGGGAGTGTTGACCTGCAGAAATATTATGTTCCAGAAAATGCAGGAGTTTCCCTATTCTAAAATATAATATTTAGAGCATACTGCATGCACATCCACTTCTCAAATGGTAATGTTTGTGTTTTTGGCATGAGCCATCTGTAAACAACATGAGATTTGGGTTGTGAAGAGGAATGCCTTTTAAGTCTAATTTGGACTTCAATCGTTTCTACCACATGGATACAGCCACTATGCTCTCCAAATGCAGTAGCTGGAAGCAAAGAAGCAGGGTTTAATGCTGAACACATTTCTAAAGACATATTTGCAGCAGTCAGTAGTAACAGTTTATGTTTATTTAGTCTGGCAAATGATAGGTGCTGAGTCTTGGTTTACAATGTAGCTGCAACATGAGGTACAGCAGTAGTCACTGAGGAGCCTAATAGTAAAGGCGCTGAAAGTTCCACTATAAGTGCTGCTGCAGCTACTTGTCTAAGGCAGGATGGAAATCCAGCAGCTACTGGGTCTAGTCCTTTACTTTAATAAGGTACAGTGTAGTGTTTATCTCCATGGAATTGTGTTAGCAGACCTTATGCAAAATTATTTCTTTCACACACAGACAGTTTCTCATAATCTGGCAGTCCTACAGATTGCAAGTGCTTGTTTTAGTCTCATGAAGGCATCTTCTTTTTGAGATGATCACAGAAGAGGCACTGGAGTATCCAAGTGTGCCAGGTTTTAAAAAGGGTTTTGTTAGAAGGCATATCTTAGGATCCATTAATGACAATAGCCAACCATACACAGAAAAGTTCTCATTTGAAAAATAGTAGTGGGTCTTGACATTTTCAGGATAGTCTCAATTTGGGAGGCAGAGTTCACCTGCCGAAATATCATGTTTCATATATTAGTACTAGGCTAACTGCCATTGTGGGCCATTTTCAGCCTAGCCAATTACCCCATGTGAGAATCAAACCCTGCACCTTATGTTTGTAAGGTAGACACCTTAACCATTATGCCAGCCTCCCATCTTGTTCCAGAAAAAGGACATGGGACAGACATGACGGCACTTTTTCTCTGGACATCTTGTGTTCCTTTTGTGCTAAGGAAATGGACAAATGGATAGTTTCTTCCTTGCTTGATTCCAGGGAAGGAGATGCTAAAAGCAAGTCAACTACATATTGAATAAGAACCGCCAATAACTAGTCCCCTACTCCACAGTAGTGTAGAAAAGCAATTTAATGATAAAACTTCTCCAAACAACAAAGAAGGTCAAGCACTTTCATCAGGATTGGCTTCATCAGAACAAAGACATAGTACACTGAATCCCATTTTATACAATTTCCTTAATAGGTCAATCAAAATCAGAACTATTAAAATTTAAAGAAACAGTCGTAAAAAATCTATTTGTAAAAATAGTTACACTTTTAAACACATGTGAGTACATATAAAAATACATATAAAAATACAAAAATATAAAAATACATATACAAAGATTCCTATCTAGTGGAGAAAAGTGTAATTTATTTGAAAAATATTATTATAAAAAATGGAAAGTATTTAAAGGAGAAAATTCTATAATCTATTAGCTCTGAACTTTAGTTCGGGTTTAATGCTAATAGATTCATTTATACCAGGAAACTCAGCCCCATTTAACCTAAGTTGCCATTTAGTTTCAGCCCTTAGTAACTTGTTAGTCCAACCCCCCCCTCTAAAATCGGGAGTAACCACTTCCAAAATACCAAATTTAAAATCATGGGAGGGGTTGGATTTAATTGGCGCCTGGAGGCAGCTTTTTTTCTTGTTGGTTGGTGTTTCTGCTTTTGCACCTGTCATTTTTTTATTAGTGGATTTCGGGTGCTTTGGTGCCTACTAGACCCATGTTTTTGGTATGGATAACCACGATCTTTCGACAGTTTTTGAAGAGGAATTAAATTCTCCTCCTTTCTTATGTGGACAACCATCTGGTGTTAATAATGACAATTTATTTCAGTTAATACTGAGTTTAACTGAAAAAGTCACTGAATTGCAGGATGCTGTTCAACATCTTCAAAACACTAACACTTCCTGTAACAACGGACCTGGTAACAGTGTAGGGAACCAAAGAAAAGGAGTACTTCCGGTTTCACGAGGGGCTGTTTCCAGTATGGGGCGTCCAAAGGAAATAATTATTCAAGGAACTGGAGTTAATGGAGTAAATAACACAGAGAATAGAACTGATGGTAATGGATTTTACCCTGTGCATGATCGTTTGAAGGAATGGACAACAAGAGATTATTTGTTTTTTGGTAACAACAACCAAGCTGATAAAAACAGTATGGACAATAGGTTAGTAACTCTCGAAACTAAGATGCACAAAGTCAGGTCCCTGCAATGTGATAATTCTTATTTAAGGGAATGTATAACAAAAAAACGGGCCCCTAAGGGCCTTCGTATGTTTAAATTTCCTAACGGTTTGAAAAAAAGTGATCCTGAATGTGAAGATTTAATATAGCAATAACCCACGCCTGGGTGTGGGTAATGCTGTATTTACCCACGGTTGGCGTGGTTTGGTCCAACCACGCCAACCGTGGGTAAATACAGCATTACCCACACCCAGAAGTGGGTTATTGCTATTATACCATGACATTATTTAAGAAAAGAAACTATTACTTTTCTTAAATAATGGCATAGTATAATGCCTGTTTACTGCCCTTCCACAAATGTCTGGCATCCGGCAGTTCTGATGTACTGCGCCTGCGCAGTACATCAGAGTTGTAAAAGCAACGGAGAAAGCAAGATCTCCGTTGCTTTTTATTTCGCTATGTTAAATGGGTTTATCATAGCGAGACACTTTTAAAATAAGCAACGGAGATGTCCGTTGCTTATTTTAAACTGTCTCGCCATGTTAAACCCATTTAACATAGCGAACAGTAAAAGCAACGGAGATCTTGCTTTCTCCGTTGCTTTTTAAAACCTGTTCGCTATGTTAAATGGGTTTAGCACAGCGAGACAGCTTTAAAATAAGCAACGGAGATCTCCGTTGCTTATTTTAAAGCTGTCTCGCTATGTTAAACCCATTTAACATAGCGACACAGTGTTTTAAAAGTAGAGTTATACTAATGGAAAAAAGTCCGGGCGACCGGACCTTTTTCCATTAGTATAACTCGATTTACAATGTGCACGCTGGCCAATCAGCGTGCACGTTTTGGGGGGGGTCATGGTATAATTCAAATGTTTGACCGGCGTGGGGTGGAATTAACGGAATTTATTGTCAATATCAATAATAAAAAGATTGGAGAACTCTTGGGGGAAATTGATGAAATTAATAAAGCTGTGGTTGATGATGGATATTTTAACCACTATTCATTTAGATATAATACTATTTTTGATAAAGTGGAGAATGAGCTTAACAATAACATTTTTAGGAAAAAGAAGAAGCTTTCTAGAGATTAATTTGAATATAGGAATGGTTTGGCCTACCCTTTTCCTAAAGCTTACTTGGAAAAAGATTTAGTTAGGGGTAATGTACCTGTTAACTCTCAGTTTCCTAATGAGAACGGTGCTAGTAATAGGGTTGGTACTGATGACAATGAATATGACATTGAGTTCCCACCCCTTAGAAGATCCGAAAGGATCTATAATAGAAATAAGACTAGACAAGATAAAGATTTTTTAGGCCCTCGGGGGGGGGGAGTAGGTGTGAGGCAGAAATACAGGAATTCCCCTTACAGGAGGAAGAACAGCTATGACTAGGACAGGACTACAGGGGTAGAAATGACAACGAAGAGGTTATAACTAATACTGATAACATTGTCTTCTTATACAGAGGTTTTAAGATTTATAACTATGCAGATTTCTCAGTTTGTAAGGATCTTTTCCACCTTTTAATGAAAGGAATGAAATTTGTGCCCACTAATAGGGACGAAAGTAGTAAAATCTTATTGGACTTTAAGATGTTTGTTAGAAAATTAAATCTCAAACTTCTGAACAGAGAAAAAACAAACAAAAATGTTATTAGAAACCCTATTACCTACAAGAACAGTTGTTATAACCCACCTCTTATGCCCATTTTGCATTCTTTTGAAAATGTTAGTTGTCAGGAGATTTTTAAGGTTTTAAGGACTCACTGTTACAGGAGACACAATCTTACTTTGTCGGAGAAGAGTTTACTTTCACAATTAAGGAACAACCCGAATGTCAGGTTCATGAAACCTGGCAAAGGTGGGGGTATGGTCATCACCAATGTGGTAGACTACAACAATAAAATTACTAGTATGTTGAATGGTAACACCAAATATGAGGTAGCCTCCAGGAAAGAAATCCATTTGAGTTATAGAAAGATCAAATTTCTTTTGGAGGATTCCCTATACCAAGGTGTCATTAACGAAGATGTTTTTAATTTTCTTCATGTGGAACATCCAGTGATACCTATTGCTTTTGGTATTCCTAAAACTCATAAGAACTGGGAAGACCCCCCCCTATAGATTAATAATTTCTGGACACAACAGTATTACCTACCCATTGGGGGTGTTTATTGACCGGATGGTTAAACAAGCTTTGATACCCTTAAACCATGTACTTATTGATTCCTGGGATTTCTTGAGGAAAGTCAAGAAGGAACTTTTTAGTAACGATCTTTATTTTTCAACCATAGATGTTGTTGACCTTTTTACCTCCATTCCCCACGATGTTGGATTGGAATTTTTTAACGACGTATTAGTAAAAAAAACTAACCTTAGTGGTAATATGATTAATTTCATACTGGTATTAATGGAAATTGTGTTGAAGAACAATTTTTTTACTTTTGAGGGGGAATTCTACCAAGTAAAAGGGGTGGCTATGGGCAACAGCTGTACCCCCATTTTTGCTAATTTAGTTATGTATTTTTGGGAAACTCAGTTTTTATTTAATTCTTGTTACAAAAATTAATGGTGTTTGTATTTAAGGTTTTTGGATGACCTATTTATTTTATGGAAAATCGGAACATCCTTTGAACCCTTTCTTAAATACATTAACGGCATCTGTGACTATTTTAAATTTACTGGGAATGGTAATTCTATGGAGATCAACTTCCTTGACGTTAAATTAATTAAAGATGTTTGCAACAATTCCTTTCAATCTAGGGTATACAGAAAACCCACTTTTTCTAATGACTACCTTGAATATTCGAGCAACCATCCACCCTATACCAAGTGGAATATTGTTAAGGGACAGATGGTCAGGGTAGTAAGGATGTGTTCTAGTTTTTCCCTTGTAGAAGATGAAATCAGGTTAGTCATGGACCTGTTTCTTCATCGAGGTTATCCTTGGGATTTGTTAAAGAAAATTAGGGATCAAGTAATGAGTGAATGGAATATTAGATATAAACCATTACTAGGGGCTAATGAAGAGGAAGTTTTTCCGTTAAACAGTGAACCAAAGGATTTCACCCAGGCTATGGTTTTAACCTATGGTGACACCTCTAAAGAGGTGAAACAGATTATCAGAAACAACTGGGCCATGTGCATCTGGTTCATGTACTTCTAGTGGTGTTGTTTATTTGGCCCTATGCATGTCCTGCCAATGTTATTACATTGGTAAGACGGAGAGGAAGTTGAACCGTAGAATTTATGAGCATTGTTACAGTATAGGGAGACAGGATGAAAGAAATGCTCTGTCCAAACACATTAAATCCAACCCCTCCCATGGTTTTAAATTTGGTATTTTGGAAGTGGTTGCTCATGATTTTAGAGGGGGGGATTGGACTAACAAGTTACTAAGGGCTGAAACTAAATGGCAACTTAGGTTAAATGGGGCTGAGTTTCCTGGTATAAATGAATCTATTAGCATTAAACCCGAACTAAAGTTCAGAGCTAATAGATTATAGAATTTTCTCCTTTAAATACTTTCCATTTTTTATAATAATATTTTTCAAATAAATTACACTTTTCTCCACTAGGTAGGAATCTTTGTATATGTATTTTTATATTTTTGTATTTTTATATGTACTCACATGTGTTTAAAAATAAATAAAAGTGTAACTATTTTTACAAATAGATTTTTTACGACTGTTTCTTTAAATTTTAATAGTTCTGATTTTGATTGACCTATTAAGGAAATTGTATAAAATGGGATTCAGTGTACTATGTCTTTGTTCTGATTAAGTCAATCCTGACGAAAGCGCTTGACCTTCTTTGTTATTTGGAGAAGTTTTATCATTAAATTGCTTTTCTACACTACTGTGGAGTCGGGGACTAGTTATTGACGCCTGGAGGCAGCTTTTTTCTTGTTGGTTGGTGTTTCTGCTTCTGCACCTGTCATTTTTTTACATATTGAATAAGAACAGAACCATCCATGAAAGAAATCATATCTAGATGAGCTTTTAAGATTTGAGAAAAATAGAGAAAGATTCAGTATACCCCTGAGGCAACCTTGTATACATATTGATATCAAGGCTCTACCTGCTCCACATGGCATCTGATATATCAGTTAGAAGGACTTTGACTACATTAGTTATCAGGTAATGTGAAATTCACAGGGTATTATATGCAGGATGTTTAGGTACCATCCAGGCAGTTCCCATGATTACCCATATCTAGCACACATGCAACCTCTGTCTGAGTTACATGTGGAATGGCTTCCCATAGCATCATCTAGTTGGTATATACATGCATTGCTGAACTATGTAGGTGAGGATACACTGTTCTCATTGATGTAGGGAGCAGACCATGCTGTGTACTGCAGGCAGTGCATAATACACCTTGGAACTGTGGATGGTGAACTCCATCTGAAGCCCTCAGAGCATGGCTGAGATGGCATACAATACTGTACATTAGTGAATATTTGGACTCCTGAAGACATGCTTCCAGTGTTTCCCCTGCTTGGTACATCTGTTGGTACACTATCGTACACATCTGAGACCAGCTGTCAGTTTTTCATGGTGTGCACTATGTTATACAATATGGTAGCATGAAAACAGATAGAAAAGGGGAACATCACAGTACTGTGAACTTTTTGCACCAGTGGAAGATGAGTTTCGTAGAGAGTTATGAGAATCTGGTTGCTGCTGTACCCCATGCAAGGCACAGGTGAGTACAATATGTTGCAGCATTAGCTAAGAGGTGGTGTCTGGTCCACATTTATGGGCCATGACAAGGACAATACAGAATAACACCATTTCTGGTCCACATCTATGGGCCATGACAAGGAATATACAGAATAAGACCATTGCATGCATTACTTCAACCAGACTATGGAGTACAGTGCACTGACTAGCCATGCTGTGCTTCAGACATTACTTTATCCACACAGGTCAGAGGAGTAGGCTGGGCACAGTCATTGTCATTTACATGGGGGGGCACAATGACAGGTGACAGCAACACTACCATAGATGTAAGGGTCATGGGAAGTGGATATGGTTACCGCAAATATGGGTAGCAGGTTGTAGAGAGACAATGATAACATACTTCGGTGCTTGGTGAAGTTTCCATATCATGATTGCTGTCCAAGTGTGCCATATGGCACTGCAGTGTTAGGAATGGATATGTCCTTTTCAAGGAATGGTGTAACAGTTTTGGAACATGTACAAGAACTCAGATGTGGCTGTTCATGTGGGAAGGCAATAGCTTGATAGGTCCACAAATCCTTTAGAATGGCCAAAACTGGGCTTTACACTTAGCAGATCAACAAGGGATAGGGATGGTATGATACTGCAAGAATCAGAGAGGATAGCCCAATGGGATAACCTTTTGGTGGAGCCAGATGAATGGTGGTCACTGCTATGACATTGCCATGTCTAGGTGTAGAGGTTTCCAAAGGTTGGGGTGACAGTTATGTAATCTACAGAGCAGTGAATGCCATGTGCATAAGCTTGGCTTGTGACCTTCCAGCATACATCCAGACCCTTGTACAGCAATGGGCATTTGACAATATCATCAGTAATGGACCAGTGGATACCATTTGGGCCACAAAAAGCTCAAATCAGGCTTTTTTGTTTCATATTCCTATATG
Organism: Protopterus annectens; assembly: GCF_019279795.1. Lineage (NCBI taxonomy): Eukaryota > Metazoa > Chordata > Ceratodontiformes > Protopteridae > Protopterus > Protopterus annectens. The sequence goes on from NC_056736.1 coordinate 456,781,877, forward strand.
CCATGTCACTCTGCATTCCATGCAGGTCATTCTGCAGTCCCTGCAATAATTGCACATCCTCATATAGACTATGCAGCATGCTCATAATCTCTGCAATGGTGAGCATAGCAGCCATCTGTGCCTGGATCACTGACCTGCACATCCACTGTTTGATGTAACATGTGGTGCCCAGGTCAGGGTATGACCTGTAGACATGATAGTGACAGTTGCACACATGCCTCTCCCCTATGGTAGGTGTGCAGACATCTAAAGCAGTTTGGCTAACAAGATACCATCTGTGATGGAGATGCCTGTATAACCTGGGTGGGGCTAAAATGGACAGGATGCTCAGAGTTAAACAAGATGTGACTAGAGATGGCTGGAAGTCCAGTCTGTCCCATAATCATCACCTCATATATCGGAGATGTGTGTATTCCCTCCAATGTTAGTATTGCTGACAGGGCCATCATGTCACATGACTGTGTTAGTTGCATAGTTCTATCATCATCAGCGACAGGTGACCTGCTGATGTCACGTATGCGCTAACCTGTTGTGCCAGACCCTCCACCAGTGTAACCTGTGCAAACGTTAATATGATATACCTGCAACAGTGCTGGAACAGATGTCTCCCTCTCCTAAACCATGGCACTCAGACTGGTACAAGAATACCATATGGGCATATACTTATATAGTGGTGCAGATTATCACAGTTATAGCCTTGTTGTACTTGGAAAATTAATAGATGCTTTGGTGAATACCCTCTTCACACATTTGAGTCAAAAATGTACAAGCTAATCCTAACTTGGTGATTTCTTTAAAGACAGTCAAGCAGATGTCAATAACTCAATTTCATCATCCAAGCTTCACTACCATTGAGGGCTCACTCTCCTGTTCTGACCAGTGATACCAAAAACTGTTCCACCTCTGTAAGAAACTTCTGCACTAATTGTCAGCTTCATGTTGTGCGTCTCTCCCTGGCAGTTTCCTGTGCCTTACTGTTGGTATGCTGTATTATATCAGTGACCTTGCAATGCACCTGTATTATTTTGTATTATGACCCCCCCCCCCACAGTACTGATGCCCTGTACCACTCTCTACCACATCTGTTCCAAGAAAGCCTTATTAATTTTACCTTTTTTAAGTTTATGCATAGCATGTGTGAAAAGTGCCTACATATGTACCACCTCTGTCTCCTGGATGGTGAACTTTTCCAGTCATTGCCATTCTCTTGAACCCATAATGAGATTTGTTCACTTATGGGTTAACACATGGGTCAGGTTGCCTGTGTGTGTGTGTGTGTGTGTGTGTGTGTGTGTGTGTGTGTGTGTGTGTGTGTGTGTGTGTGTGTGTGTGGGTGTATGTGTGTGGGCGTGTATGCATGTATGTGCATGATTACCCTTGGCAGACCTCTGTGTATCAACATTATACCTCTCTGTTACTGTGCTGTAACCATTTCCACCTTGTTACATAATGACACCTGCAGCAATGAGCACCTCACCATTGCTCACCTTCTTGCAGCCCTGTGCTGATGGCCAATGGTGCAGTGCACACCCAGTGCTTCTCACCTCCCTCTACATATATGACCATGATGTGACCTTTACACAGGAAGCATTGATTAGGCCACAGTATGGCCTTCCCAACTGAACAGTGATATGACATGCCAATGTGCGATGTCCTCTCCTTCCCACAAGCTGGATAGTAACCTGTCATGTTCATGGGCTATAATGCCCATTAGGTGAGAACCTCTAGTTAAATGTTAACTTGTCATGCTCTTATGATAGTTTGCCTGTCAAGGTAAGCCTCCCAGATAGACAGTAACCTCCCATACCATTATGCTATGTTTGCTGTCAGGGTGACCCCCCCAGGTGGATAGTAACTTGTCATGCCCTTGTTCATAGGTTCATAGGTGTGTACCAGGCTAATGGCCCTGGAGCCTTTACAAGCCTAGCCCATAGGATTACACTGGCATCGTGCCACCCGACCTTTGCTCCCAGTGTCTCTGTCGAGTAAAGCCACTGCAGTGATCCCTGGGGTGAATTTTCTATTTCCCATCCACTCATTAAGATTTCTCTTGAAGAGGGGCAGTGAGGTGCTCTGCTTGACATGTATGGGAAATCTATTCCATAGCATGTGCAGTCTCTGGGTTATGAACCTGTCCCTCCAGCATGTTCTGTTGATTGTGGTAATGAGGTTGAGGTCTCTGGAGCGTGTGGTGTGGAGGGATTGGGATTTCTTTAGATGTAGCCTTTCTAACAGCTGGGTCAGACATTGCTTTGTAAGTCAAGCAGAGATTGCCTCTAAGTAGGCGATATGAGACAGAGAATAGTTGGAGTTTTTTTAGTCTGTCCATATAGGACAAATGTTTAAGGCCTAGGGTCCTCTTTGTGATGTACTTTTGTGGCCACTCCAGTTGTTGCAGGTATTTAGTGAGGTACATGCCAAATGGGGCATTGTACTCAATGACTGGTCTAATGAGGGAAGGGTAGAGGGAGACAATGACCTCTTTCTTCCTGGATGCAAAACCCTTAGTAATGAGATGTGCCACATAGAAGGACTTTCTGACCACAGTGGCAATGTGGTGGCCAAAAGAGAGGTTGCTGTCAACCTGTGTTCCCAGATCTCTTATAACGCCTTCTGTGTTCAGTGGACTACCATCGATGTGGTAATTCAAGGGAACTGGGCTTTTCCCAAAGGAGATGACAAAGCATTTTTTTGGCATTGAGGTTAAGGCCATGATTCTGACAACACTCGTTGGTCTCAGTGAGGCCTTTCTGTAGGATGCCACCATCACTTGGGGAGTTAAGAATAGCACCCAACTTCCAATCGTCTGTGAACTTTATCAGCCAGAGTCCCTTTGTGTTGGCTGGACTTCAGAGAAATAGATACCAGGACTGAACCCTGTGGGACTCCACCCGTGACTGGTCGGCAGTCTGACTTGGAGTCAGCTATTTTCACACTGTGGGTTCTACCTGTGAGCCAGTTTGCAACCCATCTAGTGATATAGGGGTTGATTCCTAGCTTAGTAAGTTTTTCTGTGATTCCTGAGTGGGGAATGTTATCAAAGGCTTTGGCCAGATCAAGGTAGGCTGTATGAACCACCTTGCCTTCATCCACAGCTCTGGTGATTGACTTAAAGTAGTTGACCAAGTTCAGCAGGCATGATCTACCCTTCACAAAACCAAATGGTTTGGAGAGTCCCTATATCCTTGTTTATTAGGTCCATGATGATGCATTCCATAGCTCTGCATATCAGAGTTGTCAGGCTAATGGGGGCGATAGTTCCCAGGGTCTGCAGTCATTCCTCCTTTGTGGAGAGGGATGACTGTAGCAGTGCACCATTCAGTAGGGACAAAGCCTGAGGTGAGGCTGTGATTGAACAGGGCACACAGGTGAGGTAGCAGTTCACTCTGTAGTTCATGTAGAACATAGCCAGGGATATTGTCAGGTCCCATAGAAGCTGTATTCTTGGCCTTGGACAGTGCTGTTTTAACCTGTGGAGCAGTAATACTGGGTGCCTGGCAATCTACTGGTATTGTGACTGGTCCCTTGGGGTGGAAGAGGGGGGTAAAGCTTGCACTGAATCTGTCAGCCAGTATATTGGCAATATCTGTTGGCTCGGTATAGGAAGTACCATTGTGCAGAAGCTCAGAGCAAATCTGGGTATTGCCGTGGATATTCTTTACATAAGTATAGAAGGCCTTGTGGTTGTCTTTACTATCTGCTGCAATTCTGTTTTCATAGCTAGCTTTAGAGGATTTGATGAGGGATCTCAACTTTTTGTTGAGGCTGATAATTGAGTTTTTCTAGTCTCGGGACTTCACCTTATTCTGCATCAGTTTCCTTCTTCTGTTGTAGAGTTTTTTTATGGCAAGGGACCACCAGACTGGCTTCCTTTTTTTGGAGGAGAGCGTCTTGGTTCTACTGAGTATGGCAAGATCCATGCATTTGTGTACGTGTTCATACACTGCATTGGTGTATGATTCAGCTGTCATGCAACTGATCTCCATTTGCATGGGTGCCATGAAGTTAGCCACATGTGTTTTTAGGAACCCAAAGGTAGCTTTGGAGAGGTTTTTCATGGTGGTTACTTTTGTGTGTGGCGGGGGGATGTGGATTTCCAAGGTGATTAGTTTGTGGTCGGATCTAACCAGGGAGGAGTTGACTATTGGTGTAGAGCAACAATCGTCCATGTTAGTAATGACCAGGTGAAGGATGTTGCTGCCTCTAGTGGAGGTAAGAACAAGCTGGTCCAGGGCATTGGAATTACTGAATTCCAGGAAACATTGGGCAAGTGTATTGGTACATGAGTAGTTTTCCCAGTTAATGGAGGGGTAGTCAAAGTCACCCAGTATGAGAGTGTTAGGTTGGACTCTAATATTGTCCAGGGTGCTTAGGAATGTGGAGTGTGAGTCTTGGGACATAGTTGGGGATCTATAGCAGGCTGCAAGCTGAATCACTCTTACCCAATGTTAGCTGCACCTGAAGTATCTCAGATATGTTATCTTGGGCCACCAGTCTGGAGGTGTACGCATCCTTTATGAATATGGAAACACCACCACCTTTGGAGCTTTGGTCCAAGTTCTGGGGTGAAAGGTGTGAAATGAGTTATAGCCTGGTAGTGCAGGGGTGCTTTCTGATGCCTTGAACCAGGTCTCTATTACGGCACAAATGTCGATGTTCTCCATTTTAAGGAGTGCTTCGAGTGAGTGCATTTTGAGATTTAGACTTCTAGCATTGAGCAGCATGACCATCAGATTACATTTGTTTGTAGCTGTTACAGTGGTAATTTGATCTTTGGAACACTGCTTAAAAAGGCACTATAGGGGTGGCAAGAGCCTTGGCCAGTATCCGGAAGACCAGGGGTGACAGATGCAGGCCATCTCTGGCAAAGCATCTAGGTGCTTTGGTACTCTGTCAGGGTGAACCTCCCAGATAGACAGTTACCTATCCAGCACTTGTGTTGTGTTTTCTGTCATGGCAAGCTCCTCTTCAGCTGGATGGTAACTTGTTATGCCCTTATGCGATGCTCATCATTAGGATGAACCCCTCTCCCAGCTCCTTACCTGTCATGCCCTTCTGTTATCCATCACTGGTGTTCAGTGCTTTGCTGAGGTACATTACTAGTTGTCGTATCTTCTTTCAGTATGCCTATGTACGAGTACAGACTTTTTGCAATGAATTCCTGTTCCTGACGTTTTGGCTTAAAACAGCTTCCCTTCTGTAATGTGGCAACAGCACTTTTTATCACCTCAATTGCCTCATTGCAATGGTGTTGATAACATGGTAACTTAGCATGATTGTCTCTGTATCACTGCTATAATACATTGTTGCTATCTCACGTAAGCAGTACTACCTTGCTTATCCCAGCCTATTCCTAGATTAAGAGGTCAGATACATGCTATGCACATGCACAGATACAGACAGACTCATAGCACCATGATTCTGTGCTAGTAATACTTTCCACAGTGCACCCTTGCTGCCTGCCAATACATTTAATGTTGTGTCTGTAGCATGCTTCTTCCTGGTACAACCAGGAGACTAATATCTTTTTTTGTATGTGCTGCACAGAGACTGTGAGGAACACCTGCTTGGCCTTTATAATGACAGCTTGCCAGGAAAATGAATACGTCACTGACATCACCTGCTCTTATATGTAGTGCAGGCATCAATTCTGTGACCATTAGTGGTGCCACCAAGGCCTACTCTGTTAGAAGGGGGAAGAGATTAGGAGCATCAGACAGTACTGTATATAGGTTTTTGAAATGTATTTTCAGGCTATTATCTGTTGGTTTCCTTCCTTTTGTTGGCAGGGCCACATTGTGCTGAATAATTTTAGTCTTATTTTACAGCAGCTGAGGAGATCGCCTTCAACACAATGTCTGTCTAAGGAGGTCTGACAGGCTGTCCTGACTATGGGGTATGCATAATGTGTCCATTTCTGTCATGTAGAATTGAAATGTTATTTGTCATATATGTGTACTAATTTGTTATATTTTTCTCTTTCTGTTTTTGTCTCCTTCTAGGAGTTCAGCAGTGGTGCAGGATGTGGAGAAGTGGTGGCTATTTGGGACTGCTCTACCTGAATTGCAGGATTCTGGGTCAGCAGTGGTCATCAGGCCTGCCACTCAGCAGTAGGATGAAGGTCACCCTACTTAAAGTGATCTGGAGAGCTTTCTAGTTGTCTCCATGGTCACCTTGGATGAGGGGAGGTAGAGGCTGCTCATCTGAGAGTGGCCTGGAGGGAGTCACCCTGTGCCATCTGATATCAGACACTACAGATGGTAGCATTTGAAGTGCCCTAGTAGCTGGACTCTTGCAATGGGACCCTAGAAGATCTATTGGTATGGATAATAGTGTTGCACAACAAATCAACCCCAACTATTAAGCCACAAGGGGCAAAGCCTGAACATGATATCAGCCATAGAGGTGACTGACATCTGGGTGTGTTCTCCTCTGGGAAAATCAGATAGGCACTCTATCCCCTGCCCTAGCCCTCATAATGATGTTTGCATTCTTTAAATGTCATTCCCAATGTCCTGTTTGCAGTCCAGTCTTCCCCATAACCAGCTGCCCTCCCTGTTTTTGTCTGTGTCCTTCCACTGTTGTCACCCCTTTTGTGCCCATAAGATCCCTGTCTGCATGTTTCTGCATTTTATGTTTGTTTGTATACTCCAGCAAGCTTCCCTACATCATATTTTTTTCTCACACAAGCTCCTTGTTACCATCTCCAACTACCATTTTTTTCAAAATGTAAGATGGCTACCTGTAATTCTGTCAAAAGCCTTTCCTCTTCCTAGCTACCTTTCCTTCAAATTACCTTTGTTTGTGTTCTAATTGCTCTTGCTCCATTTCTGACTTTGCTATCCCCCTTCTCCCCAAGTATTTGATGAACCCAGCTGGTATTTTGCTGTGCTGTCCCTCTGTGACCTGCTCACAGTATCCATATATTAGCTATGGAGTACGTTGTTGCATGTGGGACCAGATACAACCTCAATCATGCTGTCATTGTCACTATGACAGTTTAAACAATGACAGCAGCTCAGAACTGCAAGTGTATTTGGAGAAGATAGCCATGGATAATGGAAAGACAGTTTAAATTCACACTAAATAAACTTCCAAAACATTCATTGTAACAGTTTTCTAAATTTCATTAAATTATAAGACTTGAAGTAAAAGAAGACTCTTCTGCAAGAATTTGCCCCTGGAATGCCCTCCCACATGCTTTACGGCTTCTCGAAAACCAGCAGGCATTCATAACCCATCGAAAAGAACACCTTGGAACATCCTGGCTCTGTAACTGTACATCTCCACGATAAATATAGCGTCTCTGCTTTCTTTATTCTCTTCTACTATACGTCTGTTCCCCTCTACTCTGTTACCAAGTATCACTCTGTCTTCATCCACCCCACCATCTACCCACGACTCTCTTAACTCTGTTTTACCACTCATTTCATTTACATCTCAAGATCATACCTTTTAACCTCTTAGTGCAAGAAATATGAACAAAGCCTAAGATAATGGGGGGAAGTGGGATTAGGGGGGCAAAAATCCAAAAATAGGGACAGATTTTAAATATTGCTCTTTAAAACTTAGAAGGTTGTTAGAATAACATGGATTGCATTAGCATGCAATTTCTGAAGGATATGAAGTCTGGAACAAATGCACGTCATTATTTAGTGACATGATTTGCCAGAAAGCCAGCAATTTTATGAGGAATTGATGAAAATCATGAGGCAAAAATCTAGACAATCTGCAAAAATCTGCACAGTTGACATGTATGCTCAAATTTCAGTCAACCTTTTGCTGTACACCCTTTCTAGATTACTCAGTAGTCTGTATTGTGCCATCGATCCTACTGCCTAGTTATTTATCTAATTATACCTATACTATGTATTGCTTTCTTATTTATCTTGCCAGTGTAAAGTTAGTTTAATTGTACTCTGCCTGACATTGTTGATTATGTATAACTTTAAATATTTTGATTGTACTGCAGGTACTAGAGCTTTTCTCCCTTCCATTGAACTTCCCCTGTTCAACAAATGTAAAATAGAATAAAATAAATAAATGAGTCTCTTTAGAATGTTACATGCAGACACCTTTCATTAATAAATTATTTCATGTGTGAAGGAGCTTTCAGGCTTAAGCTAGAAATCAGCTTGCACATTCTTACGTTTAAGAGATCACTTCATTTACTCTCTGCATTTATTTACTCTTAGAGGACCTACACAGGAACCTTCAAACAATTAAACCTAACCACACAGAAGTAGAAAAATGTGTCCTGTAAAACAAACTAAAATGTGCATTCTAAAGGCATATAGAGTAAAATGTGCAGTGCATTCTTCCTTTTACTTTAGCACATATCAGCAGGGACTTACCAGAAGATGTGTCATCATGCTGGTAGAGGAGACTACCAGTAGCATCACTAATATATGTGATTGCACAGCATAAACACACACACACACACACACACACACACACACACACACACACACACACACACACACACACACACACACACACACACACACACACACCCTAACTCTTTAAGTGACACATATATATTGATTACAGTATCGCCTGCTTTTGCTGCATTCCTCAACACAGAACTTTGGAACTCATTGAAGACTAGTGAAAACAGTCCAGGTGTTTTGAATATTATCTGAAACTTGAAAACATATCAAACAAATCTAAAGATGGACAGAGACAAGACAGTAACTAGACATAAGCAAGTGGTAAAATTGCCTTAGGATATGTCAATGTAAACGTGAAGAAAATATTAGGCAGCCAGTATTACTGTAATATACTCTTGGGTAAAGAAAGGATGGTGTGACTAGTTTATGCAAGGAATCTACTGCAGTCTACTCAGTCTGACTGACCAGCATATGAGAAACATAGATGCCCATGGTTTGGCTGCTATTTCAGATGTCTTACTCACGCTGACATTGCAGTTAATTTTATATAACTTATACATATGTATTATGTTACATATGATGATAGCTGTTGATATTGTTACCCCCACCCCAAGTACAAGCAGCCTTTGAAACAGTTCTTACTGAGCTGTGCTCTCAAGGACTGACCTCAAAAGGTCTGGTCTTGCGTCATGTAGAAGGAGCTGCAGAAAATGAGCAAGAAATGCAAATGCCTCTGACTGAGTTAATGGCTGTGGGATAAACAAAGTGAAAAGAATTGCAGTAACAACTGTGCAAGTACAGTATATATCTGTAGATTAAAATGTTTTAAAACTATTTAATAACCACGCTGTTGAAAAAGCAACATGAACTGCATCAGAAAACAGTATGTATCTTGCAGGCTGAAGATAATTGCATGCACGAATTGTGTGATCATCATCTGGAAAATTAGGGACTCAGGTGTATATGTTAAGCAGGATTGCAAAAATAAATATACCACTTTATGAAATGTTGCAAGTGTACACCTTGGCTCTAGATGATTGTCACTGCTGAAGTGATATCCTGACCCCTTGTGTAAAAATGGGAAAAAGGGGTTGTGGATAGATGGTTGGATGAAATGTTACACACAGATTGGGGTGGTGCAAGTTTAGTATCACATATACAAAAATGTTTTATAAAAAATATCTGCTAAAAGCATGCCAAAAACAGTATATCAAAACTTATTACAACTTTTGAGCCCTCATCTTAAGAACAGGAAGAATGGATAGGTTATAGTGGAATTCAGTTTTAATTGCCACTTTAATTCCTGTCTTTCAGTATCTAATTTCCACTGTCCTCCTGTTGGGTTCATTGGGACAACATCCAATATACCAAAACTGAAATTTGTAAATCCTGTAAAAAACAAAGTGTGCTTAAACAATGTGTTATTGTGGATCCCTTTTGAAATTGCATAAAGATGTCCATATATTCTTTTCCTCAATTGTCTTTCCATCTTCCTCACATAAAAAAAATCCACATTTATTACAAATTCAATGTAAATTGTCCCTCTAGTGCTACAATTTCCTTTTTTCAAATTAATTCCAAAAGGAATATTTTGTAAGGAAATTGTAGAACCTTCCAAAATGTAGGAATATTGTTTACATGATCCACAACAAAACAGCTCCTTTTTCAGAAGGGTGGGTAGGATTCCTGATGTGTTCAAAATAAAACTTTAAGTTTATACCAGTTTTAAATGCAAAATTAGGTCCATTTCCTAAAACATCTAAAAACTCAGGGTTACTCTTGAAAATAATCCAATTTTTGGAAAAAATGTTTTTAATTTCTTTTGAATCAAAGCCATACAGGACTACCATCTTCTTCTTCTGGCTTTTCCCAGTTAGGGGTCACCACAGCGGATCACCTGTCCACTCATGATTGGTAGTGAAGTTTTACAGTGTCAAGTTGCCAGCCTGGCACCCAAACTTCCACAGAAGGCACACACATGCACTCACATCTAGGGCCAATTTAGAGTGTCCAACCCACCTACTGCATGTCTTTGGGATGTGGGAGGAAACCGGAGCAACTGGAGGAAACCCACGCGACCACAGGGAGAACATGCAGATACCGCACAGAAGGTACCCCAGCCAAGGATCGAACTGGAGAACCTCTTGCTGTAAGGTGACAATGCTAACCACTGCATCATACAGGACTACCATACTGTTATTAAAATCCTGCTGCTCATGTTCTTTCCCCTTCTGAAACTCATAACTATTATCCCTTAATAACGGTTTGTACCTTGAACCCCAACCATTCAAAACCTCATCTGCTACACTATTTAAAAAATCTTGTGGGTATATCAGCTCAAGAAACATCTGAGAAATGTTTGCCAACTCAGTTCAAAAGTTTGTTAAATTTAAACACATTCTCGCTGCCCAGACCGTTGTCCTTTGTAAATATTTCTCTTAATGAAATAGGGATGGTTACTTCGATAGTCTAAGTAACTGTTAGAAAATGTGTTCTTCCTGAAAATCCTTGAAGCAAGACTATTGTCCAGCATGTCCTTATATAATGTAATGTCTAGAACAACACGAACCAAACAAACTAATAAAAATGAAAATTAAAATGCAAAAGCCAGCCAGTACCCAAAATTCGTATTTAATTAAGCGCTTTCATCCACAATCTCAAAGGACTTCATCAGAATACAGTTAAACAAAAAAAATCACAGCTTTTATACTCATTAATTAAAAATACAAAACCCTCCCCTTAATCAATATCCCCATGGCAACAGTTAAGACAATTAAAATAATATTCATTCTCTGGCATACATAAAAACAAAAAAGAGAAAGAAAAAAATTGCAACATATAAATTTTTAGTAAGCATGTCACTTTTTTTTAAAATTTACTTAATTATTAACAAATAAAATACGTAGCCCTTAATTTTAAAACACTACTTAGAGACATAGTGTCGTTAAGTCCAGGAGTAACCATGGCACTTATTTTTAACTGCCATTTGAGTTTTAAATATTCCAAGAACTCATCACTAGGCCCTCCTCTTTGTCCAAATTTACTTGATCTATAACTGTAAACTTAAACTCATGTAAAGGGTTCAGTTCTATATGCTTATATAATGCATTCCCATCATCTTTTTTCCTGATATAACGGTTTGTACCTTGAACCCCAACCATTCAAAACCTCATCTGCTACACTACTCTTGTGGGTATCTCCACTCAGGAAACATCTGAGAAATGTTTGCCAAGTCAGTTCTAAAGTTTGTTAAATTTAAACACATTCTTGCTGCCTGGACCAGTTGTCCTCTGTAAATATTTTTCTTAGTGAAATAGGGATGGTTACTTTGATAGTCTAAGTAACTATTAGAAATGTGTTCTTCCTGAAAATCTTTGAAGCAAAACTATTGTCAAGCATGTCCTTATATAAAGTAATGTCTAGATAATCAATATTAACATTAGAGGAGAAATATAGTGAATTTAAAATAAGAGCATATGCTATTTAAATAACCCCCCAAATTTACCAACTCCTGTGATGACCCTTTCCGTAAAATAAATATATAATCAAGGTAATGCAACTAGATGTTCCACCATTCTTTCTATTTAGATATACACAGAAATTACTTTTCCCAAGCATATAAAACCAAGTTAATGTAAATGGGTGCACAACTTGCATACATTGCTACACCCTTTGTCTGCTTGAAAAATTCACCTTCAAACATAAAGAAATTGTTTGTCAGAATACTTTTCACCACTTCCATCATAAAATTAACTAACATATTATTCACTGTAGTTAATTCTTTGATGGCCTCAAAAAATAATCCTAAAAATTCCTTGTGAGGTATAGATGTGAACAAATCAAAAACATCAATAGTCAAAAAAAAATACCTGTCACTATACCAGTCAATTTCAGCTAGGAAATCCTAAGAGTCTCTTAAAAGATAGTCAATATGTCTAATAGTGTTTTTTAACACTCTGTCAATAAGCACACCTAAGGGATAGGTCGAACTCTTGTGTGCTACTATAATAACCCTGTAAGGTGGTTGATCGATGTTCTTATGAACCTTTGGAATGCCAACAGTTGTGGGAATAAGGGGATGTTCAGTTTTTTAAAATTAAAAAGCTTCTCAAAAATAGCTCCCTGTAAAAGGGCTTCCTCCAAAAATGATTGTGTTTTCTTATGAGCCAAAGAAATCTAATTTCTAGAGACTTCCTCGTATTTAGTAGTGTCATGAAAAATTTAAAGTAAATTATCAACATAATCAACTTTATCAACCAAAACAATCCCTCACCCTTATCAGGTTTCATAATTCTAATACTTTCATTGCTTCTAGGTTCTTTCATCATAATTTAAATTCCTGCTCTGTCAAATTAAAATGTATCTTTCTGTCATAAACAAATGAATACATTTCACTGGAAGAAGCTTTCTCAAAGGCCACTAAAGTCAGGTGATTAGGGGGTTAAAAAGACTTTTCTTCTTAAATTGTGAAGTCTGTTATGAGACATGTTCTTTGAACTTTAAAAGAAAATTAAGTTTCCTAACATACAACTTAGTACATCATCAGCTTCAACTCTAAATGAAGGCAGAAATTTAAGACCCTTCTTGAATAATGAAAAAAATGTTTCATTTACTTTGAGACTGGTGTAATTAAAATATTAAACCCTTGAGGGACAACAATTTTCCTTCAAATGCTTCAGTTACTTCACTAGTTGGGCACACACTGATGTTTACTACACTAGCTAATTATTCTTCCTGTAATTGTTCTTTCAAAACTGCCCCTTCCCTTAGTTCTGTACGGCTTTGGAATTGTGACCTTGTGGTAAAAAATCAGTTTGTCTGTTCATATTTCAGACCTCCTTAAAGGGGTTAATTACTGTCATAATCAGTGCCTTCTTCATCTTCTTAGCCATCTAAATCTACCACATGTGTTTGTTCAACTCCATATAATTCTCTTGAATAACCCCCCATTACATGGTTAACCCTCTCTGTCTCATCATTTGAATCACTCGAAAAGTTGCAATAGGACTTAGGTATAGGATAGACAATATGCTTAGCATAATCATTCATCCCTGGATAATTTATTTTATTTATGCTCCAAATTAATCTTAACCTAATATTCTATTTTATTAAAAATATTTTAATATTTTGAAAAATTAGACTCAAAAAGCAAATCATCTAAAATACCATTATTAAGATCATTCAACACTTCCAAAAGCTTAGAAATTTTAGAGTTATTTAATTTAACAATGAAATGCATCGACTCAGTACCATGTCTGTCAAACATATCAAAAAGTTCATTTATTTCACTGTCCCCTATATGTAGTCCATTTGGAAATTTAAACACCCTGAGTCCCTTAGGTACCTGGTTATTTTTAATAGTTTGACTCAAAAAGAAACTGTTGCACTGTAAGCTGTGTGCCTTTGATAATTTTGACTCAAATTCAAACAGCTTCCTTTAGAAAGTTTTTGGCGGTTGGTGGTGAAGTGTTTTTGTAATTTCATTTGGAAAAAGCAAGCCATGATTAATCTAATCTTGTAACTTAAAGTTCTGAAGTCTGGTTGATTCCTTCTGTAAACCAGTAGTTTTTGTACTCTGGAAAGAGCCCGTTGAAGTAATAGGCATGTTTGAAAAATCTTCCTGATTGGTCAACCCTCCTTGCTTACTCACAGACTGACTTCTATCATCCGGTGCAGTCAGTGGTGGTATTTGTAGCTTTTCAAGAATGGAATGAATCTCAGCTACTTGCTGGGATAAAGCTGCCACCAGTTGGGTTAAATTCCATTTTTCCAGAGAGGGAGAAATAGATTTAATAAGATTAATGGCTGTGGGAAGTGAAGTAATATTCACCTGTGATTGTGAAGAGTTTGTTCCAGCCATTTCTTCCATCATAACCAGTCCATTCATATACCAAGTACCAAATTCTAATGTGAATGACAAATGCTGTAAACCTACTCACAACAGTCTGGTGGACCCCTGCCATAAACAGGCTATACAATAGAAGTAGGAAACTAGTTCAGAAAAAAAGCAAATCCCAAGAAGGAAACATCCCTGATCAGTATCAGTAAGAAACTAAGGTCCCTCATAAAATCATCCAAGGCTAACTTCAAAAGAAAAATAGCCAAGGATTCAAAAGATAACCACAAGCCTTCTTTAGCTATGTTAAGAATTTAAGTGGCAACTCGCAGATATGCACTGAACTAGTGCAAAATATCACAAAATATACTGACCCTACTGATACTGCCAACATCCTGGCAGATAGATTCAGTGCAAACTTCACCCCCCTCTCACCCCCAAAGGGCCCATAATAATATCGGAAAAAATGTAGTGTCCCGGAAATCACAGATGCACAGGTGAAAACAGCCCTTTCAAAAGCCAAAAACACAGCATCAATGGGGCCAGATGGTGTCCCAGGCTGCATCTTGCATGAACTACAGAACGAACTAACCCCCCACCTAAACACGCTGTTCAACCTCAGCCTCTCCACAGGCTACATGCCCATAGAATGGTGCACAGTAATGATTATTCCACTCCACAAAGGAGGGGCCACAACTGTCCCTGGTAACTATCGCCCCATAAGCCTGACTAGCCTGGTCTGCAAGGCTATGGAGCGCACCATCATGGAACTCATTAACAAAGACATTGGGAACCTCCAAACACTTGACCCAACCCAGTTTGGCTTTGTTAAGGGCAGATCACACCTACTAAACTTGGATGATTTCTTTGAGACAGTCACCAAGGTTCACACAGCCTACCTTGACCTCGCCAAGGCTTTCGACACCATTCCCCACTCGAGTATTACAGAAAAACTCATCAGCCTGAACATAAACCCGTACATCACGAGATGGGTTGCCAACTGGCTTACAGACAGAACTCACATGGTAAGAATAGTGGGCTCCAGGTCCAACTCTAAACTAGTCACAAGTGGTGTCCCACAAGGCTCGGTCCTAGTACTCTTACTGTTCAGCATATACTTCTCAGAAGTATAGGCAACCGCAGGAGGACTATGGCTAAACAAGTTCACTGATGACTGCAAATTGGGAGCCATAATTGACTCTCTGGCTGACACGGACATCCTCCAAAAGGGCCTTACTGAGACAGACACCTACTGTCAAAGTCATGGCCTCAAGCTAAATGCCAAAAAAATGCATAGTCATCCCATTTGGGAAAAACAAAACACCCACAAATTACCACATAGGTGGCAGCCCCCTTAATACAGAAGAGGTAATAAGAGATCTGGTGTCCCAGGTCGATAGTAATCTCTCCTTTGACAATCATATTGCCAAAGTAGTTAGGAAATCCTTCTATGTGGCCCATTTAATTACTAAAGGGTTCGCATCTAGAAATAAAGAGGTTATAGTGCCCCTCTACTTGTCACTCATCAGACCCATCATAGAGTATAATGCCCCATTTGGGATGTACCTCAAAAGTCACTTTCAACAGCTGGAAAGACCACAAAAGTACCTCACCAAGAGGATTACTGGCCTCAAATATATGTCCTATGCAGTCCGACTGAAAAAACTCCGGCTGTACTCAGTGGCATATCGCTTACTCAGAGGTGATCTCTGCCTGACATACAAAGCCATGTCCAACTCAGAACTGATGGACATGCTCCACCTAAAGAAATCCAAGTCACTGTGAGCCGCATGCTCTAGTGAGCTAAACCTCACCACAACAATAAATAGAACATGTGGGAGGGATAGATTCCTGTCACAGAGACTCCCCATGCTTTGGAACAAAATTCCAAACTACATTAGGCAGAGCCCCTCACTAACACTCTTCAAGAGAAACTTTGACGAGTGGATGGGTAACAGGAAATACACCCCTGGGATCACTTCATTGGCTCAGCTTTACAAAGGATCAGTTAATTAATCAATGGGGTGGTGAAAGCCGACACACTTTAGCTAGGCTTATAAATGCCCTCAGGCAGATAGCCTAGTACCTACCTATGAACCTATGAACAACAACACGAAATGTGTCTTAATATAAAACTTGTAACACAAAAGTAAGACACCAGGTGGAAAACAGCAAGTCAATTCACTTCAATTCCTGATGTAGTGAATCACTTAGATTGATAATTAGTAAATCCGACAGACTTTATTAAAAAACAGTCAAGCGCTTTCACCCCAAGCAATAATGGGACTTCAGAACTAGATCATATCAAAATTGCCATCCTTAAATACTAAACTACTCTACAAAATCATGTGACACTGTTCAATTAAGTCATTAAAGTTATTTTTAAAAGATACTAAACTCTTAAAATCTAAAACCACAATACATAAACATACTTCCACAAAAAAATTCCTAATAGAAAGCTGTTTTATAAAAAACTGTCTTATACAAAACTGTTTTATAAAAAAATATCCGCTAAAAGCATACCAAAAACAAAACATACCAAATTGCAATATATAAAAACTTAATTATAACTTTTGAGCCCATATCGCAAGAACAGGAAGAATGGATGGGTTATCATTTAAGCCTGGGGTACTGTGGAATTCAGTTTTAATTTCCACTTTAATTCCTGTCTTTCAGAATCTAATCCCCACCATCTTCCCTTTGGGTTCATTGGGAAAATATCCAATATACCAAAACTGAGCATACTAAATCCTGTACAAACCAAAGTGTGCTTAAATAATGCGTTATTGAGGTTCCCTTTTGAGATCGCATACAGATGTTCATATATTCTTTTCCTCATTTGTCTTTCAGTCTTCCCCACATAGAAAAATCCACATTTATTACAAATAGCAATGTAAATTGTTCCTCTAGTGATACAATTCCTTTTTTTCAAATTAATTCCAAAAGGAATGTTTTGTAAGGAAATTGTAGAACCTTCCAAAATGTAGGGACATTATTTACATGATCCACAACAAACAGCTCCTTTGTCATGAGGGTGAGTAGGATTCCTAGTGTGTTCAAAATAAAACTTTAAATTTCTACCAGTTTTAAGTGCAAAATTAGTTTTATTTCCTAAAACATCTAAAAACTTACGGTTACCCTTGAAAATAATTCAATTTTTGGAAATAATGTTTTTAATTTCTTTTGAGCCAAAGCCATATGGGACTACCATACCTTTTGGAATTAATTTGAAAAAAGGAAATTGTAGCACTGCAGGGATCATTTACATTGCTATTTGCAATAAATGTGGATTTTCTATGTGAGAAGACTGAAAGACCATTGAGGAAAAGAATATATGAACATCTATATGCGATTTTGAAAGGGAACTCAAATGACACTTTTTTAAGCACACTTTGGTTTGTACAGGATTTACAAAGTTCAGTTTTGGTATTTTGGATATTGTCCCAATGAACCCAAGGGGAGGATGGTGCGAATTAGATATTGAAAACAGGAATTAAAGTGCCAATTAAAACTGAATTCCCAGAGTACCCCCAGGCTTAAATGATAACCTATCCATTCTTCCCATTCTTAAGATGAGGGCTCAAAAGTTGTAATAAGTTTTGATATATTGTGTTTGGGTATGTTTTGTTTTGGGTATGCTTTTATCAGATATTGTTTATAAAGCAGTTCTGTATAAGACAGTTCATTATAAAAAAGCTTTCTATTAGGACTTTTTGTGGAAGTATGTTTATGGATTGTGGTTTTAGAAAAGTTTGGTATCTTTTAGAAATAAGTTCTTTTTAATGACTAAATTGAACAGTGTGACATGATTTTGTAGATCAGTTTAGTATTTAAGGAGGGCAATTTTGATTTGATTCAGTTCTGAAGAAGTCCCATTATTGTTTGAGATGAAAGTGCTTGACTGTTTTTAATAAAGTCTGTTGGATTTACTAATTATTAATCTAAGTGATTCACTACATCAGGAATTGAAGTGAATTGACTTGCTGTTTTCCACCTGGTGTCTTACCTTTGCGCTACACAATTTGTGATGTGAGATAAACATGTATAGTAATTTTGATGGCTATTGTGAGTTTTAGGTATGTATATTTCACTATATTTCTCAACTTCTCAGTACAAGAAGTCTGGACAAAGACAGGAATAATTGGGAGATAAAGGTCTAAAATCAGAAACAAATTTAAAATTTTACTCTTATAAACATGGAAAGTTACAAGAAAAAAATGGTTTGCATTCGCATGCATTTTCTGAAGGACATGAAGCATGAAACTTAAATGTCTGTCATCATTTAATGACTTCAGGCCTTAATTATTGGAGAGAAAGCCAAATATTTAGACAAGTAAGAGGCAAAACATACCAAAAATAGAAAGCAAAAATCTGGACATTCTACAGAAATCTGGACAGTTGAAAAGTATGGATGTGGGAATGTTGTCAATATGGTGACAGGCTAACAGCTTAGTTTCTCAAATCTGCTATTTGAGTTATATTTCTGACAGGAATTAAGTTTTTGACATTGTGGACTATTCAACTTTGAAGACTATCTTCTTTTCAATATTTTGTAAGATTATATTTGAAATATCTATTCTCAATGTTCTTAATTCCTATCAACATTTAAGCAGAAAGGGTTTTGCCTATTCTTCAAAATGAGTTACTCCAAAAAATAGCTCAGAGGACTTGTCATTAAGGAAAGAAATACAGTTACTTCTTACTAGCATCCAAGATCTCTAAATAAAACTAGATAAAATGGACAACAAACTAGATAATTTCAAAGAAAAATGCAGAAAACAAAAGGAAGCGCTACATGAAATAATAAGACTCTGCTCTCCAGTATGTAAGAGCACTAAATGATATAGAAGGAAGAGTTTCAGAAGAATAACAATATCAATTTTTTTAAGTAAAACACGTCTTTACTAAATAAAATAGATGATCTTGAAAATAGATCTAGGAAGAACAACATACACATTTATGGATTACCTGAAAAAATAGAAGGAGACAGTATGGTTAATTTCCTCACTTCTTGGCTCCACAAAACTTTAAATTTACTGGAGCATTTATCATATATTACTGAAAGAGCTCACAGGTCTCTTGTGGTCCCTTCGTCATCAAAAAAAGTACATACAAACCTGAGATCCATAATTGTGAGATTTTTTTTCATGCCAAGATAAGGAACTGGTTTTAAAAACTTCTTGGTCAAATTCACCAATTAAATTAAATGAGAGTACAATAAGGTTTGTTAGTGACTACTCTTCATCTGTGATTTTGAAAAGAAAAGAGTTCTTTCCTTTGATAAAAGAATTGAAGAAGAGACAGATTAAAGTGCACTTATTATTTCCAGCTAGAGATAAAGTTTTTCTTACAGAAGGTACTAAAACATTTGAAACACTGGAATCAGCCATATCATTTTTTTTTTTAAATCAAACAACATTTTGGAACAAACAGAAGAAATGGAATGGAGCAATAGTTCACTAAAAGACAAGGAGAAATGAATGGATGAAAAACTATTGACAAGAAGAAAAAAAATAAAGGACAAATAAATATCAATCATTTTTGTTTTCCTCTCTGGTCTAATTGGCTTATATTCATATACTCTTGGTACTACTTGCTATTTTACAACAAGAAGTTGTAACTGACACAGGCAAGAAAAAATATATACATATACACAAAAATAAGGTCATGTTTTCTCCTTCTATATCATTCTTTATAGTATTATAAACAGTAATCAATATTTACTTTGATTTCATTTGAAGATATTATATTACTGATAAGAACACTTTAAATAATTATTTATTCTTTGCTATCTTTCTGACTGGTTTTATGGCTGTATGTGTTTTTACTATGAATGAATACTATGCTTTTAAGGATGGATTTTTTTATTTAGTATTATGTTGGTGGCATAGAGATTTTTTAGGATGTATGAATTTCTAGATGTCTGGTTATATGTTGAATAGTTATAATATGAGTTTGCTGCTTGAGTGACATTGCAGGTGATATAGGTTTTTGTTTTATTTCTTTATTTTCTTATATGATTAAAGTTATGAAGCTTTTATGGAAGTGATAGCTTGGGTGCTGTTTCTTGTATGTGCAGAGTTGCGTTTAGAAGCCTCTTTGTGTGGATTAGCTTCCCTTCACTTAGATCCTGTGAATGAATTGCTTTACCTTCTAAAACTAAAGCTAAGCTTGAGCAATACCTAGAGCTGCTTTAGACTGTGTTGTTGCTTAGATTGTCTCTGTGTTTCCCGCCGAGGTTGCAAACTGGAAGAGATTTTTTCTCTTTCTTCTTCTTGTCGTCTTTGCCTTGTAGACTGTCTTCCAATTGTGCAGACTGTCGAGAGGGAACAGGACAGCACAGTAATGATGTCAAGTTCAAGGTCAAAGGTTATATAAGCACTGATCCTGGTATAACGCTTTTTAAAGTGATATACATCTCTATTTTTAATACCCTATGATGCTAAAAACCTGTATGAAACTACAGATAGTGCAAGGATGGGGGCCCAAAGGTAGAGACTTTTTTTCCTGAATATTACTTTTGCAGATTGAGAGGTTTGGTTAATTAATGGATTTTGCATTGGTATGGATATTCCAAATGATGTTAAATCTGAGAGCTGAGTGTCTGCCTTTTATTATTGACTTTGGGCATTAAAGTCTGGTTAGTAAATTACCAGAGGGTTATGCTTTTGTTAGCAGCAAGTTAGAGATGTGAGTCGGGGGTATGGACATTTTGCCAAGGTCTGGAAAGTTGGAAGTTATGCTGCCTGAGTAAAATATGTACTTCTTATCTGTCACTGATGTTTAGGGATATCCCCGAGTCTGAGTCAAATTTTGGATCTGTTTTTTTTTTTATCTCTCCTAGGTCTGATGACTGTTGGTGAAAAGATGGTGGACAGCACTTAATAAATAACAATAGTAATTAGAATCATAAAGGATAATAACCATTGGCAGTCATTCACAGATATTTGGAACTGCACTCTCAGTAAGGTGTAAGATGTATGATACTAAATGTTGTTATGTTTCCAAGGTATATGGAAATATAAAAGCAAACTTTTACACAGAATACAGAAATCATTAAATGTATGTGTTTTTTTAATATAAGAGAATTAGGTGTGAATCACAATGGTCCTTCACTTTTAGTTTGTGATGCATTTTAGTTACATCAAGATAGATCACTGTTACCTTCCACATAAAAATATGTATGTATGTATCAGTAGCGATATACGAAGTGCAAAAGTCTATTTCAATCCTTGTACTGATAGATACGTATCTTTTGTAAAATCTGGGGTACAAAATGTATTACAGTAGCTCATTCTGCAAATAGAAATATTGACACTTGTAGAGATATTTATGGCTAGTGTGTGGACTTGCTTTATTTATTGCAGAAATCATTATCTGCATATACACTGATATTTTAGGGGTAGGGAGCTATCCAAGAGACACACTTACCATAGAAAGATAGTTACCCACCTGGATAGATGTTTTAATGGCAGGGTAGAAAACATTTCACAAATATACATCTGTGTATGAATTGGAAGATGCATAATGATGAACATGTATACCTCACAGGTAGTTTGATTCTTACCTTTGAGGGACACAGGTTAGGCTTAAAATGACATAGAAGAGGAGTTAATCTAGTACTCACCTATAAAACTAGGTATGTATACAGATGCTTTACAGGTAGGATTTAACACACTGTTACTTCTTACAGATGTATGTTTCCTCAGATACAACTACCTGTATTTATAGAGATAATTTAAAGGTAGGGTTTGGATTACTAACACATCTTATGTCTAAATGGTGGAGAAAGGCAGAGAGGTGTGGGCTTTCATTTGTACATGACAGACTCATATTTTTTTTATAAAATGCTTTACTTTCTTCATAACATCTCCATACCTTGTTAAATTCTTACAATGTTAAATTCATTGTGGAGGTAGTACTTTTATTCACCAGCACTTCATTAAATGACAGGATAATTAGCAATGGTTAAACCCATCTCAGATAAATACTGAAACTGAATTATGACTCATGTCTGAAATGAAGTACATTCCAATTTAATTAAATGTTTTTGGTTACTGCCTTTGGGTCACTACCTAACAAACAAAATGATACCCTGGATATTTTGCCATTTCGGGTGAAAGAGCTGTTTGATCATTTAATTTGTATTCTGTTTCATAATATATGTATAAGTAATATTTTCAAACAGAGATCAATGGAAATTATACTGCTTGGTTTTAAGATTCTAGTTTTTAGGCTTACTTAAGGTACCATCCTTTTTAGATTATTGGGTCATTTACCATATATTACAGTGATGTTTAAGGTCATTAGTACCATGGTCCTTGACTGTTGAATGGGATTTATGTTGTTACTGCGGTGGTGGTGCTGCGGTAGCATTGTCGCCTCACAGTAAGACGTTGTCCTGTTCGATTCCCAGCTAGATTGTCTTCTGTGTGGAGACATGCTTGAATGGGGGTACCTTCGTTGAAGGTTGTGCGTCAGGGCCGGCAACTCGGCACGTAAAAAAATCTACTGCCAATCATTAGCAGACCTGAGTTCCGCTGTGGCGACCCCTAACAGGGAAAAGCCAAAAGACACAACAACATATATTACTTAGTAAAGATATGTTAGCATTATTTTTAACTTACATCAATTTACACCCACAAACATACAAACCCATACCATCTCAATTAGTTATATGTAAGATTCTAAGCACATATTTTAATATATATATATAATTGTGTTATACACTAACATAGATATGCATTTTGCTTTAGTTACTAAAGTTATATAATATAGTTTTATTTTTTAATAATCATGTAGACAATAGGTAAAATAAGTTTTTAGTAGATTTGTAACTGAAATAGACATGATCCTTTTAAAATTAAGTAATGCAGACACTGATTGATTATATATATGATGAGTCTGTTTTAAACATTTATTCTAGAAGATTTTAAATAAGATGTATAATCTTTTTTTTACTTCATGTTAAAATTGTATCATTACCACGTATAGTATAGAAAGACAGAACTTTACATAGTTAGGTTTTGAAAATGGCTACAACAGTTGATTTAAGAAATATTGACTGTTTAAGTATTAAAAGTAATTATAGTAAATAGATCAGTATTATGTACAATTATTTTCAATTATTAATCCTTGAAACATAAATATGAAATAATAAGAAATATATATAACTCATTAATTAATATATTTGTTTAATGAGTAACTTTCTGTATAAAATTATATCTCAAATAGCTAGAGAAGAGGTTTGTCTTAGAAGGAGACCATAGAGGAAATGCTTGAATAGGGATGCTATTCAAACATGGGGTCATAAACCTCAGAGATTGTATGGATTACTGTTTATTTAAATGTTTAATATTTCATTTTTCATGTTTAACTACTTATAATTTAGTGTCTTTGAATATTAACAGTTTAAACTTGATTGACAAACATATACAATCACTTTCAGTCATATTTTTCCTGATATTAACAACATATGGCTAACTATACTTCCACTGATATATTTTATATGAAGTATATTTCTATCAATGTTAATGGTTTGAATAATAGTTGTAAAAGGGGAAGTTTAAGTAAATATTTAAAAATGTTTAATGCTTAAGTTTTAATTTTACAAGAGACACATTTATTACAAGAAGACATTAATAGACTTAATACTAATATCTATTCTGTATTTGTTAGCTCACTTATAAACAACAAGAGGTGTTGCAATTTTATGGAAAATCTCTGTATTAATGCCTAAAATCATAAATGTATAAAATGATAGATGTGGGATGTTTTGTCTAGTATCTTTGGAATTAAATGGGAAAGTATACACTTTGATTAATCTTTATTGAATGCCTGGATTAGAAGTTAAAGTGGCTAAGCAGCAGTTTGAGGATATTATACAATATTCTAAAGGTAGTATAATTTTAGCTGGTGACTTAATTGTATATTAAATTATTGTGATACTGACATAATAAATAAGCATAGGAAACCAGCGTCATCCAAAGCATTAATATACTTCATAGATATGTGTAATATTAAGAATATAAATGAATTCACAGAGGCAAATTTATTTTTTACATATTATTCATATTGACATGGTACCCAATCTAGAATAGAGTGCACATTTTGAGTTTATATTACCCTATCATACGATTTAAATAGCGAACGCTATTTCATCGTACCTAAAATATCTAAACCGCAAAATATCAAACATACAGAACAGCAAATTTTTTCCCCAAGGAAAAAATTTGCTGTTCTGAAACACAAATACAAGCACACCAAAATAAATAAACCACACACATACACTTAACAAAACCATAATTCTAAACCTACACTACTACCTATCCACTCACCTTACCTGCTCCCTAACCCTAAAGTCCATAACTACCGCACACTCACCTTACCCACTCCCTAGCCCTAAAGCCCCAAACTACCACACACTCAACTTACCCGCTCCCTAACCCTAAAGTCCCTAACTATTGCACACTCACCTTAACCTGGTCTGTAACCTCCGTTCGCATACTTACCTCATCCCAGTTCGTAACCTTCCCACCACAGTAGAGTAAATAGCAAAGCTATGGAACGGACAACTGAAATCTTACCCTAGGTAAGATTTTGAAGTTCCGTGGCTTCACTACTTTGAGTTTTCGACAAAAACAGGTCGATATTATAGCATTCCAAGTTTAAAAACTTCGAAACTATAATATAGACCCCATATTTCAAGTGCTATAACTGGAAAATTAGATAAAGGTAAAGTTGTCACATGCCTTCTATCTGATCATAATGCAATTACATTTGAATTGAAAATAAATGCAAAACAAAGTGCTTCTATTAGTAGAATTCCAGCATATATAACTAACCTGAAATATTTTAAGGAATTTTATACAAAAGAAATTCAGTCCTTTATTAATATAAATTTAACTGAGGGTATATCTGAGATATATGTGTGGGATTCTTTAAAATCATATATTCTTCTTCTTCTTTTGGCTTTTCCCAGTTAGGGGTCACCACAGTGGATCACCTGTTTGATCATGATTGGCAGTGAAGTTTTTTTACAGTGTCGAGTAGCCAGAAGGCACACACATGCATGTACTCATGCCTAGGGCCAATTTAGAGTATCCAATCCACCTACAGCATGTATTTGGAATGTTGGAGAAAACTGGAGCACCCAGAGGAAACCCACGCAACCACAGGGAGGACATGCAGACTCCGCACAGAAGGCATCCTAGCTGAGGATGGAACCGGAGAACCTGTTGCTCTGAGGTAGCAACGCTAACTGCTGCACCACCGTGGCTGCCCTTTTAAAATCATATCTATATGGTAAAATTCTATCTTGGTATATTAATAAAGAACAATGGAATAAAGAATTATTAGATTTACAAATGAAAGTTGATAAACTTAAATTAGAAATTCAAAAAGGTAATAATGTAGCAAAAGATCTTGAGGAGCTGAATAAAAAATATTTAGAGAGATTACATCATAAAGCAATGATTAATTTGGAGAAGATTAAAATGAGTTCTTATTCTATGAAACATAATAATCACTGTAGATTACCAAACAGGACAAAAAAAATTATTAAATCTAACCAGATAAAAGAAGTTTATATTCCTGGAACTAGGTTTAGAAGGCATTTTAGAGGCCTTTAAAATACACTTTAATTCAATTAATTTATATGATCCAATAATAGAGCCACAGAGTATAATAAACTCTTTTTATGAAACAGATCAAAAATAAATTAATAGAACACCAAATAAAGCTAATAGATAAGCCAATTTTAATGTCAAAACTTAAATCTCAAATTAATAAACTAAATGTAAGCAAAGTACCGGGAATTGACAGTATTATTCCTGAAATGTATAAACTATTCCCCAAGGAAACTTTGGCAATATTGTTAACAGTCTTTACATTAGTTAAAGAAGCAAAAAAACTCTTCCTCATGGAAATATACATTAATCTTTCCAATTTTAAAGTTGGTTAAAGATGGAAAAGAGTGCTCATCCTATAGACCAATATCCCTATTAAATGATGATTATAAGATTTTTATGGCAATATGTGCTAACAGAATTAAACAGTTTCTACCTTTGTTGATTAATGAAGATCAAACTGGTATTATACTGAATAGAAACACATATGATAATATTAAAAGAATACTTACAATAATTGATTATATTAATATTGCAAAAGGAAGTTTCACCCTGGTAAGTATAGACAATTATAATGCCTTTGATACAGTTCACTAGGATTATTTACTGTTGTTCTTGAAATAATATAGTTTTTCACAATATTGTATGCAATTGATTGTTATATGAAAATTCTTTAGCTTATATAAAGATTGGATTTTATACATCTAGGCCAATTACAATTAGTAAAGGAACTAGGCAAGGATGTCCATTGCCTCCATTATTTGGTCTGGTCATGGAGCCATTTCTGAATTGTATCAGATCAAATGCTAACATCAAAAGTATACACTTTAGTAATTATTTAAATTCTAAAATTCAGCTGTTTGCAGATCATCCCAGATGACATTCTATTAACTTTGAATGATTATGGCAGCTCATTACAAGTGTTGAGACAATGGAACTCTTCCAAAAGAGTTCTGGCTTTAAATTTAATGATAATGAAACTAAGATATTACTTGTACAGTAAATTGTAATACGAATAATGGGGATAAGAAGTTTTTTAAATATTTAGTTCTAGATAAAATTAAGTATCTATGGAATAAATTATCAAAGGATATTAATGAAATATTAATAATTACTTATACTAATATTTTAAATAAAATAAAACATCTTATGGATAGATGGAATATTTTTTAACAATGGAAGATAGATTTTTTCCTTAATTAAAATGCTTTTTCCCCCAAAAATATTACATCTTATGCAAGCAATTTCTCTTCCTCTTTCTAAAGACTGTATATATCAGTTCAATAAACTAATATTAAACTTTTTATGGTATTCCAATAAACCTAGAATAGTGTTAAATCACCATCTAAAAGATTGCACATGTGGAATTGCCCTCCCAGATAAAGAAATGTTTGCTGTATCATCCATTATTAAGTAATAATGTTATGGTTAAATTCTTCTTATTCTGCTGGGTGGAAACAAATAGAGGAACTTATTCAGTTAAAATCAAATCACTCATTGCCAGTACAATTTAATAAAATATTATCCAATAACTTTCATTGGTTGGTAAGGGAATATATTTTGGAGAATAAAAATAAACTTATATGTCCTAAATATATAACTATTACATTAAATATATTTAAAAATTATCTGAATAAAATCCCAGGATTTAGAGCATGGTCATTTCTATTCTACCCTATAGCTTGTATGCAGAATAAGATTAACATATTTGATGTCTCTAAAATAATTAAACTTAGGGAAAAAACTAATATACTGGTATCAACTAATGGATTCTGGAAAAGTTCTCTCTATGGAACACGTTATGAGCAAATATGATATAAGTAGTGAAATGTGTCTAGAAATACAAACTTTAGGGCCATATATTATTAGTAAACTAGAGTCAATGCATATAACTATCAAGGATACTGTCCCCAAATTTATAGAATTTATGATTATTATAGGAAACTGTAGAATAGTGTGTGTGTGTGTGTGTGTGTGTGTGTGTGTGTGTGTGTGTGTGTGTGTGTCTGTGTGTGTGTGTGTGTGTGTGTGTGTGTGTTTGTGTGTGTGTGTGTGTGTGTGTGTGTGTGTGTGTGTGTGTGTGTGTGTGTGTGTGTGTGTGTGTGTGTGTGTGTGTGTGCATGTTGTATCCTTAAGAAGGGTTTCAAGGTTGGCACATGCATATAAATAGCAAGCACATGCTAGCTTCAGTGTCATTTTGAGAGTGCAGCCAGAGAGTGAGCATGTATGAGTGTAATAGCTAGTTTGTTTATAACTTTATCTAAGTTAAAGTTATTAAGCCTCAATCCTGATGTGTTTGTGCATAATAAAGCTGCTTGAACAGAGTCCATAAAGACTCATCTATTTTATCCTGACCGGACGAGGGACATGGTGTCAGAATTGGGATTCTAGAGACTGCTTTTCAGAGGTATGAGATGCAGAGTTAACAGTGAAGGTAAACTAACAGAAACAAGCATGAAAAGGGCCAGAAGGTAATGAAAACTTGCAGAAATTATTTATTTTATAAAAAAGACAAAACAGAGCATTACAAGGGCACAGACCGCATTATTTAACAAGCAAGATGCACAAAAGGTTTATTAATTAAATGAAATGTTTAAAATAAAGCTATTTGATAAAACAATTATTAGAAAAGCACATAAGGGCTTCGGAATTACCTTGGAATTGCAAAACAAGCATGTTAAAGAAAAATGGGCATATTTAGAGTAAAACGAGCACAAGAAAAGAATAATGGGCGTGGAAAAAGATTAAATGAGCAAATATATAATAAGGGCAAAAACGGCACATTAAGCATAAATAAAGCACGGCAACTGCATGTTTTTTGGCAAAGTACTTTGTTTTGGCATAACTACTATTTTGCATTGTATTCAGGGCACAAATAGGGTTATTCAAAGTATCTCAAAGTGTGTAAAAGTGGTTACAGTGTGTGCTTATTACTGTGCATTTATTCTGAAGAGTTTATCTGTGTGCAAAGTGCAGCTATTTCATGAAGTACAGTCAAAATACAGCTATTTCAAAAGTTTCTTGTGCTAGGTGTGTCTATTCACAAAGTGCCATCATTACAGAGTGTTTCTTGCACTGTAAAGAGTTATTTGGCAAAGTACAGCCATTTTGGGCAAGTTTCAGTGTGCTGTTGTTGTGTTGTGTCAGGTTGTTTGCAAAGTACAGTTACTTTGAAATGTTTCTTACGCTGAGCTTCTTCTGCCCAGTTCATTCGCAGAGTGGAGTTGTTTTGAAATGTTTCTTACAAAGATAAGAGGTGATTTCTTACACTACAGTGATTTTAAGAGTATTACAGTGCCCAAGAAACTTATTTCGCAAAGTTCAGTTATTCAGAGGCTTGTGGTGCTATTGAGCATAGTTACAAGTACTGGCATAAATATGTATATGTGTGTGTGTTCATGCATACTTGTAAAAGCCTTCACTGGTATGTGTTAATATGGCAGATATATTCTGAAAGCCATCACCACTTATCCTTGATCATAATATTGCAGAGAAGTGGAGAATATGTGAGCGAGAGTAAGATATTATTCTTATTCTGACAAAGATGCATGCACCAGGGTATTCATTTTACTAAACTTAGCTGGGTCAGAGGCCATGTGAAGGACAGCATTCATTTCTGTATGCACCAGCAGTTTATGAGGGAGAAGGTGAAAACCATAATATTGTTGTACAGGCTGAATAAATAGAAGACCAAGAGTGTTTGAAATGCTAGTTCAGGGAAATGTGTAACCCCCCCCCAGTAAAATATTACATTAGAGAGGCATTTGTTTTACACAAGAGATCAAAAACCAGGGGAAACTTTTGCAGCTTACATTACTGACCTGAGAAACAAAGCTAAAATGTGTCAGTCTGGTGATTTAAAAGATGAGTTAGTAAGGAACAGGCTTGTGTGTGTGGTATTAATAGTGCTGCAGTGAAAAAGATTTTGCTACATGACAGTGATTTAATGCTGTGCAAAGCTATTGAGATTTGTCAAATCCGTGAAGTTACAGAAAAGCACACAAGTATGCTTGCAAGTGATAAGAACATGGTTTCAGCAGGCTCCAGAGCACATGTAGATAGCATGCAACACATGGCTAGCAGAAGCAGGCCTAAGCACATGGCACTTGCCACCCCTGCAGGCTCCCCAGGTAAAACCTCAAGTTTTAACAAAAGGACATGCTCAGTGCAGTACAAGGGTGAGTCAGCAAAATCCATATTCAGCTGTACTGTTAACTGTCGCAATTGTGGTGCCAATCATGAGTCTAAAAGAAAAAAAATGCTTAGCATTTGGTCAGCAATGCTAGAAGTGTAAAAAATGGAACCATTTTCAAAAGTTTTGCAAATCAAGTAAACCTCACGCAGTTATAAAGAAGGGTCACTCGAAAAAGCAAGTCGATCATATAGAGAGCTGTAATTCTACTTTCTACATAGATGGTGTATCAGTAATTGGTGAAAAGGCTAATGCAGTAAATTTGCTGGCAAAGAATGAAGTGTTTTGTACTGTCCAGATCAATGGTAAATCCACAGAGCTTAAAGTAGACACTGGCTCAAAGTGCAATGTTATGTCAGCAGACACATTTGCTAAGGTGAGTACTAATGAATAACTCAATGTGTCTAATTGTGTGAAACTTGTTGCTTATAGAGGTGAAGAAATTCAGACCAAAGGCTCAGTAGTGCTTTCATGTTATTTGGCTAGGAACTATTACAGCTTGTTATTCTATGTAGTCCGAAGACCTGTGTGATCATTATTGGGTCTCAGAGACAGTTTGAGAATGAATTTGCTTTCTTTTACCAAATAAGTTCATCATATAAGCACATATACTAGTTCCAGTTTTACAGAAGTTATTTTATGTGATATGCTGTTGTTTTCGATGAAAAGTTGGGCAAACTGCCAGTTGTGTATTCTACGAAGTTAGACCTAGAGGTCAGTCCAGTGGTCAGACCAGCAAGAAAAGTTCCAATAGCTATGCAGAATAAATTTTAAGCTCGGTTGGATAAAATGGTGCAGCAAGGTGTAATTTGTCCAGTTACAGAACCAATTGAATGGGTGTCATCCATGGTAGCAGCCCACAAAAAAAGGCTCAGATGAAATCAGAATATGTTTTGACCCAAGAGATTTGAACAAAGCATTAAAGAGATTGCATCATCCAATACGTACAGTTGTGGAAGTCGCAGCCCTAATACCAAATGACACTGTTTTTTTCTTTCTTAGATGCAAAAAGTTCATTTTGGCAAGTGATGCTTGACCACAAATCCTCATTACTGACTACTTTTAGTACCCCATTTGGCAGATATAGATTCCACAGTATGCCATTTGGAATAAATTCTGCAAGTGAAGTCTTCCAGCATGGAATGGAGCAACTTTTTTCAGGTTATCCTTGTGCCATAATAGTAGACGATTTATTGGATGGAAGCAATGGTGAAGCAGAGCATGACAGAAACCTTAAGAAAGTTCTAGATAGAGCATGTGAAGTGAACTTAAAGCTCAATCCTCTGAAGTGTAAATTCAGACTACAAGATGTAGATCATTTATTTACTAGTACTGGCTTGCGACCAGACCTGTCCAAGCAAGCAGCCATTCTTGAGATGCCAGCACCAGATAATGTTCAGGCTCTACTATGTTTTCTTGGCATGGTCAACTATTTAGGCAAGCTTATACCAGACTTCAGTGAGTTGACAGCACTTTTGAGAGAGCTGATGTGCAAAAATATTATATGGTCTTGGTTGGAACAGCACCAGAAGGCATTTGAAGACCTTAAGCAGAAAATTGACACCCTACCTACATTAAGATACTGTGATGTCAATAAACCAGTAACTCTTTCCAGTCACGCTTCAAAGTTTGGTCTTGGCACAGTTATTCTTCAAGAAGGCAGACCAGTAGCCTATGGTTCTAAAACTCTCAACCAAACTGAAATGCAATATGCTCAAATTGAGAAAGAACTTTTGGCAGTAATATTTGCATGTTTAATGTTTCATGATAATATCTGTGGTTGAGCTATTCAGATTGAAACTGATCACCAACCTCTAGTTACTATTCTAAAGAAGCCTATGCATTCAGCTCCAGCAAGATTAGAAAGAATGATGTTCAAATTGCAAAAGTGCAACTTCAAAATGGTCTGTACAAAAGGCAAACTTCATTATCTGGCTGATACCTTATCCAAATCACTAAGAAATATAACAGAACAGCTTCATGCAGAGAATTTTGACTTTGATGACATGGAAGTGCATAATATTTCTACCATGAGACTTGATGAGCTGAGAAATCATACGAAGACCGATCCTTATTTGCAAGAGCTAAACCAATACATTAATGTTGGATGGCCATCAAAGCAATCTAGTGTACCACCTGAAGTGCAAACTTATTTTCCTTATAGAGATGAGATGTTGATGGAAGATAGCATTATTTTCAAAGGTCCTAAAATTGTTGTTCCTGCTTCCTTACAACATGAATATTTCCAGATTTTGTATTGTGGTCAACCAGGTTCTGAATCTACCAAAAGAAGGGCGGGAGAACTAGTATTTTGGTCTTCTCTAGCAAAAGAAATTGATAAAGTACTTTCTTCTTGCTCAGTATGCAATACTAGTACCAAATTGCATTTGCAAAAAGAACCACTTCAACTAAGTTAAGTTCCTGAACTAGCTTGGTCAACCGTAGCCACTGATATATTCAAGTGGAACAATCAGCATTACTTAGTATTAGAAGATTCTTATTCAAAATGGTTTGAGATTGATTTACTACCTAATCTAACATCCACTGCTGTTATCACGAAGTTGAAATGTCATTTCTCAGTCCATGGTAGTCCACACAAAGTTATTTCTGACAATGGTACATAATGGTACATAATTTATCAGTCGGTTGTTTCAGTAATTTGCAAAAGAAAGAGACTTTGTACATGTTACTGGTAGTCCAGAATATCCACAGTCATATGGGAGACTTTGTACATGTTACTGGTAGTCCAGAATATCCACAGTCAAATGGACTAGCGGAACGTGCAGTACACAGCCCAAAGCAATTACCTGAGAGGTCACAGCTTGATAATACCGAGGTCTTTTTGAATTTACTTAATCTTAAAAATATACCCCGTGATGATATACTTGGCTCACCTGCTCAGAGACTTCTATCTCGACAAACCAGAACAACATTGCCTATTAGTTCCAGTTTGTTGAGGCCTAAAGCTATGACCAACAGAACAATTACAGCCCAATTATTCAGAAAGTGTTCTTTCCAGAAGTCCAGCTATGATAAATCAAGCATATTTCTTCGTCCATTGAAAGAAGGAGAGACAGTGAGGATGTAAACTGAGAAATGTTTCTACTGGATTGGTCAAGTAACAGCTATATGTACCGAGCTGAGATGCTATTTCGTAGAATCTGAGGGTGTGGAGTACAGCAGAAATTGCAGACATCTTCTTCCTGTACCAGAATCAATATCGCAGCATTGTTCCTGTGATACAGGCTCTAAATCTCAGAGCAATCCGGACAATGTTCCTGTTGCAGAACGTGTCTTAACTTCTACTTCCATTCCTGATGATGTTTCTAAAG
Source organism: Protopterus annectens (assembly GCF_019279795.1). Taxonomy (NCBI): domain Eukaryota; kingdom Metazoa; phylum Chordata; order Ceratodontiformes; family Protopteridae; genus Protopterus; species Protopterus annectens. The sequence goes on from NC_056736.1 coordinate 456,815,254, forward strand.
TTGAGCATTCAGCAGAGACAGTCCCATTTGCTAGACCTAATTCTAATTTCTATGTCACACGATTTGGCCGAATTTCCAGACCTAGTGTGAAATACACAGCAACCTGGACATAATTGTCTATATGTATTTAGTTCTGTATAATTGAATGACAAAGAATTATTTGTATTGATTGCACGTCAATTAATGTCGTAAATATTGCGTGACTTATTTCTCACAGAAGGAGGATATAGAATAGTGTGTGTATGTGTGTGTGTGTGTGTGTGTGTGTGTGTGTGTGTGTGTGTGTGTGTGTGTGTGTGTGTGTGTGTGTGTTGTATCTTTAAGAAGCGTTTCAAGGTCGGCACGTGTATATAAATAGCAAGCATGTGCTAGCTTCACTGCCATTTTGAGAGTGCAGCCAGAGAGTGAGCATGTATGAGTGTAATAGCCAGTTTGTTTATAAGTTTATCTAAGTTAAAGTTATTAAACCTCAATCCTGATGTGTTTGTACATAATAAAGCTGCTTAAACAGAACCCACTCGTCTATTTTATCCTGACTGGATGAGCGACAGAAACCAAACAGGAATTGGAAAAGGGTACCTATCTATGTATATAAACTAACCAAAAATATAAAATTGTATTATAAAGATAATTGTTAGGATTATTACAGATCAATAAATGATCAACATTCTAGTAAAAATGATAAAAAGTTAATGCTAATTTCTTCAAAGGAAACAGCTCTTTCATTGCAATGGAAATTGCTTTCTTGGAAATTTAAACATAGAACCTTTAGTTGTTGTTGTTGTGTCTTTTGGCTTTTCCTGGTTAGGGGTCGCCACAGCGGCAGTCCGCTAATGATTGACAGTAGATTTTTACGTGCAGAGTTGCCAGCTCTGACGCACAACCTTCAATGAAGGTATGCCCATTCACGCATGTTTCCACACAGAAGACGCTTTAGCTGAGAATCGAACAGGACAACGTCTAGCTGTGAGGCAACAATGCTATCGCAGTGTCAAACATAGAGCCTTTAGTATTCCTCATAAAATGGGATTAATGTTTAAGCAAGATATTTGGTGTTGGAGATGTAAATTAAAATTGAAAGCAGACTGGCAGCAATTATTTTATGATTGTAAATTGCTTAAAACATTTTGGGAAAATTGAATTGTTTTTTGCAAACTGGTTTTAATGACAAATTTCAGTTAACTAAATATTTGATTTATTTTAATGATGTTTAAGCAAGATATTTGGTGTTGGAGATGTAAATTAAAATTTAAAGCAGACTGGCAGCATATATTTTATGATTGTAAATTGCTTAAAAATTTTGGGAAAATTTAAGTATTTTTTTTGCAAACTGTTTTTAATGACAAATTTCAGTTAACTAAATATTTGATTTGTTTTAATGTTCTAATACCTAAATGTGTCCCCAGATCAAAATATTCACTTTTATGGACTTTATTAGCTATAGGATGCAAAGTAATTAATATGAATTTGAAGAGTGAGACTTATCCTTTGTTTAAAGAATTCAAGGATATTTCACTTAATGTTTCTCAATTGGAACTGTCTACAATCAAGATGAGAACTGAGAGTTACTTTGTATCACAACTCCTGATTAAAAGTTATAGATATTCTGCGGAAATTATTTATTTTATTTATTTATTTATTTAACACTTGTTTACTGGGAAAGTCCAACTAGGCAGAGCCTATTTTCAGAGGAGACCTGGGGAGAAATGGTCCAGATGCATGTCTTTGGAATGAGGGATGAAACTGGAGCACCTGGAGGAAACCCACATGAACATAGTGAGGACATGCAAACTCCACACAAGAAATTGACTGCAATATGACATGAAATAGAATTGTATTTTGAATGAATAACAATTGTAGACATATTTGTAAATAGTTTTATTTTATTTTAATTTATTGATATGAAGTTTTTATCCGCGGTGGTGGTGCTGCAGTAGCGTTGTCGCCTCACAGTAAGACGCTGTCCGGTTCGACTCTCAGCTAGAGCGTCTTCTGCGTGGAGACATGCATGAATAGGCGTACCTTCATTGAATGTTGTGCATCAGGGCTGGCAACTCGGTACATAAAAATCAACTGCCAATCATTAGCAGACCAGAGTTCCACTGTGGCGACCCCTAACCAGGAAAAGCCGAAAGACACAACAACATTGTTATGAAGTTTTTCGTTTTGTGTGGTTAATCTGTTCTAAAAATGTATGTCTTTTTTTCCTTGTTATGAATTGTTATACTTTTTAAATCTTAATAACATTTTTTGAGAAAAAAAGAGAAGTATGGATGTCAGTAAGGTAATTACATTTATTTATTATTTCCATTTTATGTATTGAAGATGTCACCTAGTGAACTTTGAATTACAGCTATGTGATTGGCTATTTCTGTTCATGTGACACTATTCTTTACTATTTGTCTGGAAGTTGTCTGGAAGTTGGTGCAAAGGGTTAAGACTGTGAGCAGTAATTTATGTAGTACATGATTTATTCTCTCTCTATCCTCTTTTGCCTACTGTGGGACCTTGTTCCTGGGTTGCCCCTGAAAAGATTCTGTGTATTCTGTGGACCAACCTGGTTAACAAATGAACATTATTATTTTCGGTTAAAATGGGAATTATTTAATTGCATATCAGTATAAAGAAATCTTATATAGCTAGGCAAAAATACTTACTGGGGTATTTTAAAGTTTTAAATAATGAAGTCCTCTTAGGTATTCATTGTTTAGCTCTATTAATTTATTGTTTTAAATACTGCAGTCTGCTCATCAACCTGACAGCTAATGGAACAGTGTTTATTTTGGTTAATGTGCAGGTGATAATGAATAATATTAGACTGCGGTAGTGTCTTTGCATGGTGGTTAACATGCTACAGCAGTAGCATAGTTTAACAGCTGCACACTGCTGTTGTAACATTTCTAAACAGTATTAACAAACTATTTTACTAATGGGAAAGATGAAACCTACAGATATAGCCCTCATATTTTGTCATGCTCCTCATAAAACCACTGTGGAGTAGCTTCATTCAATAATGCCACACATAACAGTTTTATAATCCTTATCCTTTAGAAAACAAAATCAGGGACATTTTTACCAGTACTATTTAAAAGCTTTTAAGGTGGGACTATGCTTATTAGAATAAATTCCTTAAATTTTGCACATTAATATATGGCAAAGTGCATATCTCAAAGTGTGAACTCTACTACCATTTATTTATTTATTTATTTATTTACTTACTTATTGCAGAAGCGGTCCTTGTCAACACTAAAAGAAATGTGCAATGCATAGAGTAGTGGTTCTTGTCTGTACTTAATGTTAAATACTTATGAAAACATTAAAACTTTATATATTTTCCTTAAAAGACAATATCACAGTACTAATTTTTACTGTGATACTGGATATAGGATCATAGGATCATAGGAGGTTACTAGGCTATTGACCCGGAGGTCTTTTCAAGCCTAGCAGTTTCATCCCAATGTTATACCAGAGATACTCTAGTCAGCACCCAGGATTGTATTTATTAATGACTGCCCATGTCCAGGAAGGTTGTGGGTGCTATCCCCAGTAAGAATTTACAGTGCCCCATCCACTCATCCGTAGGTTCATAGGTTCATAGGTAGGTACTAGGGTATTGGCCCTAGGGCCTATACAAGCCTAGCCAAAAAGGTACCTTGGCTATCGCCACCCAAGAAAATTATTTTCCTGTGCCCCTGTCAAGCAGAGCCACAGAAGTGATCCCCGGGGTGAATTTCCTATTACCCATCCAATCATCAAGATTTTTTTTGAAGAGTGTTAATGAGGAGCTCTGTTTGACATAGATAGGTAGTCTGTTCCAGAGTTTGGGAAGTCTCTGGGACAGGAATCTATCCCTCCAACATGTTTTGTTTATTGTGATGACAAGGTTTAGGTCTCTAGAGCATGTAGCTCAGAGGGATTGGGATTTCTTTAGTTGCAGCATGTCCAACAGCTCTGGGTTTAACATAGCTTGTATGTTAGGCAGAGATTGCCTCTGAGTAGGCGATATGCAACGGAGTAAAGCTGGAGTTTTTTGAGACGGTCTGCGTAGGGCATCTGTTTGAGGCCAGTAATCCTCTTTGTGAGGTATTTCTGCAGCCTTTCCAGTTGTTGTAGATGTCTTGTGAGAAACATACCAAAAGGGGCATTGTACTCTATAATGGGTCTAATCAGTGATGAGTAGAGGGGAACAATGGCCTCTTTTTTTCTGGATGAGAAACCTTTTGTGATGAGGTGTGCCACGTAGAAGGATTTCCTGACCACTGTGGCAATGTGATTATCAAAGGAGAGACTACTGTCCACCTGTGTCCCAAGGTCTCTTATCACACTTTCAGTATTAAGTAGACTACCGCCTATGTGGTAGTTCATGGGTACAGAGTTTTTACCAAAGGGGATGACAATGCACTTTTTGGCATTGAGCTTGAGGCCATGGCTTTGACACCAGGCATCTGTCTCAGTGAGGCCCTTTTGTAGGATGTCCGCATCATTAGGAGTTTCGATTAAGGTTCCTAGTTTTCAGTCATCTGTGAACTTAGTTAGCCAAAGGCTTCAGAGAAGTAGATACCAAACAGGAGAGGACCCAGGACTGAACCCTGTGGTACTCCACTTGTCACTGATCTGGTGTGTTCTGTCAGTAAGCCAGTTGGCAACCCATCATGTGACACAGGGATTTATACCTAGTTTAGTGAGTTTATCTATAATTCTAGAGTGGGGGATGGTGTTGAACACCTTGGCGAGATCTAGATAGGCTGTGTGAACCACATTACCCTCATCTATGGCTTTGCTGACTGCTTCAAAGAAGTCTATCAGGTATAGGAGACATGATCTGCCTTTTACAAACCCAAACTGTTTAAATTTAGCTATTAATGTTCTTATTTAATTTTATTGCAAATAAAAATGCGCTTCAGCAATGTGTTATACCAACAGACTTCATTGATAGAGGCATATTCATTTTTAAATGCATCCATTGCACCCCATTATCATTCAGGCACAGATCATTGCACTCAGTACACCAGGAAGGCCAGCAATGGCACTGAAGCCATGTATGGTATTTCTGCAGGGGGAGCAAAGTATGGTCCATGCTATACAGCACGTAATGCCCAAGATGGTATGCAAAATCATGAGTACTGATGCCTGCGACACTTCTTGTGTGTTTTTTCTGAGAGTATCCTGGTGGTTAATGTGCAAATGGGTGAGCACTCCTTGGTTTCAAAATGTGATGTTATCAAACAAACTATTATTTCAGTTAATCCTAACTTGAGCTCTACCTTTCTCTCACTGCTTTAGACAACTGTAAAAAAAACTCAGCCTTCATCAGAAAACTCTTATTAAAGTCTAAAAGTCTATTGATATGTTAACCTAACCCATCCTCAAACACAACACTGTAACTTGATCCTCTCTACTAATACCATTCCCATAACCTTAGAACCACACCTCTAACCTCCTATACCTCAATTTCATCCCTCCCTTGATGACTCAGTTTCTCCCAACTTCTAACAACCAGTATAAACTGTAAAACTCATATTAAGATTGCAGTTTCCCTTTAAAGATCTCCATACACAGAATGGACTTTCCATAACCTAGCAACCAAATAACAAATAGCGGACAGTACAGTATAGAAAACCAAGAACCACAAACAGCTGCACAGTATACAAATCCACCTTCACCAAGATGTTGATCTAAATTCAAGCATCTCTCACAAGAATTACAGTCCAAAAAAAAAAAAAAAACATTATTAGGACACACTTTAATTATTATTGTGATGCCCCAGCACTGGCCCAGTAATCAAGGAGCAGTAATCCACACCACTGGCAACAGTGGGGGACGTACACACTGGGTGGATGACAAGTGCATAAACAGTAAAGTGCAATTCCCCTTAAGAGCACACAGAGACCACAGTGAGTCTGGGGATGGTTTCTACCTCTTTCTCCAGATCCCCAATAAGACTCCCCACTGGCACAGCTATAGAGTTAAGATCTCAACTGAGTGGCCAAGCCAATACTTCCAGCACCCTGTCTGTCCAACCAATGCTTCATGTACACACAAACCTTGAGGTGTGATTTATACACAAACACAGTCACACACACACACACACACACACACACACACACACACACACACACACACACACGGAAAAGGCTGGCACAGGGTTACCAGCTATGCTCCCCTTTGCCCAGACTATAAAGTAGTTATCACTGCCAACAGCCAACTCTTTATCAGCTACTTTAAGGCCCTTAGCAAAGGTTGTCCAATTTTATTGTGTAATGTTACTATTAATCCAAATGGTAGTTTGACAAAGAGCAAGGCTTTTAGGAGTAGTCTGCACAGTGTCACCAAATAAATATGCAAGTACTCTAACAGCTTAAATATCTCTATACAGACCAGCCACAATTGAAAAGTTTAAATATATTTAATAATAAATAATAAAAGTGCAGACAATACTAAATATGTATTCACAGTGACTTCATAGTTCAAAATCACAGGAAATATTTAAAAAAACATTGCAGGACAGTCTCAAATAAGTACAGAAAACAGCTAAACTAATCTTTACTATATGCCTTATTGAATCTTAAAGAAATTACTGTACCCTAGTTAACTTACTTACAGAGCAAGCAAACGAGGTGTGGTGAGTGGGTTTTTCCCAGCTGATGCTGTCAGGTCAAAGACAAATACAGAATGCCCAGCCTCTCTCTGTGATAGTTCTTAAATTAATATCTCAAATATTGCTGCTGGGATACTTGCAAAATGACATCACTTCTTGTCATCTGATTGTCAGTTCTCAGCTAAACACCTACTGCTAGAAACTACCAGCATTTAGCATCTTCCTGTGAAAACACATAAACAAGGGCGTTCTTAGATCTTTTGTCAAATGCTGGAAGTCATAAAATAATTAAGCAATAACTGACGCCATGGTTTGGTATATTGAAGATTTACCCACAGTTGGCGTGGTTTAATCATGAGGGCGAAGCCTGAGTGATTAAATATAGCCAACCATGGCTAAATTTCAATATACCCCCAACCATGGAGTCAGTTATTGCTATTATACAATGACATTATTTAAGAAAAAAAAACCTTACTTTTCTTAAATAATGTCTTTGTATAACGGCGCATTACTGTTATTCCATCGGAGGTGGTATAATACTTCCTTGTGTTGATGTACTGCACATGTGTATGGGACTTCCATTTCTATGCATACCCAGTACATCAATGCTTTGAAACGGAAGCAATGGAGAAAAGAAAGTCTCCATTGCTCTGTTTTTTCTTTATTAAAAAAAGAAGGTTTTGGACACTTTATACCAATGGGAAAAAGTCCAGGTGACCGGACCTTTTTCCACTGGTATATTGTCGGATTTACAACGTGCATGCTGACCAATCAGCATGCACGTTTTGGAATATTAATGGGGAGAGGTCATTGTATAATTTACATTCCTTCACATGCAAAGACAATACAAAAACTTCTAGTTCTAGACATCGTGTCTGTTACTACACTGAAACTGAGAGATAACATATTTTGTTTTTGGCCCAGCTATAAACTAACAACCTCAACCATTCTTCTGAAGTTTTGCAAGATAACCTTCTATGTTCCAGTTTCCACTGTTAAAAATATATACATTTACACAGCTGCAATAGTGTGTATACATTTCTGTTCCAGTAGGGTACACTGTGAATACATCTTTTAAGCTCAGTACCATACAAACCCCGTTCAACACACACTTCTGTACCAGCAGTTTAATACACACATAACATACAGTTCTAATACATTTGTAAGACAAGCATATGAATCATGTTGATATTCACAAATGACACATAACCATTTACAAAATTCTAGACAGCTGTGCTGGCAGTATCTCCTTGCATACTTCTATATAAATCATATTAATATTCACAAAGACATATAATTATTTACAAAATTTCAGGTAGATAGGCTGGCAATATTTCCTTTTGTGACAATTATAATAGATAAAGCAAATGAGTAAAACAGGTTTAGCCCTTTCATTTTACTTATATTCAAACTTAATCAGAACTAATCTCAACAAGCTTACCAAACGAGTTTTATAGCCAAGTCCAATTAATCAAATAATGATTTCATAAAGACATAGTACCAATAATTTAAAAAAGTTCCAACAGTACAACATCCAGAACCATAAATAAACATAAATCCAAAAATTTTAAACAAATTAGCGGGATGGCTATGGAGGTGGCATGTGCTCCCATATTTACTAACCTTGTCCTTCTTACATGGGAATGTAGATTTGTTGTAGCATCCTCATATTACAAGTACTGCCATATGTATTCTCGGCTTTTGGATGACATATGAAGTTCCACACAGCATGCATCTATAATTCAGTATGCAGATAACACTACCTTAATCTGTGCTGCACAAAACATTCCCACCCTCCTGCAAACAACTCAACTAGCATTCTCTGACATTGAAAACTACATTACCAAAGCCCAACTTATCCTCAATCCAAAGAAAACTCAGCTTATGATTATAACCAGTTCTAACAAAAACACTAACAGTCAACTCACTATCTACTCCACAAATGCTACTCCAATTGATCCAGTGGCACAGACTAAGCTATTGGGAATAACCATAGACTCCCACCTAAAATTTGATAGTCATCTCAACTTAACTATTAAAAAAGTACATGCCAAACTGGGGTCACTCTACCATATCAAACCATTTCTTACCAACAACACAAGATCAGCCATTGCTCGCTCCCAACTTCTATCCACCCTACTCTATGCATCTTCCATTCTGACTAATCTCAACAAAACTGAACTAAGCAAAATGGAAGCCTGCTATAACAGAATTGCCCGCTTTGCTGCAAATTGCTCATACAGAACTCATCACTGTACTGCTTTGAGACAGCTCCACTGGTTTGAACTGCCCACCCTCCTAACCTACAACCAGCTCTGCCTCTGTCATTCTATCTATTACCTCCCCAATAAGTGTCCTGCCCTCAAAAACCTAGTACAACATCACTCAGCCAAAAGGCCCCTTAGATCATCAAGCAAACTACTAATAGAAGTCACCAACAGCTACAATAGCTTTGGAGATGCACTATATAGTAGTTCAGTAGCTAAAAAATGGAACTCTGTCCCTACAAGCATTCAAAACACATCATCCAAAGCCTCCTTTAAAGACCTCATCAGGCAACATCTGAAGCAAAGTTGGCAGTGCCATGATTGCTCCTCAGGCTAGTGAAAGCAGATAACATATACATACCAAATCTAGAGCACTTGATAATAGTTTTCAATCTTACTCACAAACACTGGATAATCTACAATGTATGTACTGTACCTGTGTACTATGTATGTATTCTACCTATATTCCAAATTTCAGCTGTACACCACAAATCTATTAATTACCTTTATTTTTAAAATTAATATTTTTTTGTTTGTTCTCTCCACTGTAACTGTGTATGTGCTGCATACCACCGCAAAAACATGTCTCTTGTAATTTGTGTGTATACTGATCATGTCTAAATAACTAAATGTGTCTGTAATTTTTCTTTGTGGAGCTTTTCTCCTTGGGCCTCTGCTGAAAAAGGGCCTTTTTGGCTCAGTCAGACACCCCCGGTTAACAAATGTAAAATAAAATAAATAAATAAAATAAATATGTATTCAATGGGTAGCAGGTACAGATATCTTTTTACTACCTCTTTTTTAAAATTTATCTATGAAATGCAGATTGAAGCTTTTAATTATTTAGATGTACATGTTGAAAATGATTCCATAAACAGTAGATATAAGACTAGAATATATAGAAAGGAAACATTTTCTAATTCCTATTTACATTTTACTAGTCAGCATCCCCATCTCAAAAATGTAATACTGTTAAAGGCCAGATTGCCTTCTGCTTTCCTACACATGTGGATGAACCACCATAATCTGTCCTCTTTGACCTTTTCTGTAATTGGAGCTACTTTGGCTTCTGCTCTTATTTCATTTCTTTGTCTCTCCCACTGTGTGTATCCTACCACTACCTCAGGCACTTCATCTCTGTCACCCCTCTCTCTTCATCTGCTCTACCTTTACTGCCCAGGTTTCTGTACCATACAATAGTACTGGTTTCACCACTGTTTTGCACACCTTATTTTTCAGCTTCTTTGGCATTCTTTTGTCATACACTACACCTGACACTGTATGCCAATTGTCTACAGCCCCTCCCATTATAGCTTTGACCTTCCCATTCAGCCATCCCTTCTCCTCAGCCACCCATCCCAAATACTTGAAGCTGCTATCCTGTTCCACTGTTTTCCCTTCTATCTGAATTTTCATCTTCTTCTGATTTCCCCATTTGCTGCCATTACAGATGACTTACCTGTACTCAATTTCATCCCATGTGCCTTCAGTTATGCATTACATTGCCCTATTCATTGCTGAAGTTCTTCTTCATAGTCTGGCTGTAATGTCACATCATCTGCATAAAGCAAGCAACTTTGTTGATCTGTCCCCTCTGACCTGTTTTTTAATGTAGTCCATCACCAGTATGAACAGCAGTGGGCTCAGAGCTGAAGCATGATGCACACCCACTCCCACTAGTAACTCCTCTGTGAGACCAAACACTGCTTGTTCTTGAGTCATTGGGATCTTGTACACATCTTGTACTAATTCTACCACTGTTTCTGGGACTTCAAATCACTGGAGGACTGCCGAAATTAGGTTTTTTGGGACCTTATCATATGCTTTCTCCAAGTCTAGGAATGCCAATTTGGACTCTTTCCTCATTTCTAGGTTCTTCTCAAGTATCTTTCTTACTGCAAACATTGGTTCAGTTGTGCTGCAAGCTGATCTGAGTCTGAACTGCTCATCTCCCATTTTACTTTCTACTACTCTGCATATTCATTTGTCAGTTATCCTCTCCAGAACTTTCATGCAGTGTGATAGGAGTTTGATTCCACTATATTGTCAACAGTTGTAAATGCCCACTTTTCCTTGAACACTGGCACTAGTATGCTTATTCTGCATTCATCCAGGATACGTCTTTCTCTCCATACTACTATGAGTACCCTCAGGAGTAATTTCTCCCTGATCATATCTGCTGTGACCTAATCTGAGGCTGCTGATTTCCCTGACTTCATTTTCTTTAATGCCGTTCTTCTAGGGTGGGCTCCTCCTCTTCTCTCATCATAGTCTATGTCTGGGGCAGTACAGCTTCTGTGGGGTTTTCTTCATTCAGAAGCTGCGGGAAGTACTCCAACATCTGCCTTTGATGTCCTGTGGACTGGTGAGCAGATTGTTGCTGGCATCCCTTATGAAGGGCTTCTGACTATGTTTTTTATCTTTCTGTCTTTACCTTGTAGCCTGATTTATGCCATCCACTGAGTCACTTTCCCAAAGCTGGTAGAGTGCCTCTGATGCCTTGTTCTTTGCTATTGCAGTTCCTCTCTTAGCCTCTTCATTAGCCAATCAGTATTCCCTCCTAGCCTGTTCTGTGTTTTCTGTCTCCCACTTTCTCTTGTACTCCTTCTTTCTTTAGATGACTTCCTGGACTTCTGCATTCCACCACCAGCTTTCCTTATGTACCTTATTTCCATACCTGGCTCGGCCTTGTATCTGTTCTGTAGCCCTTACACATGCTGTTTTGAAGAGCTGCCATTCTTCTTCAACTTGACCTATTTCCTCTTCTTCTTGAGTTGCTAGAGCCCTGAGTAATTCCTTGAATTGTTGTGCTTTCTCTCCAGTCAACTTCCAGGACTTCAGCCTGGTCTCTGCTGATCATTGAGTCCTTCCTGACCATTGCTTGCAGCTGATTGTGGCAACTAGTGCTTTATGCTGTGGGCTGACTTTTGCACTGGGGATGACTTTGCAATCACTGATTCTACCCAATGCTCTTTCCTTATCAGGAAGAAGTGTACCTGAGTGGCATGTTGGCCACTTTTGTATGTGATCTTGTGACTGCCTCTCTTTCTTTTTTTTTCAAAACAGGTTTATTGTTTTAACATATAAGAGAAATATCATAACAATTTTATACAAGTAATTAAAAATAGGTATTATTATAATATTCAACAAAACAACTAAAATATTTACAAAGACATCCACTACAATCAGATCAATTAATTAAACTAAAATACCATGCTATTGAAATTAAAATTTTTTTAACAAATTTTGTAAATTATCCCATACAATAAAATAAGATGTTTTTCTATTTGTTCTAGTCCTAATTGTGTTTATTTCCATATGGCACACTATATTCATAACATTTTTAAATTCATTGAACGAAGGAGGTGCATCTGAAATCCAATTTCTAGTTATTATTTTCCTAGCCACTGCTAGAATAGACCATAACAAGGGAAGCTTAACCTTTCACTTTGAGGTACAGGTGTGTTGAATAATATAAGAGATTTAGAAATAATGAAATTATCTGTAAAAGAGCCTGCAAAAATTCATTAACTGACTTCCAGTATTCTTTCAATTTTATACAGTCATAAAACATATGAGCCCAGTCAGCATTAATTTCTACATTACATCTCTTACATAGATTATCTTTATTATTTATTTTATTCATCATCAAAGGTGTATAAAAAGATCTATGTAAAAATTTCCATGTATAAAGTCTCCAGACAATGGAGGATGTAGTTCTATAAGCAGATTCCAATATATATTGTTTATCTTGTTGATTTGGTGGGTCCCCATTAATAGAAGTGAAATAATTCCAGTATGAATCTACACTGTAAAAAGTTTCTTGTCTGATAACTTTATGTATGTATGAAAGTTTACCTTGATCAGAAACTTTATGTTGTAAATTTAATATCAAGTAATCAATCAGTGTTGGAATAGATTCTTTAACAGTTATAGACATTAAATCTATTTTATTAATGAGATGTTGTCTAAAGGTCTGAACCTCTAACCAGCAAGTTTCTCTTAGATCAAATTCTTGTTTTAAGAAATCTAGATTTTTAACTTTATTATCAGATATCAACTGATACCAGTACTTTAGATCATTATCTATAGCTAAATGAGTTCCTTCAGAAGTAGATGACAAAAGCATACCCTGAGTATACATTATAGGAAATACAATAAAATTCCATTCCCTATACTTGGGGTGCATGAATATAAAGTTACGATAACTAATAATAATATTTAATGGGTAACAAACCATATGTTTAGGTGTAATAGGTGAAGTACAAAATTCCTTTAGTAACCATAACATGGAGTTATTTACAATCATATTTTTATGTGTTAAGGAGATTTTCATGAAGTGTATACTAATTAGCTCCCAATAATCTTTCCATTTTGTGACATATGACTGATCTATTAATAAAGTAATAACTTTTACAATAGAAGAGATAGTATATAAATTAAAGTCTGGAAAAGAAATACCCCTTGAGACCAGCTATTAGTATGTTTCTTTAATGCAATCCTAGGTCTATTAGGTGCCCATAAGAAATTTAACATTAGTGTGTTCAGTTTCTTGATAATTATTTTTGTAGGTGGAAGTATTATTGATTGTATTAAGTATAAAATCTTGGGGAATATTATCATTTTAATAATTGTAAGTCTCTCCTCCATAGTAAAAACATATTATTCCAGGTATTAAAAGATTTTGTATATTAAGAAAACAGGTATTATAATTATTATATATAATAGATTTAATATCTTTAGATAGTATTATACCTAAATAAGTTATCTGACCTGAATTGGGTACATATTTAGTAAAATCACTAATGAGAATATTTTTCGTGTATATATAGGTAGTATTTTAGTTTTTCTTCATTGAATATTAAACCAGAAATACTTTTAAAATTCATCATGTTATCAAATAGAGACTGTATAGAAGAATTAGATCCTGCTGATGTAATTAGAACATCATCTGCAAAAGTTGAATTTTGGATGTTGTATTTTCATCTATTTCAAAACCCTCTATGTCAGTACTGTTTCTGATCAAATTAGCCCAAGGCTCCATTACTAAAGTGAATAATAGTGGAGAAAGTGGACATCCTTGTTTTGTACCTTTAAGAATGGGTATTTTTGTGAAACATATGTTCCTACCTTAATATAAGCCAACGTTCCTTTGTATAAATGTTCAATTAGATTTACAAATGCATCCGAGAAGTTTGTGCACTTCATTAAGGTAAACAGATAGTCCCAACTTACTGAATCAAATGCTGAACTTATATCAAGACTAATAAGTGTTAAATCTTTCTTTTTCCTATTTGCAAAATCTATTAATGTTAAAGTTCTTTTTATATTATCAAAAGTATTTCTATTTACAATGAAGCCTGTCTGATCTATATCTATAATGCCGAGAATGATTGTCTTCAATCTATCAGCAAAGATATTCATAAACATTTTATAATCAACATTAAGTAATGAGATGGGCCGATATGAAGAACATCTAGTTGGATCTTTATTAGGTTTTAAAATTGGCGAAATAAATGTATATTGCCAAGATGGGGGGGGTTATTAACTCAGTTTGGGCCAAAATAAAAACCTTATGTATTAATGAATATGTATTTTTAGAAAGGATTTTATATATCTCTGGTATAATACCATCATTACCCGGTGCTTTGTTTGATTTAAGCTTATTTATTTGTGTAATAACTTCTGTATATGAAATACTCTTGTCCAATAGT